>NC_056730.1:920964284-921321784 GCF_019279795.1 Protopterus annectens
CCAATAACCAAGTTGTTCTCCCAACCCAGTAAAACTAGGTTTGCATAAATGGGTAAACATGCTGCTCCCATGGGGACACCCTTGATTTGTTGGTAATATTCACCTTCAAACCAAAGGAAATTATTGTCTAGTACCAAACTCATTAATTCACAAACTAGTTTAACCATATCATTATCCAAGTCCGAATATTGGAAAAGCACTTCTTCAAAAAAGTTAACCCTTCTAATTTGGGTATACTTGTGAAAAGATTTTTTATATCCACTGTGAGAAAAAGAACATTATCACTAAAGAATTCTTGTTTAATATTCCTCAAAAATTCCCACGAATCTTTTAACAAATGTGGTACTTTCTGAATGATATGTTTTACACAATTGTCTATAAACACAGTTAATGGGTGAATTTTGGATCCCCTAGCCGCTACTATTGGTCTAAATGTCAGTTTACTAATATTTTTATCTATCTTGGGGATACCAAAATAACCAGGAACTAATGAATCCTTTCTATATAAAATTTCATGAATATCTTTACTTATTCTTCCATCTAATAAATATTCCTCCAGGTATGAATCATTCCTAGTGTATGCTATGTTTATCTGATTTTTGGATATCCCCACATAAGTACTATTATCAAATAATAAATTTAACATTTCATCGGAATAATCCAAACTATGAAACAAAACAACTCCTCCCCCCTTGTCAGGAATCATAACTTTTACATTATTATATTTTCTTAAATTATTTAATAATTCATTTTCTCCCCTTGTTAGGTTCCAGTTGTTAACATTTTTGTTATACTTAAGGATGTTATATATATCCTCCATAACTAACCTTTCATATGTTTCTACAAGGTGATGTAAGGGGGGATTGTATATACTTTTTTCTTTTGGTAAAACATAACTGTATAAAGTATTTTTCCTTTCTACCTCTTTATGTTCTAAATTTATTTCCAAATTTAGTTTTCTAGTATACAACTTTAAAGACACAATATTATCTACTATATCCCCTGAAGAAGAGGGAATATATTTCACACCCTTCGAAAACAATTTGAAATAATCTTCCATAATTAGTCTATCTGTGTAATTGTATATTGTAAATCCATCCTTCTTGTGTACTATCCCACTATTGTTATCTATAGAATTATATGAATTCACTATACTCAGTTGTAATTCCTCCTGTGTGGATAATAATGTCTGTTGTATTCCCCTTTCTCCGTGTAATACTGTGCCAGTCTCTGTGAGCGTAGAACCTCTGGAAAATCCTCACCTTCCTGTGTGTTGGAATAATGGAAGTCATCTTCCCTTTGTCCTTTATTACTTACCACCTCACTATACCTGGGTGTTCTATGATCAAAATTCTGTCCTTCAAATGAACTAGCATGTGATGGCATGTGATGGCAAAAACGTGTTCTTCCTGTCCTGTATTTGTCCTGCCATGTTGTCACTTTTGTTAATATAAACTTGTTTGTTTAGGTAACTCTTTTTATCCCTTTCTAATTTACGGTTCTTTTTTTGAAAAATATTATAACATCTTTTATCTACCTTGTCCAACATCCTATAATATAAAGCATTGTACTGGAGAAACAACAAATCATTCTTGACCTTCTTATCTAATTCCTGAACTTCTAGTAACATTCCCTCCTTCTCTTTTTCATACTAAAATAAAGATATTGTATTTTGTTAATTCCTAAATCAATAGAGCATTGTTGTAAGCAGAAAGAGTTTCTTTCATTCCGGTTATTGATTCTAGTGGTATTCATTTTGTCAAAAAAGTATCTTGTTATTTTTTCAGGAATAATCAGCTCAAATCGAAGTATCATATTTATGTTACCTATAACTGTATTTTTGCAATTTTTTTAACCAAAGTTTCAGATCTATGTTATCTATAACTATATTTTTTGGATTTTTTAAAAGTGATTAATATAATTTGATTCAGTGGGAGAAGAAATGTTATATTGATAATTACATGCATAATACCAGCAAAGATGATCCCTATCAGTAAAATGTACTGTATAAACCATTTTTTTCATGTAAGAGAGATATGTGTAAAGTCTTCCAATTTGAGTAGTAAATAGGATCTATTTGATTTTGAATAGTTTCAAAACCTACTTACTTTACATAAGTATTTTAATCTGGAAAATTAGTGCATCAAAAGTTCCATGTTTTAATATGATGTTGAAAAGCTAGTCTTGTTTTTTTAGGAAACCAAAGGAATTTTAATATTATTTTATTAATTTCTTTTTATTTGCTTTTTTATCTTGAAGAAGAGTTAAAGTATGTGTTATATATAATATTGTTAGAAAATATTATTATTTTAATTGCAACCTATCTTCAAAGCAAATGACCATTTTATTTCATTTGATAGTTAAATCTACAATGGTCTACTAGATTTTTTTATAGTTCATGTCTTTAGTTTCTTATGGTTATATTTACAACTAAGTATTTTAAAATTGTAATCTGTTCACCAATAATATTATTTTTCTACAGTTGTGATATTCTATTTCTGTTTAAAAGTAAGAATTGTGACTATGAGTTATTAAATTTTAATCCTAAGTATGCTTGAAATTTATTCATTGTAATTTTCATTTCCTTTAATATTGTTTGTGAATTTCAAACATTTAGTAGATTGTCATCAGCAAACAACATTAGTTTTCAGTTGTAGTTATTTGGTGCGTCTGTACTTTTCATTCTAGAGTTGTTTTGAGTAAAGACTGCTAATAACTGTATAGCCAAGGCAAACAATACAGGAAATAAGGGGGCATCTCTGTTTAGTGCCCCTAGAAAATGAGATAGAGTCAGATGTAAAAGAACCTAATTTGATACAAACCTTATTATATAGATCTGTGAAGAGAGAGTGAGAAATTGTGTACAAAATTAAATACCTCTAGTGTTTAAAATAAATAATATCCAGTTTAACAAGTTAAAGTCCTTCTCAGTATCTAAACTCACAAATAAATCATCTACTTTTCCATTACTAAGGATGTCTTTAATAGTTAAAAATTCTTATGAAATCATCATTTTTTTTTGCCTCTTATGTATAAAACCAGTTTGATCTGGATTAATTATTTGTGATAAGGTTTCTTTTAGTCTATCCTTAAAGGTTGACAAAAGATGAGATAAGTCTTTATGAGAAACATAATTGGAAATTTTTGTTTTCTTTATATACTGGTGTGATTAAACAATATTTCCAAAATGGAGGAATAATTTCTTTGTTTTGAGTTTCTAAGAGGGTTTTGTGTAAAACTTTTATAGTTGAGGGTTCTGATATTATTCTGTGAATTCCATGAGCATTATTAGCTTTGAGTTGTTGAATTTTTTTTTTTATTGTCTTCTTTTAAGTAATCTGATTAAGCAAATTCTATTATCTTTATTATTTTTATGTCAGTGACTTTACTAGTTCCAGATTGAACTTTAACTCTTCTAGATTAATTGCGCATATGTTTTATTGACATGGCAAATGAGGACACTTTTAATTTTTTTACTGATAAAGCTGTTTTATATCAAAGTATTAAAAATATTTTTGCTTGAATTTTCAGTTATAACCATTATAGATTTGCCTTTACTTTTTTTAGTTTACTTTAGCTTTATGTAATTCATTTTGCAATCTCACCAGTTCAGATTCCCATTCTTTTAATTTGTGTTTATACCAGTATAGTAGTTTGCCATGTAGTATGCTTTAAGTGAATTCCAAGCCATAATTATAATTGCTTCCTCTCTATAGTTTGCTTTTATAAAAACAATTACTTCAGAAATTAACTAGGGCTTATATTTTTATAATTTGGTTATGTAGGCTAGAATTCTGGATACAGATGGAAGTTTCTTGTATATTCTTTCAAGTTTTAAGTTAAGAGCATTATAATCAGAAATTGAACAGGGTATAATATTAAACCCTATGTTTTTGTTGTTATAGCTTCTGAGATTAATATCTTATCATTTCTATATTGCATGCCATTGTTAAATGAATAATAAGTAAAATTTAATGATTTATTATCTTTTAAGGAGAGTGTATCCTTTAACTTTAAAATTTCTAGTCAGTTTTTAGAGTTTTAGCTGTGGGAGTCAGAATCTTCTTTTTACAATAGTTTCTCTGTTATTTAGTATAACACTAAAGTCTCATCCTATTGGTAAATTACTTTTACCATTAAGGAGAATATCTAGAGAATTATCTAGATTTTTTTTTGGCTAAATTTAACCTCTTTCCAGGAAACCAATACAAATTAACTAGAGTCTGTATTCTGTTATTATATTTTATAGTTAAAGGAGAAATTAGTCCCACTTTATCATCATATTTATATAATATTCAAGAAGATAATATTTTCCTTAGTATAACACCTCCTCCTGTTTTAAAACTAGATTGAGATAATATTACATAACTTGTTGGGTTCCAAATGTCATTGCCTTTGTGTGTTAAATATGAAGAAATATAACTTGTGCTTTATTTCTATTTACAGTTATATCAGATTTGATCTTTTCCTTGGTCATTTAGGCCATTGATATTTAGTGAGAGTAGTGCTAAATCCACAGGGAAATTAATAAAAAATGAAAATGTATTATGATTATTATATTTTTTAACCTTAAAGAATAACTATTGTGATAAGATTCCTACATCCATTTTTGAATAGTAAAGAATATTTACCAGGCAGTTTAAGAATATTATTTCATTTTTAATTTACAAAATTAATTTGTTTAACTATATACATGGAATTGTCAACATTCCCAGCATATAAATATAAGGATTATCTAGACAGTCCTTCCCGCTCTATCCCACCTAAAGGACTAAAATTAATTAAGAAATTTTAATATAGTCAAAGCTGTGATGTATGTATTTAATATTTTGAGAAAACATTTTCATATTTATGCGTATACATACAGACTAGTATATATGCAGCTATAAACCAACACGTATGTATTTGCTATTGCTTTATGTTTACCAGATTTACTGTCTCATTTTATTTTTACTGTTTACATTTTTAAAGAATAATAATACAAGTTATACTAAAGGTGGATACTTAGAATATTAGTGTATTCACCATATATCGTAAAGCAAAAAATAATAATTAAACTTAAAGTACAGTAAACCTATATATTTTTTCTGTTTCTTTTCCCTCCTTCCCCTTCTTCCATTTTCATATGCTGACTATATTTTTCCTCTTTTCCTTTCCCTTCTTTTCTTACATATGTAAGAAGGTTTACAGTTTGTTGTGTACTAATATATAAATGTCTAATTTGTGTGATTAACTATTAGAGAAGTTAACATATTTATTTATGAATTATTAATATATGTCAAACAGTTGAGCCAACTATTCTACTTCTACATTACTCATTGTAGAATATTCATATTAATGTATTTAAATAATTCAGTACATTTTGTTAAAGTAATTGTTATACTCGTATATGTGACTGTGTGCCAAACAGTATTAATAACACTCTTCGGTCTCAGACAGTTGTATACCTTCATAAAACAGTGTAATTTCACTTTCAGACTCTTGTGATCGACTTATCACCAGTTTAAGCTTTGATAAATGTTCAAGATGTATTTCAAGATACTTTAAAAATAACAATTCTGTAGATCTTTCTTTTATATCAACACCGTTAAATTCCTCTTTATATGCCCCTCCCCTCTATGAGAAATCAGGATATCAAGAAAAACAAGCATCAACATATAAATTGTAGGGAAACTCAAACTCCTTTTTTCTTCCCCTACCACTTTCCCTTTAGGGTTAGGATTAGGGTAAGTGAAGGATAGTTGTAGTATGTTTGTGTATTTTAGGGTTAGGTTAAGGGGATAGATGTAGTGTAGTTTGTGGGTGTTTGTGAATGTTTGTGTGTCCAAGTGTGTCTTATGTAGTGGCAGAGTTACAGGAAAGTTTTTATGAAGTAAGGTGTAGGGTCAGCATTGAGGGAAGTGGCAGTGTTAGGGATAGCACCCATTGCTAATGTGGTGTTGTGGGCTGGGCCCACATTAACAATGGGTGCTAACCCTAACGCTGGCCCTTCCCTCAACTCTGACCCTAACTCTTACCTTCATAAAAACCTTCCTGTAACACTGCCCAGTGTTCAAGCAAATTTGAGGTTAGTATTATTGGGGGGGGGGGGTAGTGTTAATATCAAGAAAGGAAATAGTTTTCTATTCTCAGTATTATTTCATTCAATATTGTTTGTGTTTGGTATTGGGTATGTTTGAATTCTTTTGTCTATGTTTTCAAATCGACATTAAAGTAGTTCTGTCATGCACAATAAAACCATATGTGTATAATCTGTCTATCTATCTATGTGTGTGTATATATGCATATATCTGTATATGTATATGTGTGTGTGTGTGTGTGTGTGTGTGTGTGTGTCTATATATATATATAAATATATATATGTGTGTGTGTGTTTATAGGATCCTTGTCAACTTAGTAAACAGCAGCATACTGAAATCCATAGTAGTGAATATACAGTGCTGAAATTTCAAAATGCTAAAATATTGAAATCAGAATCCCTGCTCTTCCACATCTGTAGAGGACTGGACTTGACCCACTTGTTTGAGTTTCACTAACAGGCAGTGATATTGTTGGTTACTGGTACAGTGTAGATATGTAGTACATAAATGCTCTTGAAGGTATTTTGAGTTTAACATTGTAGTTACAACATTTTGACATTTCATGATTTTGCTTTCAGTATTATGACTTGCAGTTTACTGCTGTTCAGTATTTTGTTACCTAAATACACTCATACATGTATAGTTAGAGATGCATTTTCATATTATTAAAAAAAAAGTATATATCTATATATCTATATATATATATATATATATATATATATATATATATATATATATATATATATATTTTCACTTTATAATCTCGAAATACTGAAATATCGAATTTCTAGACCATAAAGTTGAATTTTCATAATAGCAAAACTGCATAATTGCGAATCTGGAAATTTGAATTTGCAGTAATGGTTTTCCGGTACGTGACGTAGAATGTATTGTGTGCATGGTGTATGGTTTAGTGTGAGGATTTAGGTAGATTTACGGTAAGTGACTATTTTGTAAGGGTTTTGGGTAGGTGTTTGAGTGTATCTGAGTATGTTTGGAAATTGTACGTGTGGGTTAGGGTAGGCAGGTAAAAGTTTGAGTGTTTAAGTGTTGAAAGTGGTGGTGTTTGTATACATGTGATGTGTGTGTGCAAGGGACTGTAGAATGTCTAGTTGTGAATTTACTGTCTTTTTATGTTTGGTGCAATCTCGGAGTTAGTATATATAAGTAGCAGGCTTGTGGGTGGCACAGCCCTCCACATGGGAGGTGCAGAGGGGCTTGCCCCCCTGCTTATTTGTAGTGTAGGTTTGTTAATTTGTGTTTTTGTGTTTGTTTTGTTTGTTTTTTGTAGTGTGGGTAGGCTGGTGTGTGTGTGTGTGTGTGTGTGTGTGTGTGTGTGTGTTTATTCGCGATTTTTACTTTTGCAGTTTTGGAGTTTCGGCATTATGGAGATTCAACTTTATAGTTTCAAAATACTGAAATTCGATATTTTAGAATTTCGATATTATAAAGTGAATCCATTTATAGATATATGTAATATATGAATGTATACACAGTCCAGAAATCCAAAAATCCAGCACTCGCCGATAAATATTCCACAACCCTGTAAAACATATAGTTTTACAGGGTTGTGGAATATTTATCGGCGAGTGCTGGATTTTTGAATTTCTGGATTGTGTGTTTATTTTTTCCAAGTACCCCATTTGATTTGGCTTACACCAGTTTCTTGTTTGTGGATATATATATATATATATATATATATATATATATATAGATATATATATATATATATGTGTTTGTGTGTGTGTGCGCGTGTGTGTATGTGTGTAAATGTGGGTCTACATTGAATTAACAAAATTACATTTTTGCGAAACTTAATTTTGTGACCCCGTTTTTCTGAAATTGCATTTATCCAAAAAAGCACTTTCCCGAAAAAATGGTTCAGCAACCCCCCCCCCCAAAACAACAGTAAAAACATTTGCGCAGGTGGGCAAGCCTCCCTCCCTGCTTCCCCCACACCCCCACTACTTATATAGTCTAACTCTGAGATTACACTAGAGTGGAGAAAAGGAAATATTCCCTTATCCCCACTGTGCCTCAGTCTACAACAGCAACCTCGGTTAGTTTTCATTAATCTGTTTTTTCATGAAAGTGCATTTTTGGATAACTGCACTTTCAGAAAAGCATGGTCGTGAAATTATGTTTTGAAGAAATGTAATTTCGGTGGGTCGAGGTAGACCCGTACGTGTGTGTGTGTGTGTGTGTGTGTGCCTTGTCATTTCATTTGAGACTCCTTTCATCCCATTCTTCTTCTTTATAACCTTCAATCATATCCTTATAAAGACTGCATTGACTTTTTTGTACCTCACAGTTAAATCCACATATTATATCATACCTGCCTGATATACAATTCTTTGAGCTGATGTTGTCTTTTTTGTCTGATTCAACATGTGGGTTGTTGAATCCAGTCGGATCCATACTCAGTGCTTTATACTAAAGCTTTTGTATCCAAGAGCTCTGACTCCTCCCCTACCCACAGTTCCTCTCTCCTGTCTGAATTCCCTCAGATCTCGTTTACCACCTGTGTAAACCAGACATGCAGAATGAGAGCCCCATCATTATTTACGATAAGTGAATGTTTTTTCTTCCTCCTCTTAGGTTAAGATTTAGTTTACATATTTTGATTAGTGTGGTCACCATAGTCTTTTAGTGTAGTTTTTCCTAAGTATGTGTGTTTGTGTGTTTGCATTCTTAGAGTTTACCTTAGCTCACTGGTTATAACATTTTCATCTTAGATAAGTACATTTCTAGACAGTTTAAATACAAAACTCTAATATCAACAGATTTTAAGACGTGTTCTTCCTGTGTTCATACAATTCCTTCCCAAGTCCCACACTAACAGTGTGTGTAATGCTTGGAACCCTGTCATTTACAAGTCTCATGTTCTATCTGTGCTGCGTTTAGCACCAGTCCTTCAAGGGCATAAAGAAAAACTGATTTTGGAAGGCCTTCTCCCTCGCAGATAGGGTCCAAAATGTCTTCAGACCTGAAGGCATCCTCATCATCTCCTTCCACTGACAAGAAGAGGGATAATGAAAGGAGGAGATCCAAGGAGCAAGAGAGAGAGAAAGAAAGAAAAGGTGAACATAAGAGAAATCAAAAGGTGAGAGAGCCGAGGATCTGGAGAAAGCTAAGAAAACATCTCCTGACCCATAGTTATTGCATCTCTGGTACCTAAAGTGTCCATATAGTCGGACCTGAATGTTTCTTGGATCCTGACTCTGTTTCTGAATTCATCCTTTACTTTGTCACCAATAAGTCCCAGGCTTCACACTCCTATATTACAGAAAGTGCCTTGGAAGCCTACATCGATAGCTTCAGCCTCCAAATCTCGCCAGTCTACTGAGAATCTCACAAAATTTGATGGTGACTGAATTATGTGGAGATTCTTGAGGACTCTGGTTCCGCTGGGATCCCTCCTGGCTCTAGCTCTGAGAAAAGATGTGGAATCAGTCCCTTCCACTGCTCCTGTTCATTCTTCTCAGCTTCCTACACCATTTCCATTCCTGGAGGTGATAGACATTGGATCTAGCCTTCCTGCAATACCAGCTTCAGAGTCGACAGCCCTGGAGAATTCGTCTTCGACATCTTCCCACACTTACTCAACTCCAGTGTTTTCGGGTCCAGCAAAGTCTGAAAGCTAGAGCGTCAGCATCAGGGCACCAGCATTAGAGTCAACCCAGAGATTTTTGGAGCTGTCACTGCTGCTTGGGGCCTTGGCACGTGACAGCTCAGTTCTGAGATTCTCCTCAGGGCCTTCAGCCATTGGATTCGAAAGGACTTCTCACCTTACTAATTTGGCCGGCTTTTCTTCTTTTCCAGTGGCTGTGTTGGCTTTCAAGGCTGTGGAGATGGCCTTGGCTGGAACAAGATGTCTGGTTCACAGATAGAGTTCAGATCCATCCAGACTTTCTCTGAAGACTGAACCATGCTCCTCATTCTGGTAGACATGGGCAGATGGATGCATTAGGCTTTGAGACTACTCAGCACTTGAATCCCACATCTGATTCTGACATGTCATCCTCAGAAGTCCCAAGGTACATTCTGCTGAAGAGGACTTGTAAAAGGAAGCATATTGACTCCTCTCCTAAGTCTGTCTCTGAAAACACATGACGGAGAAGGTTCCGTAAGAATCCCCCCCCCCCCCCCCCGAAGACATCTCCTTCAGAGACATCCTAGAATTGATGAAAAAGTTGGGGGATGGTCCACCAAAGTTCTTTCTCCTGATGAGTCTGTGTTTCTCAAAGCCTTTGGGTCTGGCCCTTCAGCGTCCTGGGTGGTCCCCCTCCCAACCCCTTAGTTGACCTTATCACTCAAAAAGCATAGAAGGAGCCCAATGTGGCCCATCCCATCCCAAAAAAGCCAGACAGAATTTTAGTTGCCCCTAAAGATAGGAAATTCTGGGCCAGGGTTCCCCTGTAGATGCCATAGTGGTAGCAGCAGCTACAAAAAAGGAACTAGCAGGGGGTAGTTCCTCTGTCTATCCCCCCTAACATGTAGTCTAGGACATTGGATGGATTGGGGAAATGAGCACATGTTTCAGCCACATTTTTTGTTCATGCGCTGAACTGTATAGCTCACTTGACATGTTTTCAGAGCGATTTGATAAAGGAACTTTCAGATTCTCTGGTGGGTAACTTATCAGCAGATATCCTAAAAGATGTGGATTCCAAGTTGACTGCCCTATAGTCATCTTCAAATGTAGCCATGAGACTGCTTCCTAATGTAGCAGATGGTGCAGCCTGAGCAGCTGTAACTGGCATTATGATGTGATGTCATGCCTGGATGTGGCTTTTTGACTTTGCGGAAAGCTTCAAAATATCCTTCATAAATGTCCCATATGACAGCTCCACTTTGTTTGACACTGAAGGTCAAAGACACGCTTACCAGAAGTGAACAGGATAATAGAACATTGCCTACCACTGGAATCCATCTTTCAACCTGTAAGAGATTCTTCTCCAGGAATCAGAGAGAAGCAAAATGTGGTTTAAACAATTTCAAGATTTTCTCCCGGACACTTCTGGAGATAGCCCTCCCAGAGGCAGAAACAAAGGCAATTAATGGGGTGTTACCCAAGGGGCAGAGGCGGCCTGTAAAATTAAGGTTTCTGTGAACCATACACAGAGAAACCGCACTGCATCCCTGAATGCTTGCCTGACTGCTGCACTCTGGAGGCAGACAGGGGACATTTCTCCTTACAACCTCAAGCCTGGCAAAACATTACTGATGATACATGGGTGCTAAAGATCATTATCAGAGGTTATACAGTACCTTTTTAGAAACCCCAAGAATAAAACCACAGATTGCCAACATTCCACACAGTCAGTTGGTATCTGCTGCAGCAAAGGTTCAGACGTTGCTCGTCAAAAGAGTCATCCAGTCAGTCACTCAAGACCAGTTGGAATCTGGAGGCTACTCAAGGTTCTTTTTAGTTCCAAAAAGGACATGGGACCTTAGACTAATTTTGAATCTCAGAAAAATTGAATCAATTTGTAAAACAGTCAAACATTTGGATGGTCACAGTACAGTCCATTTTACCTCTACTCTGAAAGGACAATTGGATATGCTATATAGATCTTCAGGATGCTTACTGTCATATAAAGATCCAGCGGCAGTCCAGGAGATTTCTCCATTTCTAGCTGGGAGCTAGTCACTTCAGAATGCTGGCGTTTGGTCTCACCACAGCCATCGGGGTGATCACCAAGATAATGGCGGCTGTAACAGCCTTTCTTAGGCTTAAAGGGATCCAAGTATTCCCAAATGTGGATGAATGGCTTCTGACTGCTACCTCCAGGGTTCTACTTCTAACACATCAGTCATTCCTGCTACGACTCTTGATCTACCAAACATCAAGAAGAGCAAATTACAAACTACTCAATCCAAAGAATTCATAGGTTACAGATAGACACCGTACATCATATAGCAAAACTTCCCTCAGTATGGGTCACATCAATCAAATTAGTTGCTCTTCAGGTAGTAAATTATCCCATAATCCAGGCTTAACTGATATTATGATTCCTAGGTCTAATGGTTTCCTCTGTTGTAATGGTTCCTTTAGCCAGATATTGCAAGAACCATATTTAATGGTGGATTTCGTCCAACTCAGTCACTCTAGGCAGACTCTTTTGTCCTTCGGTATCCAAAGCCACAGTAACCACGGACACCTACCTTCTTGGATGGGTGGGGGCATTTTGAAAAGAGAATAGTCAAAAGAATATGGTCCTCATTAAAGGCCAGCCTTCACATCAGTCTCTTGGAGTTAACAGCAGTCCTCCTTAAGTTGAAGGCACTTCAGGACCATCTACCCAAGGATGTGATTGCCACACATTCAGACATGTCAGCGGTTTGGGACATCAGAAAACAAGGTGGAACCCAATCATGCTGTGTTTGCCAAGAAGCCATGATAATCTGTCAGTGGTCAATGTCTTCCAACTGTTTTCTAGTAGCAATGCATATACCTAGGATGTCCAACATTCTGGGGGACAAACGGAGCAGAACCATACTACTGCCTCACAAGTGGTCTGTCAATAAAACAGTGCCAACACAGATCTTCAGCCACTGGAGCCATCTTTGCTGCTACCTTTTTGCTTCTTACTTAATTAATAAATGCAGAAGTTACTTAGCTGTCATCCCTCCACAGGGCCAATTACCAAGAGATGCTCTAGCCCTTTCTTGGCCCCTAGGTCTCCTTTACACTTTTCTCCCCATTCTTCTTATCAAGTTCATTCAGAAAGCAATGGAGTACAAGACCATAGTAATCATCCTTGCCCCCTTCTGGCCTTGAAAGGTATGGTTTCCCTTTTTTTGGCCTCACCTAGTTTACTCACCATGGGTGCTGGATCCATTCCCCGGATATCCTCCTCGCACACCTGCCTCACATGCCTCTACCAGACCTTGAATATATGTTTTGACTACATTCCTCCTTTAGTTATATTTTGAGTCCTGCCTTCTTTTAAATCTCATTCCTCACCTATATGTATTGTTCCCAAAATTCCCTTTTTTCCTTTGTAGTTTACTCCTACCTTTTTCTAAAGATCTCAGTTCCATTTGTTTTATCTCTGTTACTATATTCACTGCTTTTAATATAGTTGGTTTTGATTTTGATTTCCATTTTCTAGTAACTGCTTCTTTGGCAGCCACCATAATTAGAGGCAGCAAGGCCTTACCATGTCTAGGGCGTTCCGATTCTGTATCATAGCTTAGAAAATCATCATCCTCGTCACACCAATCTGCCCACTTAGCATCTCTGACAGAACATCTCACCAGGAATCCTTAAAGTCCTCCAACTTACCACATTCCCAGAAAATATGTTCCCAATTACCTCTTTCTTCCCTGTCACACCTCCAACATTTACTGTCTACCGGAGGAAAAATACTCTGGAGTCTGTTGGGGTATAAAATATCTGCATAAACATTTTCGAGCAAATATCCTAAATCTTCTACATTTTTTTCACATTTGGGAGACATACGTATATCCTCCCATTGTTTCTTTGTGAATTGTTAATCAAATCTCTCTTCCCAACCCTTTCTAAGCTCCTCTGATTGATTCTTATATTTATCATGCAATAGTTGTACAGTTGCCCATTGAGGATAATCCTAATGTGTTTTTGCCAGTTTTTTATTACCAGATTCTGTACTTACTACTTCATTTAAATGTCTCTTTTGCTGATTTCTCTTACTTTTACTGTAATAGACATTTGCTTAATTATTTGATTGTATATATTTTATTGTATTTTACTTCAGTCATGCAGTTTTTCTTGTTTGCTTTACTGTGGAGCTTTTCTCTGCGGGCCTCTTCTGAAAAAGGGCATTTTCTCAGTCGGACTATATCCGTCAACAAATGTCAAATAAATAAATAAATAAGTTGTATATACTGCATTAATTATTTCTTTTTTAATGGCAGCTTCTGTTCTGATTCTATTAAAACCTCTGCCAGTGCTGGTCTTTTGTTTAGTACCATCCTATTTCTTTCTCTTTGCCTATACTCTGATATCAATCCTTGATTGGGGAGTCAGTCTCTAACCTGCAGTCCAAATAAATTCTTGGCTTTAACCCATTCTGTTACCTTCCCCTCTCTAGTTATTTGCTTCCAATACCTTGGTTCCTTTGCCAGTTTTCTCCAATAAATTCCAGCCCCCTCTTGTCTATTGTCTATATCCCTAATTGCAGTCATTCTTATCAGCAGACTCTCCTTTTTGCATTCCCATGTTGGCTTAGTTCTTAGAATACTTTGTTACTTTATGAATATAATATTCTGTAGGATTATTGTTATTCTTCTTAAAAGTCTGCATCCAAAATCCCAGTCTCTCCTTGTTTCTTGAGCTTCCCCTCTGTTTCATCATCATCCCTTTCCACTTCAAATTATAGTTTTCTGCTTGTGCTATGTATATAAGCCTTAACTGTGTAGCTCTGAAATACCCCTTCAAATTGGGTAATCCCAGTCTGCCCTGTTCTGCTGGAAGAGTCAACTTATCCCACTTGACTCTTGTCGTCTTCCCCTCCCAGATAAAGTGCTTCAGCTCATTATTAATTACCACCCACAACTTCTCCTCTGGTTGACAGAAATGCACCTGACCTGTGTATAAGACTAAAGGGACTAAAAACAGTTTAACTTCTTGTATCTTACTATCCATATCCATATAACAAAGCTTCAGTTTTTGTATTATCTTTTGTTTAGTCTTTCAGAACAAAGTATATTGGTGTAATGAGATGCATACTAAAAACATTTACAACGAGCAGCATTATTTCAACATGTTTATAAGACATAGTTAATATAGTCAACAGATAAATAAATACTTAAAATCATTTTTTTTCTTAGTAAAGCTCCCCTGAATGTTACTAAATATTTAGATTTCTTTTTGAAACGTTATGTACAGACCTCAGTGAATACAAAAAGACATTGTTCAGAATTATTACTAGTAAACTTATGAAACAATGTTAAAGCAAACATCATAGGGAAATAAATTGCATACCCAATATTTTGTTGTTCAAAGCTCAGTTGAATTTCTACATAGTTGGCAGTAATTTGTTGAGTAATTAGCATCAAACATAACATGTCAAATAACATAATAAGTAGGTAACAACTTACTCTTAATAGTTTTGCTACATCAGTAACAAATTGAAAGTAGAAATCACTTATGGAGAATAACAGTGATTTCATTAATAGCTTCTAATGTCTTTAGTTAGACACTTCTTAACTGAATATGGTAAGGTGAGGCTGTAATTAATTACTTTATTCATTTTTCATTTTCCCCAAGCTATGAGAAAACTTTGAGCCATTCCACTGTTTTTGAAATTTCTCGCTAGAATTTGATTATTTTGGGGAATCACGAAATAATGCCATTGCTCTAGATGAGAGAGATTTATATGTAGGCCATACTGTCATTAGCCGTGTCCAGACAAGTCTCCAACAGGCTATACAAACAACCTGAAACTGGAGGCAAAATAGGCGACTTGCTATAAAATGTTCAAAAACGCCAGTAATAATAATATCCATCACAAGGCTCCTGCACTAACAGTACAACACCCTTGGGGCACTGAAATCTAACGGATCATTGCACAAAAGTATCTTGCAGTATAATCTCATTAGAACATCCACTTAGCTGCCATACTCTATTGATCTAAAACAAGGTTTTCTCACTGCTAACTGTATCACACCAGCTGACCAGATTGCTCAGTTAAAAACACAGATGGGTCATATGAGTCAATGTTTTCATCCCTAGGTTAGAATGTAACCCCTGTATTTTACTAGCTTTGCTGAAAATCCTACAAATTTCAGCCAGTAGGATTTGTAAATTTGTTTTTTTTTATATTATTTTTTCTTGCCTACCCCACCTTGCTGACTGTGTAGTCACCAGTACCACCATCCATTTATTCCATGTCAGTGGGGTGAAAGGCACTCATGACGTGGCCTTCATGCTAGCAGGCATGAAGTGTATTCTCACCTTTCTGGCCTAACCCTTCCCCTGCAGGTTGATGTGAGTGCCTGCTATAACTTCTGCTCACGTTCCTCGAATGTTGCTGTGCAGACTCAGCTTAGCAGTGCCAGGCTCACATCCCTAGATAATAGCGCTGTCAGTGCTTGTCTGTTCATTGGCACTGGAGCTGACTGGACAGTCTCCCTCCACCCAAAATAGGTGAGCAAAACTAACTACTCAATCCCACTTTCCCTTACCTGGTCTTCCAACAACACAAGCTGCTAATTGATCTGGGTCATAGTCAAACATTTCACCTATCTATGACATGGGGCCAGGCTAAGTTTGTACATTTATTATCCTGTCCTGTCACTGCACCACATTGGGCAAAATCACCTTGTTCCTTTTTACTGCTTGACCAACACTGGTACTTCATTCTCTTACTTGTAAATTATTTTACCACAATGAGTCTGTCTTTTGCAGCCAACTTGAACTCCATGGATGCATCCAGCTCCTGTAATCAAGATACAGTTTCCTGCTGTAGCCACCCTTTCACCTCATTGTTGGTGAAAAATGGTTTAATCTCACCTTTCAGTGCCTTACTCCCCCCAGTACCTAAGCTCCTAATCAGCTTTGGGTCATCATAGATAGTTAGGTCTTCACCCCCTTTGCCAAGGGCCAGATTAAATTTGTAGATTCATTAACCTCCCATGCAACACAGAGCATCTAAAAGCCACACTGGTCAAAACAAATTGGCTCCCTGTTATTGCGCTTGCAGCACTAATGCTTAATTCATTTACCCATAAATGGCTTTACCAGCAGTACTACCCACTGTAAACAAGCTGAACTCTTGTAATGCATGAATTCCTGTAAACAAATGTTGTAATTCATTTATATTGGTTGTACTGCTAAGCTAAGGCATTTATCTTTCATGCTCATTATACTGTGAACTTTATTGGTGTTATGCAGTTGCTCTGTGGTTTGGTTCCTGGCTAAACAGGTTCCATGGGCCAGACTTCTTTCCTGGTTAAGAGTCAAGTAAATTAAAGTTCAGTATTTTATTTTTTGTGTCTTTTATTTCAGTATTTTAATTTGTCAAAATCAGACTTAAAAAATCTCAGTAGATCAGCAATGTTCCCCATTAGATAAAATAATGTCTTCTGCACAAATGAGTTCATTAGAAGTAAAACTAACCTTATTTAAACTGTTTGCAACTATATTGAAAAGTAAAGATCCCATTATACAGTCTCTAGAATGCCATAAAATAAATTAAATTGGACAGGAGCATACAAAAAAATCTAGATCCATCAGAGCCACACAGGGAGACTAAACCTAAACCACGACCCTGAATATTAGGACGCTGGGAGGATAGATTCATCACCCCAAAGACTCCTATGCCAGGAACAAAAAAAACATCCATGTACAAGAGGCAGAGCCACTGGCTGCTTGCCTTGAATCTTGACCAATGGATGCAGATGGAGGATCGCAGATAGGGGAGGGTCTCAGCTCACCACAGTGTCAGAGCACAGAAATAATAAATATAATGGGTATAACTAAAGGGGGGAAAGGCTAAGCCGATGGGCTAGTAAATAGGCTGCCCTGAGGCAGATAGCCTGAATGCCCTGAGCCTAGTAGCCTAAAATGAGTCTTTCCATTAAGATAGGAACGTGCCACTTTAATGCATTATTACATTTGTGCATTAGTTTCTGTATATTGTTTATGTATTTAAATATTATACTGCTGAATTGTTAATGCCAGTTATTCTGCTGTGTTTTATTCTAAGTATTGAGATTTTAAGTGTCAATCCACAGATAGGTAAATAGGAAGATAGCTAGAGAGAGAGAGATGATCAATAAACAAGCAAGCAAGACTAAAGCTCCGACCTGTTAATGAGCTGCTTTCTGTGCCAAGGGTACAGGATTTGAATCTTTTCACTGTCATTTGCCTACTGTGTGACCATGAGCAAGTCACTTAACCAGACAGTGCGTTGGAGAATTTGGGCTAGGCCCCTAATAGTCTCCTGGACTGCATGCCTAGGAACTATCTATGAACCTACAAGATCCACAGTAAAAAAAAATCTCTATCAAAAACTTCATAGATCTGTTCTTTTTAAAGAGTTAATGCAGTTTCAGTAGAATATCCTTTTCTGAAAGCGTGTTGAAAATCACTCAGTGGCTTTAGGCCTATCACTGTGATTTGATTTGCCAGTATTTGTAAAATAATTTAAAGAGGATGGACAGTAACACAGTAGTTCTGTAATTCTGCATATCATCTCTGCTTCATTTTTTTTAAATAGAGGGACTCTTGTTGAGATTTTTCTGTTAAGCAGGAAAAAAATATTAATTTTGATTAGTTCTATAAATTTGTAATGTATGTAAAATATGTTTTTTAAACCAAAATCTTTCCTGCATACAGTCTGTTTGGTGCAACATTTATATCATCAGCAGAAACTATCCATAATTTGTCTTTTGTGTCTTCCGCTTAGTCTTACCTGTTTATCTGACATTTTCTTCCTCCTTCACCCAGATGACCCCTATTATTGTCCCTTGTTGCTGCTCAGTCTTCTTCATCATCCTCCTCAAACCTTGTGAGAATATTGTGAGCATCCAGCCATTCTCTTTAATCTTTAACCTTTATCCTTAAGAATATCCACTTGTAAATGCTTCTGAACTGTCCCTGTTTGCAGTACTGTCCCTTGTAAGTTATCCTTTCATCTCCCCATTGCTTACACAACCGCATTTTGGAACAACACTCTGTTTTCCAGTTTACACAAGAAATGACCAGTAATTCTGATAGATATTTACAGTGCTGTCAGGTAAGTCCATATTCAGCTATATTACTAGCAGCCTCTTCTTTCTCTTTCAGTCTGTCGAGTGACTAATTCTCCCCCTCCCTGAATGTTACTAAGATAATATTTTAAAGAAAATACTTCGTGTCTTCGCCACCAACATGTTTCCAGAAGGCTGGTGCATGTAGGGTCCAGCTGTTGTGTGACAGAACTGTGCATACTAATTGTGGACCAGTATTCTGTCACTCATGTGCTTCTCTTAGTGCTGTGTATGTTAAGTGTTGCAGGATAAGAACTGTCTGTGTAAATGTAGGGTCTTTCTCTTGTCCTTTTCCTTTATGGTTTGCCACATAATTCCAGGTACTATTGTGGAATGACTAAAATTGGAAGCAAAATCAGGGGTGTCTCCAAAAATATGACACATTTGAGGCTCTGCGGTTGCTATTGTTTGGTAAATTTAGTCTCTTATGTTTTAGCATGTTTTAAATGTCATTAAAACAGTAAAAGAGTTGACTTTAAGTAAAAACATTTATTTTTGTATGACAACGCATAGCTTTCTGTAGGATAAATGGCAGGATCCCCGGAGTAGGAGATATGTTAAGGTCATATCTGTCCTTTTACATTGTTTATTTGTCTGACATTTAGAACAATTCTTTATATACTGAAAAACGTTGAAAAAAATAACTTATCATATTCACAAAAGTGGTGTTGCTTCATCCCATCTGACTTTTAAACTCCAGTTCTGCATTGTCTTTCTTCAGACTGTTGAGAAAGGTTTACCATATCCGCTTACATATTCTTGGACATCTTATAACCTAACATATTGTTAGCAATATGGTAGCAGAGCACAGTGGGTTAAAGCAGAAAGTAAGAAATTAGCTATATCTTGGTGCTCAGGGTTCAAATCCTCTGTCTGCTTGCACGAATTTTAATACTGAACAAATCTATTGACCAAACCAAAGCTGTCTGGTCACTGTGTAATGAGGCACTGGTTTATAGTGGATTTCATTTAGTTAAAAATACTGAATGAGAAAAAAATAATCTGTTTTGGAAAATGTGCAGAAATTGCTGTAGATCAGAATGTTATGTTTATGTATAATACTAAATGGTCCATCATAAAAAAATATTTAAGCCAGAAAAAGAAGGGTTTATATGTAAACAGATTGTAGTACTTTATAAATCATTGTCTGTATAAAACACTTCTGAGTCACATAACCTCAGATTGCACAAACGTGGACACTAAACTGCACTGTAAATGTATAACAGTGAATTTATGTGCTGTAATGCAGTTTAAGCCTGTTTGCATGGAGCTTTGCTACACTGGGTCCCTGATGTTGGGGGGGATGTGCCCCCAATGCTCTCTCTAAGATCATTGTACATCAGAGTAAAGGGACTTCTCCAAAATGCTATAGTCTTGGACGTAGTATTCATTCCAACATATTCACACTTCCGTGTCAATGTTTAGCTTATTGATAATCTAGTCTGTGAACTTTCAAGTAGATCCCACACTGTTAGTATGTCCCACGAATGTGAGTAGTGATGCATTGTGTTTATTAGTAGCCCTTATTACTTATGGTCATTTGCACTGTTGACTTACATGAGATCATACTTTTCTTGACTACTCAGGAACTGACTGTAGATATAAAAATTGTTTTATGCATAAATTAATACATCTGGTCATTTGTGGAATCATTAGTTTAGGGCACACACAGCACAATAGTTAAATCCCTGCTATACCAAGATGGTTATTGCTTCTGTAGTTTCATTCATTTCTTTTTAAATAATTGTAGTGTTTAATTTAAAATGGCATTTGTTGTTGCTTAACATCCATCATGAAAACATACTACTGTAGATAGTTTGCAAGAAGCATTGAATGCACAATGAGTAATTATACAGTAAGGCAATTGTGTGATGAACTGTTAGTTAATTAGTGCATTAAGCACCCTGCAAATGGCTGTAATTGCTTGTAGTTTGGTCATGTCACATTCAGCTAGCATAGGAATGACTGATGTACCCTCATTCTGATAAGCTTTGCAAAACTGGCTACCTTTTGCTTGCATAAATGTTTATAGAAATGTAATGATTTGCTTTGTTAACTCATTGATAGCTGTGTTTTACTAGCTGTTGGAATAATAACAAGCAATTGTGATACAGATATTAAGAGAAATATGGCTTAAGGAATGTCTTAAACTAGTAGTGGTGTCTTCCTTTGTTCTAAATAAGATTACATAAAACTTCACATAAAAGTGGCCTTGCATGTTTATTAGTTCCTTTAGGAAACTGGAATGATGGTGAAACTGGTGTTAAAGAATAGTCATCTCTCATCTGGTCATATACTTCTATAGTCACCTCTCATCTGGTCATATACTTCTATTCCACCTATGCTTGTTTCACACTATTTCACCCTCACATCTCCAGACTGCTTACTGTGAAGCTTTTTCTTAAGGAAGCACAGCTAATTCCTTTGGATCTACCCTTGTCAGACCATGTTTTTTTTTCATTATAAGTGCATAAACCACAGTGGAGATGGAAGGAGAAAGCTGTCCCCAGCATGAAAATAGCGGACTGCCTTTACTTCTTTGTTATTTGAGAAAAATGAAGAATAAGAACTCTTGAACTTAGAATTAAAAACAACAGTAATAAATAGTCCAGAACTTCTGGTGTTAATTCCTGTTCTGTGAAAGTACAGAAGAAAAACTCCAGTAGACTGAGTCACCAGAATAGCTTTGCTTTTATTTATGATGAGCACTTTCATCCACCAAATACTGCGGTGGTGGTGCTGTGGTAGCATTGTCGCCTCACAGTAAGATGTTATCCGGTTCGATTCTCAGCTAGAGCGTCTTCTGTGTTGAGATGTGCGTGAATGGGCTTACCTTCGTTGAAGGTTATGCGTCAGGGCCGGCAACTCGGCACGTAAAAATCTACTGCCAATCATTAGCGGACCGGAGTTCTGCTGTGGCGACCCCTAAGCGGGAAAAGCCGAAAGACATAACAACTTTCATCCACCAAATGGCCTTCATCAGATCAACTTTTCAATAACAGCTTTACCTGTGGAAAACTAAATATGTGCTTAATGAAAGCAAAAGATCATAAATCATGACTGACAGACTCATGCATAGTAATGAGTCAAAACAAACATTAACTCTTGATAGGCTAGCCTACTAGTATACGCAAACCTGATCTAAACAAGAGTCATCTTACAGCCCCACAGGGATGGCTCACTACAACAGTGTGGAGAAAAAAAAAAAAGTCAGTCCGTAACCTCAAACCAACTGAAATACATTCTGTATGTTAGTGATACAAAAAAAAAATACATGCCTATGTTAACAAAAGTAAGACACCACATGCCTTACCCCGGGGGAATACAGTACAGTACAAGTCAGATAAACCAAGTGTCAAAAAGTGAAGATAACCCGCCGTAACAGAGAAGGGTACTAGAAATAAAATAGAAAAATAAAATGCATAAGAAAATAACCAAGCTGTAAACATATGTCTTGGGTACAGAATCTGGGCCCAGACAGGAATACAATTAATGACCAATCCTTACAATTAACACTCCAATAATAAGAGTCAAAACATCCAGTCTGGAAAAAAAATTAAGTAATAAAAAGAGCTAGTGCTGAAACAGTAGTCAGTGGTAACCATATAAAACCAAAACAAGGAGTTAATACGCCAAAAGAAATCATATGGACCATAGGACCAGGCATTAAATTGCCTAAAATTAATAGTACAAGCCAAAATAAAATAAGAGAAACTAATAAAACAAAGTCCAATTAAACCAGAGTGCAGAACTAGTAATTAAGTTCTAGTCTGTAAGATGGCTCTTGTTTACATCAAGTTTACTTATACTGTTAGGCTAGCCTGTTATGAGTTACTCCCTGTTTTGACTCACTATTTTGTATGAATTTGTCATTCTTGACTTATGAACTTTTGTTTTCATTAAGTATATATTTAATTTTTCACTTGTAAGGCTGTTATTGAAAAGTTGATGTGATGAAATCCATTTGGTGGATGAAAGCTCTTCTCGTAAATAAAATCTAAGTTATTCTATTGACTAAGTCTGCTCAAGTGTTTCTTCAGTACTTTTATAGAAGAGGAATTAACATCTGAAGTTTTGAGCTATTTATTAATGCTGTTTTTAATCATGTGTTTAAGAGTTTTTATTTTTCATTTTTCTCCATTAACAAGGAAATGAAGGCAGTCTGCTACTTTTGATGCTTGGGACAGCTGCCTTCTCACATCTCTGCTGTGGTTTATGCACTTGGTCTTCATATCACTCAGTCTTGGTGTACATGGTGTTCCTGAATGTGAGACAGGTTTACCAGAGCAGCAAATTCTGAGTCAAATGGATTTTATTACAAATTCTGAGTCAGAGGACAAAGTTAAAAAAAAATGTCAAAGTTTTGCAGCTCTGAAACATTAATTAAAATATTCAAAATGGACAAATCCTGGCCAGCTTTATTGGAGTCTTTAAATGCTTCTAACCTGTTTAGCTAGGGAGATGCCTATAGACACATTGTTACAGCAACTGAACAGTATTCCATAGTAATGAAACTTGGTATGTTCAGAGGAAGTGATGATAATGTTACATGAGAGGAAGATACTATAGGTATCTCAGCTCATGACTTTCAGTAAGGGTGTGTCAAATACAAGTATATCCCATTGTTAAAACCAAAACAAAAAAGCGAGATGAAGAAACGGAGCGGTGAAATACAAACCAAACTTATTTATTGAGCGCTTTTGGAAAGGCTAGTACCTCTCCTTCTTCAGGCATACAACATACTAATTAAGCACCATTGTATATTAAATTCTCCATGCTTATTCAGTTAAAACAATTAACAACCGTAACTTAAAAGGGATATTCCCCATTTAAACTCATAAAATACTTCTTTTTATGGCAGACACAAATACAATACGAACGGACAAAAATTGACTTAGCATAGCTTCAAGCTTATAATAGCAAGAAGACATAGCCTAAGATTATACATTCGCAGCAAATGTATATTAAATTAAATATTCATAAGATAACCATTAACCATATAACTAGATCTAATAAACTTGCTATAATATTGAGACATTCCAATTACTCTATGATAAACAGGGGCAATACGAGCAGGAAAACATTATAAATGTTAAAAACGTTAAAAGATACTAACAACGCAACAATTATAGACCTGTGTTCTCAGACTTTCAAAAAACGAAACCAGAAATAGTCTACTTTAGTATATCATTATAAACAAAAATCACATTCTACTAATATGAATATAAACTGATCTCTTACTAAAACTAGAGAAGAGACACTATTCTAATAATTCAGTCAGCTAGGGCACAATACAAAACTTAAGAATTAGAATCAGAATAATTACCTCTTCAGGGCCAAATATTTTAAAACACATTTAACAGACACATAGTCATTCAGCCATGGGGGTACATAAGCTGCCGTTCTAATTTGCCAAAATAACTCTTCCATTTCTAATTTAAGCTGCCACGGACCACCTCTTTGGTCAACTAATACTTGTTGTAGTATGGCAAATTTAAATCTATGTTCTGGGAACTCTGCAATGTGCCTTGCAAGAGCATCTGTGGTGTCATTCTTGCTAATAGCATACTGATGTTCATAGATGCGCTGCTTAATTTTTCTCTGTTTTTACTATATAGAAAGCAGTGCATCCTTGACAAAAAGCAGAATAAACTTCCCCTTTTGTTGAACAAGAAAATTTGCCATGAATTTTATAATTCTTATTCCTGATTTTGACCTGTTTTTCAGTACTGAGGTGTCTACATTGTTGGCAAGCTCCACACCTAAACATCCCTGTAATTCTACTTGATGTTGCTTTATTTTGATATTCAAAAAGAGCTTTGAGATTAACACCTCGCTTATAGGTTATTTTAGGTTTGTCCCCAAGAAGTTTCATCAAACCACTATCTTCCGCTATTAAAGCCCAATTTTTATTAAGAATTTCCCTTATAAGAGAACAATCCAGACTATAAGTACACAGGAAGCTAGTATGGAGACTTTTTTATTTGTGAGTTGGTGGTACTGTAACTTTGACCTTCAGTTTCATCATTACTAACAGAAATGTTCACAGACAAAAGGGGTTTAAAGTGGCCTGTGTGCTGCTTAAAAGTTACTTCAGAAGAAATTCTTGCTACCATAGATGAAGGATAACCTCTTTTAACAAACATAGATTCCAAAAGTTCGCATTCTTCGATGAAATCGGTCTCATCAGAGACCATCCTAGCTGCCCTCACCATTTGGCCTTTAACGACCGCTCTCTTTTCGTGGTGGGGGTGGCAGCTAGTGAAGTGGAGGAATGAATTGGAGTAAGTTGGCTTCCTGTATATGGTACTTTTAAACCTAGATTTTAATACATCCTTATACAAATGGATGTCTAGGAAGTTAATATGATTTTGTTGCAAGTTATATGTGAATTCAAAAAAATCAGTCAAAGCAGAAATTGCAGTAATGAAGCCTTGAACCGAATCACTGGGACCTTTCCAAACTAAGAACATGTCGTCTTGGTAACATGTGTACCAAGCGACATTGTTCTGAAACAAGCTGTTATTAAAGAGTAAGGTCTTTTCCCAGTGTGCCATGATACAATTAGCGAAACTCCCTCCGCAGGGTGACCCCATAGCCACCCCCATCTTTTGTAGATATATTTGTCCATCAAACATATATGGTTGATGGTTATCTTATGAATATTTAATTTAATATACATTTGCTGCGAATGTATAAACTTAGGCTATGTCTTCTTGCTATTATAAGCTTGAAGCTATGCTAGGTCAGTTTTTGTCCGTTCGTATTGCATTTGTGTCTGCCATAAAAAGAAGTATTTTCTGAGTTTTAAATGGGGAATATCCCTTTTAAGTTACAGTTGTTAATTGTTTTAATTGAATAAGCATGGTGCATTTAATATAAAATGGTGCTTAATTAGTATGTTGTATGTCTGAAGAAGGAGAGGTACTAGCCTTTCCGAAAGCGCTCAATAAATAAGTTTGGTTTGTATTTCACCACTCCGTTTCTTCATCTCGCTTTTTTGTTTTGGTTTAAACAGTTTGGCATTTTTTTCTTGTTGTTATATCCCATTGTTAATTTGCAGAGATGAATACAGAGTATTATGAATTGGTCACCGATCCTAACCAATGTATTATGTATTTGAGACATTGATGCCAAGAAGTTCACTTTCAAAGCAAAGATTGAGAGGTTACTCTTGGCATCCATGTTGAGAACATATAATAAATGGTTACGATCTGTGAGATCTGATCATAATTCTTTGTAGTGCATGGAAATTTATGTACCCCATATACGCCTAGTTACAAAAAAAAAAAAGAAGAAAGAAAATGCCAAGTGTTTTGCCAGGCAAATCGTGTCCCTCTTGCTTAGGCCTCAGCTAAAGAAGTGTCCATGGCATTTAGATTTTTATCTGGATCTTCCCTGTCACCCATCAGGGCAGACTTTCAGAACCTCAAGTTACCCATATGGTTTCTCTAGTTCCTTTGAATGGTAAGGATTCTTCTCTTTTTCAGAGCGTAATTCGCATCCTGTCCACTTCACAAAAGCAATCCTCTTGTAAACTGTACAAAAACAAATGGAAATGATTCTCCATATAGGTTCATAGGTGTGTACTAGGCTAACAGCCCTGGAGCCTATATAAGCCTAGCCCAAGAAGATTCCCTGGCATCATGCTGCCCAAAGTTAGTTCCTAGCGCCCCTGTCAAGCAAGGCCACTGAAATGATCCCCGGGGTGAGCTTCCTGTTGCCCACCATGGGCTACTATACAAGATGTTGCCCCCTTTTTTGCTAGTATTCCTCTGATTTTATAGTTTCTTGCAAGTGCATATGAGGCTAGCTCAAGTTACTCTGCGATTAAGGTACAGCTTGCATCCATTTTTAATTTTCACAATGTTTTTCATATTTTTTTTTTTGCATCACATATTCTGCAAGACATTTTTGAAAAAAGATTTCCTTCTGTATCCTTCATAAAAAGATCCTCCTCCTGGAACCTCAGTTTTGTACTGGAATCTATAACTACAGCCCCCCCCATTGAACCAGCATAATCTGCAGACCTAAAACTTCACCCTTGGAAAAAATCATATCAGCCCGGAGGATTTCAGAAATGCAGGCTTATCTTCAGCTCCCCATACTTAATTTTTCACAAGGACAGGCCTGTCTGAGAAACAGACCATCCTTTATTTCAAAATTGCATCAGAGTGTAATCTAAGTCAAACAGTTCATTTACCTGCATTCTTCCCTAATCATTCCTGTTAAGGAGAGTACCTTCTGCACACTCTGGATGTCCATAGACAGTTCAGATTGTACCTCCATAGATCCAAAACAATCAGGAAAGATACAAGTTATTCATATTATTTGCCCTGTAACAGGTTATTCCAGAAGGTTTCCAAAATGTCCCTGTCCAGAAGGCTGTCAGACTGTATTTCCTTTGTGTACACTTCCAGGAATAAATTAGCTAAACCATACGGCCACTCCACAGTACCTGTCTCAGTTTCAGCTGTCTTTTTTCTGAAACTCTACTGTGAATGAAATTTGTGCTGCAGCAACATGGTCTATGTTTCCTACCTTTACCAAGCATTATAAAATGGATATAATATCCAGGTCTAGAGCTTCCTTTGGAGCTGTGGTTCTTAGAGGTATTCTGTCATAATACCACACAAGAATTCAGGAAGCATAAGTAGCAGAAAGTGATGTAAGAACTAAGGCAACATGGGAATGGAGAAAGAGATTCTGCTGATAGGGATGACTGCAACTAGAGATATAGTCAGTAGGCAAGGGGGGGGGGCTGGAATTTATTGGAGAAAACTGGCAAGGGAACCAGTGTATTGGGAACAAATAAATAGAGAGGGAAAGGTAGTAGAATTGGAAGAGGCCAATAATTTATTGGACTTGCCGGTTAGAGATTGCCTTCCTTATCAATGATTGATACCAGAGTATAAGCAAAGAGAAAGAAATAGGGGGGTCCTAAATGAAAGACCAGCACTGTTAGAGTTTTTAATAGAATCTAGAACAGAAGCTGCCATTAAAAAAGGAATAATTAGTAGAGCATATAAAATATTGTATGATAACTATGAGAATCAATCAGAGGGGGTTAGAAAGGATTGGGAAGAGAGATTTGATAAGCAATTCACAAAGAAACAACGGGGGGATATATGTATGTCTCCCAAATATGCAACAAAGTCTAGAAGATTTAGGATTTTAGCTTGGAAATATTTATATATATATTTTTATATATCAAGCAGACTCCAGTGAGTTTTTCCTCAGGTAGGCAGCAAATGTTGGAGGTGTGATGGGGAAGAAAGTGATAATTGGGAACATGTTTTCCGGGATTATAGTGGGTTTTTCAGACTTATAAGAATTCCCTGCAGGATACACTACTGGAGATGTTGGGTGGGCAGACTGATGTGACGAGGGAGATGATTTTTCTGAGCTTTATTACAGAATTGGAATTGCCTAGGCATGGTAAGGTCTTTCTGTGTCTAATTATGGTGGCTGCCAAAAAAGCAGTTACTAGGAAGTGAAAATCAATATCTAAACCAACTATATTAGAAGTAATGACTATAGTAACAGAGATAAAAAAAACTGGAACTGAGATCTTTAGAATGGAAAGGGTAAGACCAAACTAAATAGGAAAAATGAAAATTGTGGGAACAATACATACAGGGGAGGAATGAAGTTTAAAAGAAGGCAATACTTAAATGAGGTATGCAATGTTTGATTAAAATGATTGGGTACAACTGGGAGTGTGTCAGTATAGTTTGTGATATAAAATGCTTGCAACTAGGATTGTGTCGGTGTGGTTTTTCATTTATATAAATGTATGATTGCTTATGTCATAAGTGATGGTTTAATAAAGACGTTTCTTGTTAAAAAAAAGGGGGAGGCAGGAATTGAATAATGTATGTAATGTTGCATAGGTTATATGATATATAGCAATATATGTGAAGTATAATGTTTGTTAATGTTAATTTGTTAATGCAGTTTGATTACTTTTGTATAAATGCAAATCTGCCTATGTCACAAGCGATAATTCAATAAATGTGTTTAAAAAACATGTACTGTCAGCATGCTTTGGTGAATGATACAGAACTGGCTGAAATTAGATGGATTGTAAGACTTCAAGTGCATAGACGGCCTGACTTAAATGTTGCTGTTCCCTTAAAACCTGTACTAAAGACACATAGGATTTGTTAATAGGATGATTGATTTGCTGATGGCATTGGATGCATTGTGTTTTAAACTGAAATTTGTAACATTGCTTTTTAGAGCTGATGAAGGGCTTTTGTCTGAAAGTGCTTATCATTTCATAGGTGATTACTAGGCTAATGGTACAACCGCCTTTACAAGCCTAGCCAATAATACATAGGATGTGGCAATATTATATCTTAATTCCCCACATATGGGATAGGGTAGTATCAGGCGAGTGAGTCTTTGGGTAATGGAGCCCTGAGTCCTTTTGCAGACTGCCTCTGTCCATAAGGTACATGATTAGTACCCCAGGAGTGAATTTACAGTTCCCATCCATTTATCCAAATTATTTTTGAAGAGAATAAGGGGCAGACTTTGTTTTATGAAGATGGGAAATTTATTCCATAGCTGAAATACCCTTTAGGATACAAATCTGTCTCTTCAGCAAGTTCTGTTACAGTCACAAATAAGATTCAGGTCCATGGAATATGTAACCTTTGCATACTTTTTCTTGTGAACATGTAACATTTTGATCAGGGCTGGATCAAAGCATGTCTTGTGTCCTCTCTCAATAAGCAATATGAGATGGAGTAAATGCATAGGGTCTTTAGTCAGTCTATATAAGACATGTGTCTTACACTTTCTATTTTTTTAGTCAGAAATCTCTGGGTCCACACCAGCCCTGGTTAGTTACATGCAGAAGGCAGCACTGTACTCAATTATGGGCCTGATGAAGACCAAGTACAATGGCACTATGACTTCCTTTGATCTTGATGCCATGCCCTTACCTATAAGTTGAACCACATTTGGTGAAAATTTAGGTTACTATCTACCTGTGTTCCTAGGTCCCTCACCACTGGGTCTACTCTTAGGAGTATGCTATTAGTATTATAATTTTCAGGGACATCTGATTTATAGAAGGGTATGATTATGCATTTTGTAGCATAGTCATTTGTCATTTTTAGGCCTGTTTGCAGGATGGCAACATCATTTGGGGATTCAATGATTTCTCCCAGCTTAAAGTCATCAGTGAACTTGGTAAGTCAGAGGCCCCCAACAATGGCATTCACTTCAGAGAAGTATATAACAAACAGGAGGGGTCCCAATACTGAACCCTGTGGAAAACTGCTAGTAACAGGTTTCTTACTGGAAGTGGATACGTCAATTCAGACATGTGTCCTGTCAGTGATCCATGTTGACTATCCTTGTGATGATGTAGGGTTTTATGCCTAACTCAGTAAGTTTATCTATGACTCCTGAGTGGGGGATTGTGTCGAAAGGCTTGGTCGGGTATAGATAAGCAGTGTGTACCATTTTACCCTCATGCATAGCCCTAGTACTACAAAATAAACTACTTAAATCTCTACATTCACACTATCTATACACTCTTAGTATGTCATATAATAACCTCTCCTTTTGCTTACAATCTTTCACAATATTTTCTTTGTTTCTTTCTTTCTTACACCTACATAATTTTCCATTTTTTCCTGTCTTAGAAACTGTATATATGTTAAAATTGCCTACTTATTTGTATGTATCCTAATTGCTCTCTCTCTCTCTCTCTCTATATATATATATATATACACACACATATCTTAGTTTTTCACTTGTTAGCTTTCTACTGTGTATTGAAAACATGTTTCTGTATGTAACCAATTTTACTGAATTTCAATGTTTCTGATCCAATGACTGCATCTGTTGAGCTTTTCTCACCAAGCCACCATCGAAAAAAGGACAACTGTACCCAGTTGACTATCCTGGTTAACAAATGCCAATTAAAAAAAACAAATAAATCTTATCACGACAGCTGTTAATCTATTTTACTGTAATTCACTTGCTTTATGCACCTGATTTTTATCCAATTCTTATCCTCTAACGACCTAGATTATTAACCCCCATAGTATGCCACTAAGAAAACTACAGAAGTATGGGAAAAAAGAAGCAATACTGATTCATGATTCACTGACAGTCATCTGAATTCCTCATTTATACTTCTGATCCCTCTTCTTGTTACAGTGTGATTTAATATCTTATTTTCTTATTGCTGTTCCTCCTTCTACTCCAAATAAACTATTATCTGCACTTCATCTACTGCCACTGACTGACTTATTCACCTCTAAACTTTACAGATTCTTTCCCTTTACAACTTGATCTTAGGACTGACAGTTTAACCCACTTGTACTTTGTAGAGTATGATGTAACAGCAACAATCACATACTCACTTAATCCACCAGCATGACCCACTGATTCACAACTAGTAAAAACCAAGAACCAGATAATACACACACTGCACTGGGCCTTTGACTCTTGACACCTTCTACATGAGCTTTAAGCGATGCTTCATAAAAATTTCTTACCAAAATATCAGTTAAAAAAGGAAAAATAATTAGTGAAAACAGCTGCTGTCAGTCAAGTTGACAGAAAACAAAACTCCCCATCAAATCAAAAGCAATTCAGTTCAAGGAAAGTTCTTCAATGACAACTTTAAAGACGTAAAAGGAAAAAAATAAGTTTACTTACCTCTTATTTTCATCCCCCTCCCAGACACTCAGATAACCATAAAACACCATCCAAGTCATCATTTGGGCTCTCACTACTAATGCATTCCATACAAAATATTTTAAATACCTAAAGAACAATGCACCTCATTAACACAGTTTCAGATATGTGATCGCACCAGTTTCTCTCATTCCTTCAATCCCATGCCAGTGCTAAGAAATGGCAGAATAACTTCAAAGAATGGAAAAATGGCCTGACAAATACTTCTGCATACTAAGACTGCTGCCTCACAGGCTCAAATAACTACCAAATCGATTTACCATATAAACTCATCCTTATAACTGTTAGAACCACTGCCTCTATCAGGCTGCCAACTAACAGGCCTACACTTAGATGATTACTGTAGTCTCCAAACATCCAGGACATGTTGACTGCTAACAACCCCCCTCCATGTGAAGCTATACTTTAAATAATACAGTTTCTAATCCTACTGTCCATGTTGCCATTACATCCTCACCAAGTGTACTTGTAACATAACATTTCACATTGCACATAATCATAAATTAAATAGTATGTCCAAATTATAATTCTAGGAACACAGTCAGCAAATTCACTTAGCCTAGTTTTATTTATAAAGAAACAGTCATAGCATAATCTGCATGCATGGATTCTATAATATTGTTAATGCACAATATGTTAATGTAATAAAGACATAATTATAAACTTACATGCAATTCAGTTTAGGTCAGCACAAAGAAACTTAAAGCAGAATACAGTATCCATATGTCAGTACTCAAGCACTATCATGTCCACACTTGGGACTCATCATATATACTTATCTCATCTTACAACAATGCTACAACTAACATATATGACCTACTATGTCCATTTGACTTAAACAGGAATATTGCATGTAAGAACAGATATAATGGCATCCCTGAAAAAGCGAGGATTCATGATCATAAAAGAAAATAGTAAGTCCACAACAATAATTAATTATTTGTTTGTTTATGCCCACCTGCTTGAGTGCCTGCCTGTCCAGAACCAGACAGAGCCCTTGGAGTCCCTTCAGTTCAGGATACTCCCCCTTCTTATACTTATAATTTTACATACAGTTGAACTTCAACTAACAGACACAAACCAAAAATGGAACATACTCCAATGTGCCACTAATCAAATGTCATTTTGTTCTCAAACCTCAGGATGCATTCTGTTAACCTCTAACAGCTGAACAAGAATATAACAAATAGCACTTGTCATGTGGAAAAAATGTTAACATAGCCTCATGAAAATTGTGATTTCAAAAATCATTATAAGAGAGCCAGTCATGAAGTGGCAAATACATGTTAATGTTACGATCATACCCATCCTGAATACCAGCCCTATATGAATCTGTTTAAGTTGCTGTTGTCCAGAGAACTTCTTTGTCCTTAAGGCCATGTGTTTAAAGTTTTACCTACACCTCATCAGGCTTAAAATGGATGTGATGCTACCTGGTCGAGGTCAGCTCAGGAAAGTTGAACTCCACAGAGGTTGCTTTCCAGAAGTCACTGCCAGTGTGGTTTCTAAGTGTGCCAACAGTGATTTAATAAATAAATATCCTGACTTTTAGCTGTGATTGTCAGCTTTACATTCTGTGTTCACAGTTTTTATATTTGTAGTGAACCAAGTTTTAGCTGCCTGCCTTATTTTATTGCTTTCTCACCTTTTGCATGAAAAGCTGTATAAAGTTGTATTTTAGTAAAAAAATGTACCAAAGATGTAAACAAAAAGCTGTATAAACCTGTTTTTGTTTAACTCTGCCTCAATTTGGGATACCCCTATGGAGATTCTTCAACTACTGTGACTCTTCCTCCTAAGTTGAGAGTGCAGCTGCTTACAAGTTCAAGTCATTTAATTAGATTATGTGCTATCCTCTAGAAGTGTTCTGTGTAATTTAGGAATATATGCATGGACTGCAGTTGAAATGAGAGACTGCTTGCTTACAGCATTTTTGAGTCATTTGGAACTGCTAAATGGTCTTAAGACACAGGTACACAGATTCTAGTTGTCTTTAAGTCGACATACTGTTAGAAGTAGATAACTACTTTTTTCTAACAGTCATTTTCTGTTTGCCACATTTTATTTTGCATTCCTTTGTACAAGTGCTTGCTCATTTGTGGATTTAATTTTCAAACTGTATTCCTAATTTCTTTAAGCAAATGGTTTTATTATTTAAATGTTAGAAGCTTGTAGTTGACTGCTTATATAAAAGGATAAATGTTAAGTTGTCAATCTCGCCTTCATTCTTGCTGGATGGGTTCGGAGCCGAGACTCGGCCTATACTAAAGCTTGAGAGCTATTTTTACCGGCTCGAGGCTACCCTATATCCCACAATGCTAGGCGCTAACTACCCAGATCTCGTTTGCCGCTTCAGCTACGAGGTGCGTTTCTTACCGGATCTGCAGGTTGGATTTAATTTTTCTTAAAATTTCTCTAATTTAGTCAGTTTTTCAGATAGTTTTTGTTAGTACCCATCCCATTAGCTTTCCTTCTTAGCATAACTTCCTTCCAGTCCCTTAAACCATATTCATATCCTAACCACTTGTTTGGTTTAAAAAGTTAGGCCTTTGGGCCCTTTCCCCCTTTCTTTATATTGTCAGGTGAAATTGTCTGTGTGACTGACTTAGATTTCTTTTAAGGGGTGTCTGTGTGTGTGTGTGTGTGTGTGTGTATTTTTGTTGTTGTGCTTTATTAGGATGTCTAAAGACACCAGGGTTTCAGGCTTCAAGAAGTGTGACTCGTGCTGTCAGAAAATGTTGCTGACAGACGGTCACACTTCTTGTGTTTATTGCCTGGACCCTCTGCACCTGCAGGACTCTTGTTCTGTCTGTCATGTGTTCAGTCCGAGAGTCCTGCAGGAACACAGAAATAAGTTAATTTTGAGAGGCTTATTAAAGCCTGAAGGTTCCTCGGCCAAGTCATTGTCGGGGAAGCCTTCCAAGCCATCGGCTCCGTGTTCAGAGCCTTCGACTGGGGGTGCTCTGACTGCTTCTGCATCGGCTCTGGCTGGAGCCAATGTTTCTAAGACGCAGTCTTCTTCATTGGCTCCAGCTGGAGCTGATGTTTCTCAAACGCAGTCTTCTACATCGGCTCGAGCCGGAGCCAATGTTTCTAAGACTCAGTCGGCGCCAATAGTTGTGTCGGTGCCATCTGCCAGCCATAAACGGTCCAGGTCTCTGTCCTTGGAATCTGTTCATTCAGCTCCGAGGTCTCCCTTACTCTCGGAGCGGAGCCATCGATCCCATTCTTCTAGGTCTTCCAGGCTCTCGGACCATGACCTCGAGAGGGTAGTTAGTAGACTTCTTAAGTCTCAGGCACTAGCCAAGATGCTTCATAGACCTTCTCAACAGACAGTGGCTATTCCCACTACATCTTCGATTCTTCATCCGACTCTTCCCTTGAGTTCGGAGCCGGAGCTTGTGGGAGCCGTGGCCGTCGATACATCGGAGCCGATACCTCACCTTTCAGCTCCTTTGTCGGCTCCGGTCTCTTCCATGGTCCCATCCTTGCAGGGATCCAGGCGCATGGATTTCCTCGATGGCTCCGAGGGTGAGAGTGGCATCGGACCCTTGTCTGACCCCATTCTCCCTCTCGGAGCTTCGGCGCTGGTGAGTTCGGCCCCGACATTGACTTCGGAGCCGTCCCTCTCGGTGCCGGGAGGGGTCTTTATCTCTTCGGAGTGGGGACCTTCTACCCTGCCTGATAGGGGCACCTTTGAAGTCATGAGAAGCGTGCTGGCCCCTGTGCCTGCTCCATGGTCGGCTCCCTCAGCTCCTCCCTCTGTAGTGCCTGCTGCGGTCTCTACCCACCTTCTCATTCCTGACCGTAGAGATCCAACACCTCAGATTTCCCCATTGGGAATATCCTCCTCTTCCGAGGTTTTCCCTGATCTGTCAGGGGAACCCCCTCAGAAGAGGAAATGTAAGAGGAAGCATGTGGACTCCCCCCCCCCCCCGAGTCCATTACATCGGATACCGACTTGGATGAGTCGGAAGGGTCCCCACGGTCCCCCTCTGAGGATGTCTCCTTTTTAGACATCCTTGAAATCCTTAAGCAGAGGGGGAACTGGTCTACCCTCAATCCTTCCGAGGACGAGTAGGTTTACCTAGAGGCGTTCGGCTCTCGCCCTTCCACCTCCTCGGTGTCTCCGCCCTTTGACCCCCTCATGGAAGTGGTGGCACGGAAGGCGTGGACAGCCCCTGATACGATGGAACCTACCCCACAGAGGCCTTCAAAATTCATAACAGCCCCTGCGGACAAACAGTTTTTAGCCAAGGGTGTCTCGGTTGATGCCATGGTGGTGGCTGCAGCCACTAAGAAGGAACTGGCTGATCCTTCAGTACCTGTCCATCCTCCTAACAAGGAGTCTAGGACTATGGATAGGTACGGCAAGCGGATGTTTTCTTCAGCAACCTTTGTCATGCGGTCGTTGAATTACCTGTGCCATTTCACCCGCCTTCAAAGAGACATGCTCAAAGAAGTGGGTGAGGCCCTACAGGATCCAACAGCTGCGGGGTCTCAAGACAAAATCAACTCTCAGCTGGCAACCCTGAATTCCATTGTCAACTCCTCCATGCGGCTTATTTCCTACGCGGCCGATGGGGCGAGTAGGGCTGCAGGCACAGGCGTGGCCTTGCGGCGTCACGCCTGGATGTGGCTTTGTAACTTTGCAGACCCCTTCAAGGCATCCTTCACTAACTCCCCCTTTGACGGTTCAGCTTTGTTTGGACCTCAGGTGAAGGATACTTTGACCAGATGCGAGCAAGAAGGCAAGAGTCTCTCTGCCGTGGGAGTCCGTTTTTCCACCCTGTCTAGACCATATCCTAAGGGTCAGAAGGGTGGGAAAATGTGGTTCCGTAAACCACAAGAGGTCGCGCCTGACACAAGAGGTCAGTTCCCCTCTAGAGGCAGGGGAACAATAACAGACGCCGCCCTAGAGGCAGAGGAGGTCCGCAAAATCAGGGTAGCAGAGAGTCGCTCTCTGACAAACCCTTCCAGCATCCCTGAGAAGCTGCCCGACTGTCCGCCTTCAGAGACAGTTGGGGGAAGGTTATCACTGTACCCAGAAGCCTGGCTTTCACTCACCCAAGACAAATAGATATGGTCGATTATATCCGAGGGTTACAAAATTCCCATTATCCACACCCCAACTCAGCCAAAAGGGCCCCTTCCAGACGTTCCACCCAGTCTAAAGGAACAAGCAGTACTAGAAATATCAAAACTGCTGACAAAAAGAGCCATCCAGCCAGTCCCAGCAGACCAACAAGGATCCGGAATCTACTCCAAGTTCTTTTTGGTACCAAAAAAGACAGGGGACTGGAGGCCAATATTGGATCTCAGCAGACTAAACAAGTCTGTAAAAAGAACGAAGTTCCGGATGGTCACGCTACAGTCCATTCTACCCTTTCTGGGTCAGGACAATTGGATGTGCTCAGTAGACCTTCAGGATGCGTACTACCACATCAAGATGCACAGGCACTCCAGAAGGTTTCTCCAAAAGTGGTCTATCGCCCATAATAGTCCTAACTTCAGCCAAGGCCATCAAAATAACCCAATTTTTTTGTATAATATAATATAATACAAGGGTAGTGGATATGATCCAAATTTATTATTGGATCTGAAAACTAAGGTTATGGTTGACAGAGAGACGATCCTAAAACATACTTTTGTAGAAGGTGAATGTGGTGTTATTACTCCCAATCATCAGAATCCAGTGGTTAGGTATATTACTTCATATAGTACTAAGACTCCCTATGTTAAGCAGATTATACAAACAAATTGGGTTATTTTGATGGCCTTGGCTGAAATCAGGAAATTTTCTGGGCGATAGACCACTTTTTGCTTATAGAAATATGAGGACCCTAAGGAGTAGATTGTGTTTTAAGGACTTTACTAGACACCCTGATTTGATCGGGTCCACTAAATTTGGCACCTTTAGGTGTATGAATTTTGTCTGCTGTTCTGACATTATTGGTGAGAATAGTAATGAATTTAAGCATCCCGTTAGTAGTAAAATGTATAAATTTCATGCATTTGCTACATGCACCACTTCTTCTGTGGTCTATCTGGCAACCTGCTCTAAATGTCCCTCTTTCTATGTAGGGAAGACTACTAGAAAGTTAAAGGAATGTATTACTGAACATAAATCGGAGATTAGAAGGGCTTGTGATAGAAATGCATTGTATAAACACATAGCTAAATTTGGTACTGAGCACAAATTTTGTTTCAGGGTTATAGATGCTGTACGTCCAACTCTTAGGGGTGGGGATAACAATTTACTTGAGCTTAAGGAGTATGAGTGGATTCTTAGGTTTGAGTCAGACCACCCACCGGGTCTGAATAGTATGGCTAGTTTGAAACCTGTGCTTGTTAAAATACAATGTACTAGATTGTGATGCTGAATGTTTTTTATATTTTTTATATAATTCTTTGTATCTAGTATTTTAAATTGTGTTGTTTGTTGTCACATAATTTTGGGGACTGCTAGTCATGTGATTTCTGACCTGTATTTAAATCACTTCAGATTGTTCTGTATGTATTAGTATTGAGGAAGGGTTTTACCTGAAAGCTGAGTTAATAATAGCTCCCAGCTTGCAATCATCTGCAAACTTTGTCAGCCAGAGTCCCTTTGTGTTGGCCTGGACTTCAGAGAAGTAAATACCAAACAGGAGAGGACCCAGGACCGAACCCTGTGGGACTCCACTCTTGACTGGTCAGCAGTCTAACTTGGAGTTAGCTACTTTCACACTGTGGATTCTATCTGTGAGCCAGTTTGCAACCCACCTAGTGATATAGGGGTTGATGTCTAGCTTAGTAAGTTTTTCTATGATTCCTGAGTGGGGAATGGTATCAAAGGCCTTGGCCAGATCAAGGCAGACTGTATGAACCACCTTTCCTTCATCCACAGCTCTGATGACTGACTCAAAGAAGTCGACCAAGTTGAGAAGGCATGATCTACCCTTCACAAAACCAAACTGTGTGGGATCCAGAGTTTGGAGATTCCCTATAGCCTTGATTATTAGGTCCATGATGATGCGTTCCATAGCTTTGCATATCAGACTCAGACTCAGACAGTTCCCGGGGTCTGTAGTCACTCCTTCTTTGTGGAGAGGGATGACTGTAGCAATGCACCATTCGGTAAGGACAAAGCCTGAGGTGAGGTTGTGATTGAACAGGGCACATGGGTGAGGTGCCTGTTCACTCTGTAGTTTATGTAGACCACACCCAGGGATACTGTCAGGTCCCATAGAAGCTGTATTCTTGGTCTTGGACAGTGCTGTTTTAACCTGTGCAGCAGTAATACTGGATGCCTGGCAATCTACTGGTATTGTGATTGGTCCTTTGGGAGAGGGGTAAAGTTAGCAGTGAATCTGTCCGCCAGTATATTTGCAATATCTGTTGGCTCAGTATAGGAGGTACCATTGTGCAGTAGCTCAGAGCAAATCTGGGTATTGCCATGGAGAGTCTTTACATAACTCTAGAAGGCCTTGTGGTTGTCTTTACTATCTGCTGCAATTCTGTTTTCATAGCTAGCTTTAGAGGGTTTGATGAGGGATCTCAACCTTTTGTTAAGGCTGATAAGGGTTTTTTTTAGTCTTGGGACTTCACCTTATTCCACATCAGTTTCCTCCTCCTGTTGTAGAGTTTGTTTATGGCAGGGGACCACCAGATTGGCTTCCTTTTTTTTGAGGAGAGTGTCTTAGTTCTATTGGGTATGGCGAGATCCATGCATTTGTGTATGTGTTCGCACAGTGCATTGGTGTATGATTTGGCAGTCATGCAACTATTCTCCATTTGCATGGATGCCGTGAAGTTAGCCACCTCTGATTTTAGGAGCCCAAAGTTAGCTTTGGAAAAGTTTTTCATAGTTGCTACCTTTGCTGTGGGGGGGATGTGGATTTCCAAGGTGATTAGCATGTGATCAGATCTAGCCAGGGAGGAGTTGATTATTGGTATAGAGCAACGGTCACCCATGTTAGTAATGACCAGGTCAAGGATGTTGCTACCTCTAGTGGGGGTAAGAACGAGCTGATCCAGGGCATTGGAATTAATGAATTCCAGAAAGCGTTGGGCAAGTGTATTGGTACATGAGTAGTTTTCCCAGTTAATGGAGGGGTAGTTGAAGTCGCCCAGTATGAGAGTGTTAGGTTGGACCCTAATATTCTTCAGAGTGCATTGGAATGTGGAATGTGAATCTTGGGACATGGTTGGGGACCTATAGCAGGCTACGATCTGTATCGCTGTCTTATCCGATGTTAGTTGCACCTGAAGTATCTCAGATGTGTTATGTTGGGCTACCAGTCTGGAGGTGTGCACATCCTTTATGAATATGGAAACAACACCGCCTTTGTAGCTTCGGTCCAAGTTCTGGGGTGAAAGGCGTGGAATGTGTTGTAGCCTGGTAGTGCAGGGGTGCTTTCTGCTGCCTTGAACCAGGTCTTTGTTAAAGCACAAATGTCGATGTTCTCCATTTTATGGAGTACTTCCAGCGATTGCATTTTGAGATTTAGACTTCCAGCGTTGAGCAGCATGACCCTCAAATTGCATTTGTTAGTAGCTGTTATGGTGTTAATTTGGTCTTTGAAACACCGCTTAAAAAAAGGCACTATAGGAGTGGCAAGAGCCTTGTCTAGTATCCGGAAGCCCAGGGGTGACCGATGCAGGCCATCTCTGACAAAGCATTGAGGTCTGTCAGTCATGTCATCCCAGGCAGACAGTTACTGGATCCCCTTAGAATGACACCAGAAACGAATTGTTGAAATCAATAATTTTCTTCTTGTACTGTGGTATCATTCTGGGTGATGGTAGGATGCTGCTTAGGGCTAGGGTCATACCCTCCTGGGCTACATAATCCAAGAGCTCCTCCATGTCTCTTTTCATGTAGTCCAGGGAGGTACATCTCAGGTCATTCACACCCACATGTACAATGACAGAGTCATATTTGTACCTGTTGTTGAGGGACCTGAGTGCGTGTGTTATGTGGCAGATCCTGGCGCCTGACAGGCAGCTGACTGTTACTTTCTCCTTATTCAACCTAGTGAGTGGGACATCAGTGTGCCTCACTATCAAATCACCTATGACTAGTGTGTTGGGCATGCTGTTTTGCCTCAGAGGCTTTGGTTGAGTGGCACACTGTTTAGGAGAGTTATTGTGTTGTGGTGGTCAAGTGCATTTCTGCCTTGGAGGTCTCTGCTGTTTGGTTAGATTTTTATTTAGCGCCTCTGCGAATGTGGGTGTGTGGGTTGTGTTTTTATGTGAAGGCAATGCTGGTGCGTGTTCTGGAGGGCTATGTGTTCCATGTGGTGTGGTGCAAGTGTTGACCTTCTCCTCTTGACCAGTTATTCCGGTCTTGGCTGGAGAGTGCGTGGCTTCCAGTTTGGATATATAAGTGCATCTCCCTCAAGCCTGAGTGTTGGGGGGGGCAAGAGGAGAGGGTTGTCAGTGTACATGAAGCAGTTGCTACATTGCCTCAGGATGCCCAAGTTCACCAGGTTAATAGGAGAAAGAACAGGGAATTGACCTTTAGACATGCCTGGAGGGGTGGACATTAATAAGTAATGGAGCCTTTTCCTTATAAAACGTTTAGTGCTGGTAGCACTTTTGTGTACTACAATAATTGCTACAAGAAGTCTGGTAAAGTGCTAAACTAACAAGCTAGTTAAAGTGCAGGAGAGGAGAAAACTAGGAGATCTAAAGGAAAAATTGAAGAGCAGACTTTGGCACTGCTCGGAAGCTGATAAACAGTCCTGTATACAGCAAATCTGTATCTGGACTAGATTAGTTACAAGAACGGTGGGAAACAAGTGCATATGTGGTCTTTTAAACAGAAAGTTGAAAGAGATGGAAAAACTGCCCAAACGGCCAATAAACTACAATTTTTGGATCAAAAAACACTCCTCTTGTGGTAGATAGGCTATATAGTACTTACCACTCCCACTGAATAGCTAGAAGGCTTCCCTCCAACACAGAAAGACTCAGCGAACTCAGAAGCTAACAAACAGTCCTGGATACAGCAAATCTGTACCTGGACTATACTAGTTACAGGAAAGGTGGGGAACAAGCGCAAACGCGGCTTTTAAACCAGAAAGTTGAAAGAGATAGAAAAACTGCCCAAACGACCAATAAACTACAATTTCTGGGTGAGAAACCACTCCTCTTGTGGTAGATAGGCTACAGTGTTTACCACTCCCACTAACACAGAAAGGCTTGTCATTGGCCGTAGTCAGTGAGTATGGGGACTGGGGAGACTGACTGTCAACACTCACCCTGCAGAGTGCATCCCAATATTCTTTCTGTACTCTATCTCTGACTGATTGGCTGGAGCCCTTAATCAACCATTGTAATGGCTCAGTCTACCAGTGGGTCCAGGCCCCCTTGACACCTGTACTCAGCCTTGTGTGAGCTTACACTTGTGAGCAGTGGCAGTCTTGGTTCTCCCTCTTCCTAGTGTCCTTTGAGAATGTGGAGGATCTCAAGGTAGATACTTTTGAGAGGAACACGGATAATGAGGTCATCCACATGACCTTTTTCTTCTTCTTCTCCTCCATCATCATTTGAGATTATCATTGACCTAACAGGGAGTAGTTTGGATTGGCCTCTTGCCCCATTCTTTCCTTTCTTCCTTGATAAAACATTTTGGGGAAGAAACTTGAAGGGGCCTGAGTCACCCTTTGCCTGGAGGCTGTCATTAGGGTTGCCATTTTACCAGTCTGGGGGCACCCAGACTCTGTACTATCAGTCTTCACATAAGTGAGATGTCTTTCACAAGTCATTGCTAGAATGGACAGATGTCTTTCACAAGTCATTGCTAGAATGAACATGTCAGTAAGCATCCACATGTTGATTTCTTACAAGAGCTCTTTGGTCCAGCATAGATCTAAGAGACCGCAGTATTTCAGCATATTTTCAGAAGTCATGAATGGCAAAGGTTTGGATGAGTGTTGAGTTGGGGTTTAGAGCACACAGCTGTTCATCTCTGATGTTCCAGTTCATGATATTCCAGGTCGAAACATATCTGATAAGCTAGAAGACCTCCTGGCTTCTGGGCTCAATGGCAGTCTTCATAAAACCTTGTTCACAGCCTCCCTTATTGGAGGGTATACATCTTGTGTTTTGGTTTAATTTTGAGTGTTCCAGCCCTCAAGAAAAGTCTTTGGCCCCCAGTGCTTCACTAGGCCTACAGGGTTCGTTGTTTGTGTGAATGTACACATGATGATGTGGCTCAGATTGTCTTCTCTTAAGAAGAAGCTCAGTAACAAGTTCCTGGACCCTCAGTTTGGAGTGATAAGATCCAGAATCCTGCACAGGACATGACAATTGACTCTCTGAAGAGATGACAGGCCCCAGTGTCTTTGTAGGCTTCCATAATACTACTTTAGGCATTTCTGTTCCTTGGCTAAACCTGTCCAGCTCCAGAAGAGAAAGGTGCCTCCTTGGTGTATGCCAAAGGCATATAAATCATCAATTGTACTAAAAAGCAAATAAATAAAGACAAAAAAACTGTACTATAATAACTTTCAGAATAATATTAAACATAACTCTAAACAAATTTGGATATCCATTAAAGAATTTGGCATCCCAGCCAAAAATTCAACCCAAACCCCTTTTCTGATAATGCACCACTCAAAGCTGCACTACAATTCTACTCTTTTTATAGATAATACAGCATCTCTAACCAAGGATTCCTCAACATCTAATTCCATCCCTGCCCAGCAGTCACATATCATCACATCCACTTTCACCTTCAAACCTGTGCCCATATCCTGTATAAAACTACTCTTAAACAAACTTAAACCAAGCTCTTCATCAGCTGATGACCTTCCAAGGGAATACCTAAAAATAGCAGCAATAGCATTGCCTATCCTGTCTCATTCCTTATCAATAGGTCAGTCCAGGAATTCCACCTTTCCTGTCTCTGGAAGAAGTCACGTATTATCCCTTTGCACAAAGGCAGAAATTCAGCAGACATTAATAACTTTAGACCTATAGCAGTCTTATCTGCCCTCACCAAAATACTTGAAAAATCTATTAAGAAACAGTTGCTAGACTACCTCCTGCAGGAAGAACTCCTATCCCCTACACAACATGGCTTCTGTCATTCCCATAGTACTAGCACTGCCATTCTAACCTATATAGGTACTGTCAATAAAGCTGGAGATGATGGCAAGCTAGTCTTTTCCTTATTTTTTGACTTGTCTACAGTCTTTAACATGGTTTGTCACAGCAAACATCTACTTCAGATGTCCTCACTAGGTCTTTCTCAGACCCCCCTTCTGTGGTTCAGAAGCTACCCATCCAATACGTATTCTCAGTAAAATGACACTCCACACTCTCTCCTTACTACCCAGTCATCACCAGTGTACCACAAAGCTCTATCCTTGGTCCCCTCCTCTTTAAAGTTTTCTCCAACACCCTCTATAGATCTATACAGCAGGCCATCCTAATGCAATATGCAGATGATTCCACTGTTATTTGCAGATCTGACGACATAAATCTCCAGAAAATTACTCAGGAAGCTTTAACAGCCACTGAAAGATGGCTTCATAACTCACAACTCATGTTTAACCAAAAAAAAAAAGACCAAACTACTATTGTTTTCCCCAAATCCCTCTCTCATGAAAAAAAAAACTAAATTTAAAGTCCTCTCTCTTGATAATACAACCATTGAAGTCATTTCCCATAGCAAATTAGTAGGGTGATAGGGGATGATAAGCTTACATTCGACCTGTATATAAAAAATTTCATAAGGAAAAACTCATCAAAAACTAGCAATGCTTTACAGGTAACTGCCTCATTACCTTGCCTCCTCTGGTGGCAACAAAGTTGTAAACTCTTCAGTCAGGTTAGCAGCATTCCTGATTGTGATGTAGGACTGCCTTTAATGGTGTTGGGGCTGTTGGAATTCATCACTGCTTTTAGAATCATAACAAAGGGCTGGCGGCATCTAAACACGGTCACCTCAGACATGTATTGAAGCTTACAGGCCTTTCCCCAGACAGGGCCCCACTGGTGAATTAATGTTCAGTCCGTATCAGTAGAGTAGAGACAGGTCCAGTTTCTACTGCCAAAGGGGACCATGGATCTAGTCATTTTGTGAGAAGAGGCCTGATGGACTCACCTTTGGTGTTTCTGGTCCCAAAGAAGACTATTAGGTTCTCATCTAGGGTTATTCATTTTATTCCCCCAGTCTTGAACTGACTTTAGAGCTGTAACATTTCTAAAGCAACTCAGTATTTATTTTCTTTTGCAGTCCCTCACCTTTTAAAGGAGGATGGTGTGGGCTGTCTAGATACTCTGGTATTTGACCTTAGCAAGTCTGCCTTCAATGATCTCAAATGTCTTGCAATAATTCATGTGTGTCCTTCCTTGCTGAAGGCATTCAAACCATGGTTTGATGTTGAACTGCACTTCTTGTGGCAGGAAAGACACAGATTAGAATGCCAGTGGAGGCATGGAGTCGTTAGAGTGACAGGCTTGATCTGACTGAGTACGTTGCTTATTACCATACTTTGATTTCTTTTTTATTGATACTCAATTACCAGAAAGTCCAACTGGGTGGGAGCCCATTTTCAGCGGAGGCCCGAGGAGGAAAGGTCCAAAGTTCTCAAGGAAAGGAATGATCCCTCATGAGAAGGCAGCATGTCTGTCCAGATGGATCTTAGCAACAGCTCGCCATGTTAGAATGCTCCTCCTGTCATTGTCTGATATGTACAGCTCACCCTGCCTCAGCATCCATAAGGCATTTTCATTACATCAGTGTATGATAGCTGCCCAAGTTTTCACTTTATGTACATGAAATTGGTAGTTCCATTTTCTGACTCCATGGTTGATTTTTTGGTCTTTGATGAGATTGTCTTTCTTGTTTGTTGTACTGGATTATAAAAAGCTCTTGGCTGTGATTTCAGGCTTGCATCTCACAACTTATAGGCTAGACCCTTGTTACTCCAGACTGGTAATAGCCTGCCTAGATGTGCTTGGACCAGGTATTTATCATACATAGGTGTCCACTTTGAGCAATGGAGTTTTTATGACTTTACCACCAATAGAGACTCTAGTTACACCAGTCCTCAAAAAACATCTTTTACCCCCAGTAATGTTGACAGTGTCCTCCCGGTATCGAGTCTTACATTTCTTGGTAACGTTATCAAGAGAAGATAATTCATATGCATCCTGAATATTATCTTGGAGTCAGTGGATGCCATGAGTCCGATATTTGCTCTTCCCATTGTACAGAGATGACCTTTAGTAGGATTGTGAACACATTTTTGGCTCGTGTTATAGGTTCATAGGTTCATAGGTTTATACTAGGCTATCTGCCCTAAGGCATTTATAAGCCTAGCCCAAATTATTGTGGCTTACGCCACCCCTTATATGAAAAAATACTGTGCCCATTAGTTTGTTGTGCCTCTGTCCAGCAGTGACCCAGAGATGATTCCCGGGGTAAACCTACGATCTCCCATCCACAGGTCTAGATTTCTCTTGAACAGAGTCAGCGAGGTTCTCTGCCTCACATGGACCGGGATTTTATTCCACAGCATAGGGAGTCTCTGAGTGATAAATCTATCCCTCCAGCACGTCCTATTTATATCCGTGCTAAGGTTTAAGTCGCTTGCTCTAGTGGTTTTGGTGGATTTGGATTTTTTGAGGTGGAGCATGTCCATTAATTCCGGGTTGGACATGGCCTTGTATGTCAGGCACATGTCACCTCTGAGCAGACGGTATGCGACTGAATAGAGCTGGAGTTTCTTCAATCTGGCAGCATATGACAGATTTTGGAGTCCCTTTATCCTTTTGGTGAGGAACTTTTGGGGTCTCTCCAATTGCTGCAGATGTCGGGTGAGATACATCCCGAATGGGGCATTGTACTCGATCATTGGTCTGATAAGTGAAGAGTACAGGGAACAATGACCTCACTAGATCTGGATGTGAATCCCTTCATGATCAGGTGGGCAATGTAGAAGGTCTTTCTAACCACTTTAGCAATGTGAGTGTCAAAGAAAGGCCACTGTCAACCTGGGTCCCCAGGTCCCTGATAACCTCTTCTGTGCTTAGTGGATTGCCACCTATATGGTAGCTTGGGGTTACCTTGTTTTTCCCGAAGGGTATGACTATACATTTTTGGGCGTTTAACTTCAGGCCATGGCTCTGGCACCAGCTATCTGTTTCCGTGAGCCCCTCCTGAAGGATATCAGTGTCCGATGCACTTCCCACTATGGCCCAGTTTGCAGTCATCTGCAAACTTTGTCAGCCAAAGTCCTCCCATGTTGGCCTGTACTTCTGAGAAGTAGATGCCAAACAATAGGGGCCAAGGACCGAGCCCTGTGGGACACCACTTGTGACCGGCTTGGAGTCTGACACAGCGCCAGCAACTCTAACCCTGTGGGTTCTGTCCTTAAGCCAGTTTGCAACCCATCGTGTGACATATGGGTTTACATTTAAGCTGGTAAGTTTTTCTACAATACCCGAGTGGGGTATTGTGTCGAAAGCCTTTGCAAGGTCAAGGTAGGCTGTATGGACTGCCTTTCCCTCATCAATGGCCTTGGTGACTATTTCAAGAAGTCGACCAAGTTCAAAAGGCATGATCTTCCCTTGACAAAGCCAAACTGGGTCGGGTCCAATGTCTGCAAGTCCCCTATATCTTTGTTTATGAGCTCCATTATGATCCTCTCCATAGCTTTGCAGACTAGACTTGTTAAGCTTATGGGCGGTAATTACCAGGGTCCGTGAGGCGCCACCTTTGTGGAGTGGGACCACAGTTGCCGTGACGCCACTCCTTGGGCACGTATCCTGTGGTAAGGCTGAGATTAAACAGCTGCCTTATGTGCGGGTTTAATTCCTCATTTAGCTCGTGTAGCACACAGCCGGGGACACCATCCGGTCCCATTGATGCTGTGTTTTTAGCTTTAGAGAGAGCAGCTTTCACCTGCGCATTTGAGATGTCCGGGAGGCTACACTCGGCTGGGATAGTTATCTCTCCTTTAGGGGAGAGGGGTGAAGTTTGCACTGAACCTGTCTGCCAGTATGTTGGCAATGTCTGTGGGTTCAGTGATTTTTGTATCATTTTGGACTAATTCTGAGCATATCTGTGAGTTTCCACCCAGGTTCCTAACATAGCTGAAAAAGGCCTTATGATTGTCCTTTGAATCCATGGCAATTTTTCTCTCAAAATTGGCCTTAGTTGATTTTATGAGTGCTCGTATTTTTTACTAATAATGATCAGGGGTGACTTCCCTTTTATGGATTTTGTTCTATCATGTAATAGCTTTCTCCTCTTATTGTAAAGTTTGTTAATGGCTGGGGTCCACCAGACTGGACGTTTGCCCTTTGTGGAAAGAGTCTTGGTTTTATTTGGGATTGCCTGATCCATGCAGTCCTGGAGGTGTTCATAGAAGGCATTTGTAAGGGCTTCCGCAGCTTGGGTTGTGGTTTCCTCTGACTCAGGGGCCTTGAAGGATACCACACCAGTCTTGAGTAGTGTGAAGTTTGCTTTAGAGAAGTTCTTCACTATGGTCTTTTTGTTTGGGGTGGGGCGGGATGTGGATTTCCAGTGAGATTAGTTTATGATCAGATCTCACCAATGAGGGATATACTTCCGTGTGGAGCATTTTGTCCCCATGTTTGTGACAATGAGATCTAGTATATTTTCTCCTCTCGTGGGAACAGTGACTAGCTGTTCCATGGCATTTGAATTTATGAACTCCAGGAACCGTTGGGCTAGAAAGTTAGGGCTTGAGTAATGTTCCCAGTCTATATTCGGGTAGTTGAAGTCACCCAATATGATGGTGTTTGGAGATACATTTATACCCTCCAGTGTCTTCAGGAAGGCTGTGTGGGGTTCCTGAGTTTGAGAGGGTGGCCTGTAGCATGCTACAATTTGTAGAGCAGTTTTGCCTATTGTTAGTTGCACCTGGATGGTTTCCGAAGCTTCATGCGTTGCCACCAACCTGGAGGTGTGAGTATCCTTTATGAATATGGATACACCCCCTCCTTTTGTGGAGTGGTCCGGGTTTTGGGGCCGGAACGCATGATATGAGGTAAAACCTAATAGTGCCGGGGTGCTCTCAGGAGCCTTGAACCAGGTTTCAGTTACAGCACAGACATCGATGTTCTCCATACTGAGAAGGGCCTCGAGTGCGTGCATTTTGAGATTTAGACTTCTGGCATTGAGCAGCATTACCCTCAATTTCTTCCCATTTTTGTTTTCTAGGGTGGTAGTCCTTCTGGATCTCTCTGCAGCATCTGACAATTTAACATGGTATCCCAATTGGCCATTTGTATTCATAATACAGTCTCTCCACTCTGTGTTTGCTTCCAGCAATTTAAGATGTATCCTGAGGTTCATTTCGGAGTTGGAATTGTTCATATTCCCACCAGCTGAACTTCAGAGTGTCTGGGGTTCTGTGCTTTTTTTGAAGTGTTTATATTTTCCTTAGGGAGTTCTGTCTGATGAGTTGTTAGCATAACATTGCTATGCTGATGGTCACTTTTATCTGCCTTTTTTTCAGGATGATATAGCAAATGCTCATTCAGTTTGGGATGATCTAGGGGGCATTCATTTATGGCTGTCTAAGAATTAGTTGAAGCTTACTCTTCCAAGCCAGCTACAGTGCCTGACATTTTGAGAGATTCATCATCTTTGTTGCTTACATGTTTCTTTTCTTTGTGGCATCAGTAAACTTGAATTCCTGTCTAAGGTATGTGATGTTAGTGTTATTCTTAATAACTGGTTTATCCTTGTATCCTCCTCCTGTAAACATTCACACTTTGGTTTCCTCTCATCTTGACAGCCATAATGCCCTTTACTTCAGGCGGCCTGACAATGTGCTAGGTCATCTTCAGCTCACATACACAACCCTTCAGCAAAGATCATTACTGGTTCTTTACATTATCAACATGTTGAACTTACGCTGTAGAAATTACACTGACTTTATGTGATTCATTATTCCTTTTAAGTGCAGGAGTTGGGCTACCTTTATGTGAATGAGCTTATATTCCCATATTGCTTACCTCTGGTGCTGTGCTTTACCTCCCAAGAGTTGCTGGCAGTTTCTGATCCATGACTGGAATTATTTGGTACTCATTTATTAATTTATCAAGCTCTGTACATTTGGAATCTACTCTCTTGGTGGCTTCAGGAGTTTTCCACTACTGCCTACTTTATAAATACTCTTAAGTCATACTTACTAGATCTGGATTTCAATAAATTCCTTCCTTACCATTCACAGGTTTTGTTTGTATCTGTTTGTGTCTGCTTGTTTATCTGTATTCTTCATAGATTCGTAGGTCCCGAAGGGCCATTTTAAGGCTAGCTAATAACCTCAAGTTAGAACTAAACCCTGCAACTTGTATCTATGAGGTAAAGACATTAACCATTATGTTGAGCCCACCTCACCACCCACCCCTTGTTTTTTTGTTTTGTTTTTAGTATTTCTGGCCTTGTTACAGTTTGTTTTTGTTTGTATTACTATTATAGTGTGATTGCTTTGGTTAACAAGTACTTTAACAAAGCTGAAGTTGAAGTTAACCCATTTGGGATGGTGATCCTGCAGAGGATTCTAATTTGTTTACTCTTTTTTTTTTTTTTTTTATCTGTAACTGCTGACCATCAAGCCCTTCCAGTGTCAGAGGATTCCCTGGAATCCTAGAAAAGAAGGCAATTTTTTTAAGGTCTACTCCTCCCCTTGGGCAGGGGATGTGTGAACCACATCACTATACTTCCTCATGCCTAAACATATATTCATGCACCTGCTGAAGAAGGATATGGCATTCACAGGTTAATGAGCTGAGCATCTGCCCCAGACCATTCCCAAACATTATCAATCCTCTTCTGAGTTTTTTTTTGGCATAGGAAAACCTTATTCTTCTGACATTTCCTGCAGGTAAGTATGCCAGTCCTCCCACACCAGCTACAGCATGCACCAGCGCTGCTCATCAAACTGGTCACTTGAGTTGTACTGGGGGTCTTTCTCTCTATACACCAGTTGAGCTGGCTTGTTGAATGATCATGCATTTTCTTCCATGGGATATCTAGATGGTGTTGCTAGACATCATGGTTGCCTTTTTTACATACAGTATTGAGGTACAGACTTCTCTTGTTTGCTTTGGGAATGGGGTATCACTTCCAGTAAAAAGTTGCTATTTGGGCTATTATTGATTTTGTCCACAAAACTTTTCTGCACAGAATTATTTAATAACACTGTTAAAAATGATCCAGCTTACAAGTCAGGTAAGCCAAGTACTTAACTGTGCAGCTCAGAACACTGTCAACAGTTTGGTAGTGGAATAATACATTGATATTTTTCATTTAAGGGTGTTTTTACTATTTTCACTGATTTTTTGGCTTTTGTTGGCTGTATCTTGCCTTCCTCACCATTGGACTGGCCAGCCTTAGTCAGGAGTGACATTTCATCTGGAGAGTTGGACATTTTTTTTCAGTACTGTACAGTATTTTTTTTTATTTTCATCTTCTGGCTGGAGAGTAAGACATGCAATCAGTTCATTTAGCTGCAGCATAAAATAAGTAAATAAAATTATACTTGAGATTACCATTGATTTTTTCAGCTAGATTTATGGAGATTGGAGTACTTGCTGCAGGCAAGTAAAATGTGTCCTGCTTCAGCTGGGAGGGTAGGAAATTGGACTTCTTACTGCAGTTAAGTAAAATGATGGTTTAGACAGATTTTGAAGTGCATAATTTCCTTGTATTGTGAAAATAAATTAATTATATTCATCACAAAGATGTTGGAACACAGGAGTGAAGTAATGCTTTTTATTGGACCATCATAGGTTTTACAGTTACTCAAGTGTTCAGGCTATTAAGAGCCCTTAAAGGTTATTACATCACGTCTGTTTCAGTTTCTTTGTGTTTACTTTTAGTGGATCATCATGGCATTTCTTTTCCTTTTTTTTTTAAACACCTTTTTTAAATTATCATCTAAGACATGAGAAAACAAAGCATATTAACATTTTTGTCCGTTTACATACATTATGTATCACATATCTTTTCTTTGTGACAGTCATCGGTCCAACATTACCTAAATTGCTGAATTCTTGACTTCCCTTAAAACTCACTCCTCCTCCTCGTGAACATTATTCTGCATGTATTGTTCCCACAGTTTCCATTTCATTCTATGTAATTTGCTCCTTCACTTCTCTCAAGATCCCCTTTCCAGTTCTTTTATCTCTTTTATAATATTCAGTACTTCAATTACAGCTGGTCTAGACATTGAGTTCTGTTTTCTAGTAATTGTTTTTTTTTTTGCAGCTAACAGCATTAAACGTGACAAGATCTTACTATATCTAGGCAGATTAGATCCAGTGTTCCAGCTCAAAAGAATCATTTCCTTCATTACACCCATTTGCTTGACCAATATTTCTGAAAGAGTACTCCATAGGGAATTTTTTAAATTTTCCCACCTCATTGCACTCCCCAAACATATGTTCCCATTTATTTCTCTCTTCCTCATCACACTTCCAACATGTGCTATTTACCCGAGGAAAAATTCTTTGAACTCTGCTTGGGGTATAAACATACCTGTGCCAACACTTCAAAACAAAGATGCAAAACCTTCTGGACTTTGTTTCATTCTTGAGAGCCACACATATGTCTTTCCATTTTTCTCTTGCAAATTGCTTTTCCAGTCTCTTCCCATGCTTTTCTAACCTCCTTTGTTTGTTTCTTATAGTTAATATTGCAATATTTTGTATGCCCTACTAATTATCCCTTTTTAACAGCAGCTACTGTTCTAGATTAAAGTAAAACTCTACCAGAGCAGGTTTTTTAAGATTCCTCTTTTCCTTTTTCTTTGACTATACTTTGATATCATTCCGTGGAGGGGAGACAGTCTTTTGCCTGCAGTCCAAACATCGTCTTGACTTCATTCCACCCAATTGCCTTTCCCTGTCTAGGTACTTGCTTCCAATATCTTGGTTCCTTTGCCAATTTTCTTCAGTAAATTCTGGCCCCCTCGTGCCTATTTTCTGTATCCCTACTCGCATGTATCTCTATTGTCAAAATCTCCTTTATCCATTCTTGAGTTGGCTTTGTTCTTTGAATAATTTCTGCTATTTATAAGTATAATATTCTGTATGGTGGTTGTTATTCTACTTAATGATCTGCATTAAAATCCTGCTCTCTATTTATTTCCTGAACATCCCCCCTGCTTCACCATCCATTTCCATTTTGAATTATAAACCTCTGCTTGTGTTATGTATATGAGCCTTAACTGCGTAGTTGTTAAATATCCCTTCAAATCAGTTAATCCATAACTACCTTGTTCTTTTGGAAGGATCATCTTATTGCACTTAACGCTTTCCTGTTCTACTCTAGTATAAATTATTTCAACTCTTTATTAATTATTCTCCACAGCTTCTCCTCTGGTTGATAAAAATATGCCTGGCCTGTGTATAAAACCTAAGGGACTACAAACACGTTTACTGCTTGTATCTTATCCATATCCATAAATAAGAGTTTCCAGTCCGTCAATTCTTGTATTATCTTTTATTTAGTCTCTTCCCACACATAATTGGCTGCCATAACAGAATCCTTGTTAACCACTACTCCTAAATACTTCATTTTTCTTTTCCACATAAATATGGGTATTGCTGACTAAATTCGTGAGTATAAATAATTTATGGCAGAAGCCTTTGTTTTATCTTCATTCATTTTATATCCTGAGAAGACTTGAAACCGTCTCAAAATGTTCCACAACACTGAGATGTCATTTTCTGGATTTACCAGGTACAAAGTAATATTATCTGCAAGTAAACCCAACTTTTCTTGATTACCAAACCAATTATATTCTTACATATCGGAGTCCTTTTTTTTTCTTTGCTAATATAAAGCAAATAACAAAGGGATTAACCTTATTATTGTATCAAGGAATGCAAATGCTTCCATTGCCCTACTTATAAAATTCCACCTTACTCTGTCAAATGTTTTTCTCTGCATCAAGACCCACCAATGACAGCTGTATGTTCTTACATTTCTTTCCCTGTTGATCATCATTGTTCTGTTAATGTTGCCAAATGTTTACCTCCCTACTGTAAAACCACATTGATCCATATAAATTTTGGCAACACCTTTGCCATTATTTTGGCTAGTATAGAGACAAACATTTTATAGTCATGATTAAACATTGAAATGAGTTTCGCACTTTAATTTGTCCAAGTCTTTATGAAGCTGCTGATGCCCATAAAGATTAAGCTGTCTGCAAAATATCCCAAATAGCTGGGTTTAAAGACCATGTGCTTCTAAAGTATAGCCAAACTATCCACTTGTGCTTTGCTGATGAATTCAATAAAAAGACCAAAACATGCATCTCCATAGCTAGTGGGCTTTGGCTCTACTGGCTTGAATGTAACCATAAAGAAGGGAAAAAAGTCATGGACATTCAGAAGCCATCTAGCTAAAACACTTCATGTCCTTAAGATGTCATTTGCATATATCCCATGGGCCTCCATTACAGGAGGTTTAAGGTATCACATTTTGAAAACACATTTTATAATATCAAATTCTCTCATGATTACTAACTTCTCTGCCCATTTCTGGATGATTATTTGTTATATCATAAAGTGACTTGATAGAGTCTGTGCATACTGATGTGATTTCATTTTTCAGTCTGCAGTGCTTTCTTTCACCCTGCAGTTTGTCTTCATAATATGAGGAGGAATATAAAATAATTTCAGATACTTTGAAAATCTCTGCATTTATTTATAGTTGCAGCATTTTTTAAATCTGGCATTGTACTCTTCCTCTGGAGACAGTGTTACTATTTCATTTTCATTTACTCACTGCTATTTGTGCTAACTGTAAGCTTCAGATACCTTTCTTGGTACATTCAAACCTTATTCTGGAAGAAGTAGCTGAATTAAAGTTATTGTTATGCATCTTCCCTAGGAGCTTCTCTTGCCAACTCCTTCACTATATTGCTAAGATTTGAAGCTACCTCTCACATCTGACTGATTTTTGATAGTACACAGTTAAAACATCGACTTGACAGGCATTTCTCAACTTTGAGTATCTTTTTGGACTAGTGACCATGTGTCTGTACCTTTGGCTCAAAATTTTGTTCCATTATTTCTAAAGTTTCTGATTTTGTAACAGGACAGCAGCAAATCAGTAAGCAAATATGGGCAGATGTATCCAATTAAGACTTCTTAATCTTTGGAAAATGCATGTTAATGTCAAAATTCTAACTGAATGGTGCCAGTATTTTAAATGTGTTTCTGATTTGCTTCCTTTACTCCTGATTCTCAAGATGACAGGGTGAGAGTCATGTATATATTGTGCAGATTGAGATACATTCCAGTATGAGGTAATATAATATTTCAAATGCAAAAAGTATTATGATATATTGCTTTCCTTTTACTGCCTGTGATAGGAAATAGACAAATTAAGAGACAGTCATTGGTTTATAAGTGTTTAGTTAATTATAGCCATTAGTGTCCTTTAATAACAAATTTACTATCCTCCAACATTTCTAGTTGTTCTATGTACTCCCTTTATCTCTAATAAAATCATTATGTTGTAGTTTACATTCTTTTTTACACAAATTTGATTGTAACCACTTAAACACAGTTCAAATGCATGCTTATCTGTAGTATACGTAGGAGTAGTTTAATACTGTTCCTCCTGTTTATTTTCCTTATCATGGATGCACGTCAAATATTAAAAAATAAAATTACTTTGATATTGGTGTTTTAACAGCAGGGAGCTCACTTTGCCACCATCCTTACTTTACTGTGCACCTAAGAATATAATTTTCTGTATATGCTTTATAAATTTGAATTTCATGTACTGGTTCATTATACGAGTTCAATTATATAGACTATTTTTATCCATTCTGTCCACTCACATAAAAGTATATCGTTATTTAAAGTGCTGTGCTGTATGTCATCCAGAAATTATTTGCCCCCATGTATGCTAATATCATGATGGGATTCTTTGAGATAAAATTTCTTTATCAGAAAGAATTTTTTAAAAAGTATGTGGTGAAATATTGTAGATATATTGATGATTTAATCTTTGTATGTAGGGGGGCCAAGAAGTAGTCAGAGACTTTATGAATGGTCTTCAAGAGAATAGATTTCTATTGAAATTTGATGGCTTTCAATTGGGTAATAAAGTCAGTTTTCTAGACATTTGTCTTGAAGGAGGTAAAAATGGCAAGATTTGTTACTAAGGTATATCGTAAATTTGAAGATGGTTTGCATTTTTTGGATGCAACTAGTTGCCACCCCCCACATCTTCTAAAATCTTTACCCTATGGTGAACTTATCAGAGTAAGGAGGTTATATAATAATACTAATGAAATAAGTAATGCACTACAGAAAATATCACAGCTGTTTATTGAGGGGTTATAATGTTGATGAGGTGTTACTTTCTTTAGATAAAGTTAGTAAGAATATTATTTGTAAGTCTAATAATAGTTGTAATAAATATTAGGGCAGACCTAGGAATAAATTAAATCGTTTAAGAAAGATATATGTAGTTATGACTTATGATTTATTAGCAGAAGAAGTTGAACAAATTATCCAATTTTATTGGACTTCCCTGTTTAAATATAGGGACTTGATGGATATTTTTGATAAAAACTTAAACTTCTCGTTTAGAAGAGGTAAGAACATAAAGGATGTGCTGGTTCATGCCAGATTTTGTAAACCCTATACATGTTTAAGTAGTTATCTTAGTCTGATGGGAACACATCCCTGTACCAAATGTATAACATGTCAGTATGTGAGTAGAACATTCAGGTATATTAATGGATTGTATTTTCAACCTAGTGCTATATTCTCATGTATACAGAAAGCATTGTGTATGCACTTAAATGTCCATGTGGGATGTTTTATATAGGTGAAAGCAAGAGGACCTTCAAGACCTAGGATACAGGAACATGTTAAGGATATTAAAAATTAAAAGTTAGAAAGTCCACTTGCAATGCACTTTAAAAAATAACATAGCAGTAACCCACATGGATTGTTAGGCACAATTTTAGAGCATATTCCTACTAGTCAATATAGTATTAATACAAAGAAAAAACTTTTGTACAAGGAAACCCTTTTTATACTAAAATATGGCACTTTAGCCCCTGGTGGCATAAATGTAGAATGCAGTTGGAGAGTTTTTATTTAAATTTAATAAGTGGTTTAATTGTTTGATTGACTGATTAATTTCATTGTATAAATATGTGATGCATTTTTCTGTTTGTATTCTCCTTGGAAGGCTACTGCCGAGATGCTAGAGGTTGGAATAAATTCTCAAGTGGTGGATCCTGGTTTTCCTGGTCGTTTATTTTTACATATATTTTCTTTATTTGCTTTATTTGTTGTATTTTAATACCGTCCCTCCTGTTTATTTTCCTTATCATGGATGCATGTCAAATATTAAAAATAAAATTATTTTGATATTGGTGTTTTAACAGCAGGGAGCTCACTTTCCTATCATCCTTACTTTACTTTGCACCCAAGAATATCATTTTCTGTATATGCTTAATAAATTTGAATTCCATGTACTGGTTCTTTGTATGAGTTCAATTATATCCATTCTGTCCACTCACATAAAAGTATATTGTTATTTAAAGTGCTGTTGTACTGTATGTCATCCAGAGATTATTTGCTGGATGTTGTAATTTATTTTTTTTCAAACACATATATTGAATTCTCACTTGTGACGTAGGCAAATTTACATTCATATAAAAGTAATCAAACTATATTAACATAAAAAACATTTTACTTCATGGATGTTGTAACTTGTCAGTAATCCCTACTATTGGAGATACTGAGGTTTTTGATTGAGTACAGGAGCTGTGGCTCCATTTTGTTGTGTTGTACTGTTTAGCATTGTTAGGATGTGTGCTTGGGGAGACTGCAGTCACCAGATTACCTAAAGATGGATGACCTAGGCCAGTTTAGACATGGAATAGTTCAAAGGCCAGTTGTTGCTCAATAGTGAAATAGTGCTTGTATATATATATATATATGCTGGACTGCAGGCTTGATGACATGTAGAGATGAGACCTTTAATGAAATCAGACCATTCAAAATTTATGCTGCAAAAGTGTGACTGTACTATGTTCGAGAAATGTTTTCACTACTCAGAATAAATATTTTACAGCTAGTTTTGTTAGGTAGGACATCATAACTTTATTAAAGGTAAGCTCCTTTTTAATAACCATGTTAACGTGCTGTGGCCAGGTTTTAGCAGCTGTTGACAAAAGTATTCTCTGTTCACACTGTGTAATCATTTCTAATAACTTTAAAGACTGAAATGGAAAGGAAGATGTAAAATGGGCACCTGAGTACACAGCTCACTGGCTCCATGGTAGATTCCATTGAAATAAACTAGAATACTTGCCAAAGAATTTAGATATGACATATATTATACCACAGGGTTCCATCATGGGGTAGATGTTCTTCGTATTTCACTGTTGCAGTCATTACATTTGGGTAATCCTGCTGGCAGGTTGTCCTCAGTCGGCCTGAATTCCAAAGTCTTGGATCCTGCGTCGGTTGCTGTCGCCCCTTCTCTGACGTCAGGGGTATAAAAGATGCAGCCGACGCCATTTTCTTCAGTCTTTCTTGCCACGCGGTGCCCGAAGCAGAAGCAGTTCACAAGTGCCGGTCGGCCAACTCCTGAGATTTTCGTGTTCGAGTTTCAGATCCAAAGTCTTCATTAAAAGCTAAGTACCCCGTTGGGGAGACTTTTTTCTTGCTCCAGACTGAAGTCAGAAAAAGTTAATAATTGTATTTCTTGTGGGAAGCAAATACCTCATAAGGACTTTCATTCTTACTGTATTCCTTGCCTAGGCCCTGACCATGATGTTTCAAGTTGTCGGTTTTGTGCTAGATTTAACCAACGCACTATTAAGCGTCAGTACGATTTTGCATTAAGCTATTTTGGGTGCAGATTTAATTATACAATGTCGTCAGATAGCCATCTGACTACCGGAGTTCACAAAAAGTGCAAAGAAAAAGAAAAAGACAGGCAACCGAGGTTCAAAATCGATGACGAAACTTCTCCGAAGCCAGTCGCCGGTTCTCAGTGAGGCGCTTTCACAGCCCCTGACGCCCGCTACTTTAGAGTCACAGGCTGCTACCGACTCCCACGTGGAGTTGGTCAGGCCACTGGAAACTCAAGGTATTGGAGCATCCGTGACTATTCCCTCATATGGGTCTGGAGCCGCTGAGCAGGCATCGACTTCTGAGGGTTTATTCAGACCTAAACAATTATACATTAAACCGACTTCAGCTTCAAAGGCAAAGACTAAAGCACCTTTAAAGGCAAAGAAACAAGTTCACCAGCCACATGGACAGGCCCCCATGCCCAAAAAACAGATGCTCAAAATAGCCGAAGACTTAATTACCTTGATCAGGGGGTTCCCATCCCCCTCCTGATAAGAGGCCTAGGCAAGAGACAGACTATGAATCTTCAGATCAGGTTTCCATTTCCTTTGATTCCTCTTCTGGTCAGGAATATTCTCTTTCCTCCTATGAGGAGTCTGCTGCTGAAGAATCTATTCCTTCAGCTTCTCCTCCTGAGGACTATTCCTTTGGGGAAACCTTGCATACCATGAGGGAGCATTTCCACTGGGAGAGCCAAGATTTTTCAGAATCTTAGAAGAGGCTCAGGGACTTCCTTCTACTACCTCAACACAGGCCTGTAGCTATTCCACCTGTGTTAGACATTGTAGATTATGTGGTTTCAGAGTCTAGTCTGACCCCTGACTCCTTAACTCCAGCTCCTGTTAAGCCTGACAGATACTACAGGGTTCCTGACTCTCATAAATTCCTTTTCAAAAACCCTGCTGCAGACCCAGAAACTATTTCTCAGGGTCCCAAAGGGGTTAAGGCTTCCACTGCACAAAACCCTACCCCCTCTGACAGAGATTCTAGGGCACTGGATAGATGTGGAAAAAAGATTTACACATCTGCTACCTTGGCTATAAGGGCCTTAAACTGCCAGTTTCATATGCTCAAATATCAGCAATATGTCATGACACTACTTAAACAGAAAATATTGGTAAACGCTGAATGTGCAGAAAACAAAGAAATAAAGGATTTATTGCATGCAGCTGAACAAGTTGGAAAGCATACTTTGCGATGTGGTTTTGATTCTCTGGAGGCCTCCTGCAGGGCCGCTGTTATGGGTTCTGTAATTAGGAGGCATGCTTGCTTAAAGGAACAAAATCTGCCTGATCATGTCAAAGCTAGATTATTAGATGCACCATTATAGCATGATACCTTGTTTGGTGTTAAGGCAGAAGAGGTGTTAAAGAAAATGGAGGACAAAGCTAAATCTATGCAAACGGTCAAAGATTTTTTACAAGTACAGCCACCTAGGTTTAGCGGACACTGGCCTACAAAGAAATGGTCCTTTCCAGTGTCAGACAGACCTCAAAGGGGCAGATCCAGATGCCCTAGAGGCAGACCCCAGCCGCAAGGTTCGTATAGGTCTAAGCAATGAGGTGCTTCTACCTCCAAAAGTGGAGGAGACAAATCACAACCATACAGGAAACAGTCCCAATGACTTCCCCCTGCCTGAACCAAGCACTTATGTACTGGTAGTGGGAAAAATAGCACTTTTTTCTCAAAATTGGCACATTATAACCCAGGACAAATGGGTTCTAGACATAATGTCACAAGGCTACAAGCTTCACTTCCATACCCTGCCAAGGGCAAACGGTTGGCCAGACCTGCTAAAAATCAATGGGCAGAGGCTCAAAAACAAGTCTCATCCCTCATGGACATGGGGGATATTCAACAAGTGCCACAGGAAGAGCAGGGAGAAGGATTTTACTCGACTGTTCTTGGTACCCAGAAAGGACAAAAAGTGGAGACCAATACTGGACCTATCTATTCTAAACACTTTCCTGGATATACCAAAATTCAAGATGTTGACCTTGCAGCAGCTTCTGCCCATGCTGGGTAGAAAGGCTTGGCTCGTGACTTTAGATCTAAAATGGGCATACCTGCATGTCCCAATCAGACAGTCATGCAGAAGATACCTCATATTCAAGGCTGGTTCAAAACATTACCAATTTGCTGCACTACCCTTTGGCTTATCTACTGCTCCCAGGGTCTTTACAAAGTGCCTGGCACCAGTAATTGCTCTCTGCAGACAAAAAGGAATATAAATATATGCTTACTTGGACAACTGCCTCATTCAAGCAGAGAACAAGGACATTCTACTACAGCATCTGGCGTTTGTGAAAAGACTTTTAACATGTCTAGGGTACACAGTCAACGAAAAGAAATCAAAGCTAGTACCCTCTCAAGAGATAATATTCCTGGGTGCAAGCTTAAATACAACTGCCCAGATGGCTTATCTCACACCAGGCAAACAAAGGCAACTGACTACCTATTTCAAGGAAATGGCAGCAAAGGCCCGGTTATCTGCAAGAAGAATTCTGCAGGCTTTGGGCTTCATGGCATCCTGCATCCTATTAATTCCGTATGCAAGACTGCATATGAGGAAACTTCAATGGTACCTAAAAAGTGTCTGGACACAACATTGCCACAGCCTGGAAACAATGATTACTCTCATTCCCTGCCTGCAACAGGAGTTTTGATGGTGGGCAAAGGCTTGTCACCAAAACAAGGGACAGCCATTCTCACTACCCCCAGCCAGGCAGAGCCTAACAATGGATGCATCAGATTATGCCTGGGGGGCCCACATGGCAGGAAGAGGCATTCAGGGCACCTGGTCCACAAATCAAATGCATCTACATATCAATCAAAAAGAGATGCTAGCTGTTCAAAATGCCCTGACAGCCTTCAAGGACCTAATTCATCTGGGACAACTACTGATAAAGACAGACAATACCACGGTCATGTGGTACATAAACAAGCAGTGGGGGGCACGCATTCTTACCCCTTTTGCAGACTAGCCATGGCTTTATGGGACACAGCATTAACTTACCAAGTTCATCTGCAGGCACAATTCCTGCCAGGAAAAGACAATACTCTGGCAGATGAACTAAGCAGAAACCTCATGGATACCCACGAGTGGCACCTGGATCCACAAGTCTTCAGCATGATAACAATGAAATGGGGATGCCTGGACATAGATCTATTTGCCTCCCCTCACAACTATCAACTAAAAAGATTCTGCACAAGGACTTATCACAAACATGGAAAGTGGACGCCTTATCTTCCAACTGGAAAAACCTATCAGTATATGCCTTTCCTCCACTGCCTCTCCTCCCCAAGGTACTCCTAAAGGTGAGACAGGAGAAACCAAAAATGATTCTGATTGCCCCAGACTGACCCACCAGTACTGGTATCCGATCTTAAGGAACTTGTCTCAATGCCCAGCCTGGACCTTACCTCAAATACCTCATCTGCTGTCCCAACAAAACGATCAACTTCTGTACAGCCAACTCAGGACTCTAAACATGGCAGCATGGCGGATAATGTAGCCATACAAAGCACACCTCTCAATAAAGCTGTGATGGATGTCATTTTGGAAGCCAGAAGGCCTAGTACTAGAAAATCCTATGCTGGAAAATGGAGTAGATTCTGTGCTTGGAACCAAGCTCAAGGAACTGACACAGCTGTACCAAATATTCCTCAGATTTTGCAATACTTAACTGAGATGCTGGACATAGGCCTATTTTTTCATCAATTAAAATTCATGTCTCTGCCATTTTGGCTCATTACAATACAGAGCCACCACTCTTTTCTCATCCTTTATTAAGGCAGTACCTCAGAGGAGCCAAAAATTTAAGGCCTCCAAGGAGATTGCCAATACCTGCATGGGACCTCAATTATGTATTGGAAAAACTCACCCTAACTCCTTTTGAGACAGCTGCTAATGCGGATATAAAGTTTTTATCTTGGAAAATAGCTCTGCTCCTAGCAGTAACTTCTGCAAGACGAGTGTCAGAGCTACAGGCTGCCATGGCTGTGGAAACTTTTATCATTTTTTATCCAGACAGGGTCTCTCTAAGGACAAACCCTACATTTATGCCTAAGGTGGTGTCCAGTGTAGCCCTTAACCAAACTATTCATTTGCCAACTTTTTATCCAAATCCACAGAACAAGGGGGAGAAAATTCTGCAATCTTTGGACATACACAGACAACTTAGATTCTGTTTGGACAAAACTAAAGTTTTCAGAAAGACAGAACAATTACTAGTGGCATATGCTGCAGGATCACAAGGAAAGGCTATCTCCAAGCAGACTATTTCAAAGTGGATAGGTTACTGCATTCATTTCTGCTACTCGCAGCATGGCAAGCCAGTGCCTAAGGGCATTAGGCCACATTCAACCAGAGCCTTTCTCAGGGGAGTACCAACCAAAGACATTTTAGAGGCTGCTACTTGGAGTTCAGTGCACACCTTTACAAAGCATTACAATCTGCCACTTTACTCTAAATCCAGAGCAGGCTTTGCCACTGCAGTTCTGCAGGGCCTCATAGCCGCTCCTAATGTTGTTTAGCTCCAGCCCCCCAACCATAGCTTTGGGACTCTACCCAAATGTAAGGACTGCAACAGTGAAACATGAAGAACATAGTACAGTTGTGTACACTTATCATAAATGTAGATGTTCGAGATTTTTCACTGTTGCAGTCCAGGTTACCCACCCGCTATCCCCCTTATTTCTGCTGGAACTTATCTTTACTTCTCTGATCTATACAACCTGTGGTGTATTTGCTTGTAGATGAAGGTAAAGTTTATTTTGGCGCATGTATGTTTTATATATATATATATATATATATATATATATATATATATATATATATATATATATATAGCCTACCCTTTTGGGGGCACCTGACATCTGGGGCAAGAAAAACTGAAGAAAATGGCATCAGCTGCATATTTTATACCCCTGACGACCTGACATCAGGGAAGGGGTGACAGCAACTGACACAGGACCCAAGACTTTTGAATTCAGGCCGACTGAGGGCAACCTGCCAGCAGGATTACACAAATGTAATGACTGCAACAGTGAATACACTTGAACATCTACATTTATGGTAAGTGTACAAAACTGTATTTTTTTACTCAGTATTTTTATATTTCGCATTAAAGCTAGCGATCCCATATGGACAGCTAAATATGCTGATGACTGTACGGTGAATACACTTATACTTCTGAATTATGTTAAAGAACTGAGTAGCTTGTGTTAGCTGAACATTCTAGATTTCATTGCAAACAAAGAAACTTATGATTAATTCTGTCATAACCAAGTTGGTGTAGGGTCAAGAAAAGGATGTCAAGAAACTCAGCTTGAGAGCAGATTAAAGTGAAGACTGAGAGGTGAATTGTAGCATACATTTCTAAAGCATGTATCTACTTGTTTATGATGGAAGAAACCGCTGTCATGATTGGAGTAACCTTTGTCTTTTTGTATATGGAGCTTTGCCTTATCTGAAGTAATGTCAGTTACAGAGAAAAGAAAGAAAACAGAGCAGGAGCACTAAGTGTTGTACAGCTTAGAAAGCGGTAAATAACACAGTTCTGTTAGATGGACAAGATCCATAAGCGAAGTGTACCTCTGAAGCTGTTAGACATTTCACTCTGCTATACATTTTGTGTGTGTGTGTACATGCGTACCACTGTAAGTGTTTTGCAGCTTTTAAAGCTGTAAAAGACTTCCAACAGTACATTGTGATAGTTACAGTTTTTGCTGTAGCACAAGACTGTAGCTTAACAACACTAAGAGCTGCTTAACAAATTTTGTTGTGCACTTTTCTGACATTAGAAATATGAATAGAGTTTCACAGTTTAATCAACATGTTCCACGTACTACTTATTTGTTATGATGTTATTTGCTAATACAACTGCGGATGTCTCGTACACAGAGAAGTAGTTCAAATGCTGTGCAAACAAGAGACCTGTATACATTTGTAGGGGAAAAAAGTCTCATTTATGATTATCTACAATTGTAAGGATTATATTTGGAGCTCTATGCCTAATTGTGACAGACTTTGTTTGGAAAACAGTACAGATACTGAATACTTAAGTTTTCAGAAAACTCTAATAATCCTAGTGCTTAATCAGAGTACAACTTTTTTACTTACTTAATTGAGCATCTCGCATAGCTACAGTGAGTACAAAGGTTTTTCTTGAAAATAATAATTAGTGTGATGGAATTTAGGTATGAAAATCATTTGAAAACTTTGTTTTTTGTTCATTTATGAAATGTTGTAATCTTACACTCTCTCATTCAGAAGAGTTTAGGTAACAAAACCTTTCCCCTGTCTTAGCCAAAGATTGACTAAGAGAGAGAGTCCTAAATCAGCTTCATTCCAGGCCAGTCTTGCAACTTCCTTAACATCTAATGATTATGCTTTCTCAGTTATTGGATCTAAGCTATGAGACCCTCATATTAATTACATTCATACTGTTTCTCCACACAGTAACTTTAGACAAGACTACTACTGAGCTTCTCAGTAAAGTGACCTACTTGCTTGTGCTTTAGACAGCCAGTTATAACATAATGTTATGTCCATTATACATCCGCCTTACCAGATTGCTATACTAATAATACCCTATCCTTTCAGTTTTGAAGTATAACATGAATTTTCATTGTACTCCCAGTGTAGCAGCTCTGTAGACTCCTTACACCATCCCATGAAACCCATTTCCTTTCTTCTTCTTTTGGCTTTTTCCCTGTTAGGAGTCTGTACAGCAGATCACCTGTCCAAACATGATTGGCAGTGGAGTTTTACGGTGTCGAGTTGCCAGCCCGGCGCCCAACCTTCCCACAGAAGGCACACACATGCACGCACTCACACCTAGGGCCAATTTAGAATGTGGGAGGAAATTGGAGCACCCGGAGGAAACCCATGTGGCCACAGGGAGAACATGCAGACTCCACACAGAAGGCACCCCAGCCTAGGATCGAACCGGAGGACCTCTTGCTCTGAGGTGACAATGCTAACCGCTGCGCCACCGTGGCCACCCATATGTTACAGTATACTTACTCTCCATTGTCTTTTTACACCCACTGTTCTTTTGCTTCCCTCTTCCAGTCTGCAGTTTTATTACCCCCTTACATCCCCTTTCACTTCGTTGCTTCAACAAGAAACTGAATACTGAAAGCATCCATGAACAGTTATACAGCCTGCGTCTACTGTGGCATAGTACCTGATTTCTACATATGTTTGCAACCCAGTAAACAAACTGAAATAAATAAATAAAATAAAATTATGTTTTAGTTACTTAACACTGTGCCTGGGATTTATATTTTAATAGTGGCGGTGAGTCACCCTCAACGTGATCAGGTGCTTAGTTTTTTTAACTTCCCCCATTTCACAAAATGGGAATAGTATGGCTATGTGAAGACATAAATGTCCTTGGGTGTCTTTGTACTGTTTGGTATGTGGTGGGTCTACATTACAAAGTAATTGTATGAATTTCTTCAAAATTCATTGATGTTAACTAGTAATTTATTTGACTTAAGTTAAAGTTTCCAGATTTTGTTTATATTAAAACATTTCACAATATTTGTCTTGGGGACTTGTTCATGTTCACAGGCTCAGTGCTAGAGCAAACAGAACCTGTTTCAATACCACTGCTTATATTGACAGAACAGACCATTTCCTTCAGTGCTGATTAGTAATAAGATATCAAACCTTTTCGCAGGGAATACTAGACAACAATTCAGAAATTATGTAGTTATAAATTTTATTTAATACATTCATTATTTTCTTTGGATATAGCAATTTTATTGAAATTTCATAGGGAATTGTGTATCTAGGCATAGCATCGTTTCTGTCATAGTTTTGTGTTTTGTTTCTTCTTTAGGGCTAATTGCCTTGCATTAACATTTGTGTGAAAATCTTTTTATACTGAGAAGGTGTTGAGGCTAGTTACAATTAGTGTGTTCATTACTGGGTCAGTATATAGGTAGAACTCCCATTCAGCTATTCTGTGTGTAGTTAATGCTGTTAATTTTATTATATTTTTATTTTTATTTTACATTTGTTAACCTGGAAAGTCCAACTGGATACATATCCATTTTCAGTGGAGGTCCGGGGAGAGAAGCTCCAGAAATACAAGAATAATTTAACAAACGCAGTTAAAAATATAATACCAACAGTTCAGATAACAGCTAATACAAAGAAAGATTGCAGGAGATAATAAGCTGAGAGAAAATTAGGAAGTAAGTTTGGGTAGTAAGGTTTAGGGAGCAATATAATAACTGAGTAGAAATGCCAGAAGAAATGAGGAAGAGAAAAATATAAAGCAATGAGGATAATAGAGATGTAGCCTGAGGAGGGAGATTAACTTGGGCTAGAGCAGGAACATACAAAAATATAAAGCAATGAGGATAATAGAGATGTAGCCTGAGGAGGAAGATTAACCTGGGCTAGAGCAGGAACATAGAAAAATATAAAGCAATGAGCATAATAGAGAGGTAGCCTGAGGAGGGAGATTAGCCTGGGCTAGAGCAGGAACATAGAAAAATATAAAGCAATGAGCATAATAGGGAGGTAGCCTGAGGGGGGAGATTAACCTGGGCTACAGCAGGAACATAGAAAAATATAAAGCAATGAGGATAATAGAGATGTAGCCTGAGGAGGGAGATTAACCTGGGCTAGAGCAGGAACATAGAAAAATATAAAGCAATGAGCATAATAGAGAGTTAGCCTGAGGAGGGAGATTAGCCTGGGCTACAGCAGGAACATAGAAAAATATAAAGCAATGAGGATAATATAGAGGTAGCCTAAGGAGGGAGATTAGCCTGAGCTAGAGCAGGAACATAGAAAAATGTAAAGCAATGAGCATAATAGAGAGGTAGCTTGAGGAGTGAGATTAACCTGGGCTAGAGCAGGAACATATCTAGTGGTTGGTGAAATCATTTTTTGCTGCAATCTTAAATTTTGTTAGAGAGGGTTTGAGGGTTAAGTCAGGAGGAAGTGAGTTCCAAAACGTTTATCTCAAAAAAATAGAATTTCATTATTTTTCTATAAAAGTATTTAATTAAATTACATTTTATATGAGAACCAGAGAGGTATATGATGGCCTTTTCAGCAATTATCAGTATCACAAAGTAATTTTACTGAAAACCTCTTTTACTAATAAGCAAGTTTGCATTTTTCTCCTACATTTACAACTGTAGCATTGAAACATAAGTTTGAGGGGTGTGGGGCTGCCCTTCTGCATGGGAGGTTTAGGGGGTATGTCACCTCTGAAAAAATATACTTTGTGACTTGCTGAAAGTGGCTTTCAGTGATTTTATATCAGTTTGTTGTCTCTGAAATTTCTTTTAGTAAGTCAACACATATCATTTTGTATACATTCTTGGTTTTACTGTGTTTTTTTTTTAACTTTTGTAATACAAAAACATGTTTTTTACTTTTTTTTCATTACAGGATATTTAGGATCACTTTGCTGTTTGTATTGATAAATTATAGTATTCCAGAATGCTTTCATGTTTCTTATAACTATATGTATTACAGTGAATACTGTCTTAGAAGTTTAACAGATTTATTTACTTGAATGTAAATTTTTTGTATACTTAGTATTGAGATGAACAGAGGAAATCCCACAGAAGCTGTACTGCCCCAGACACAGCCTATGATGAGAGAAGAGGAGGAGCCCACTACAGAAAAGGAGGAACAGCAATAAGGAAAATGAAGTCAGGGAAAGCAGCAGACTCAGATGAGGTCACAGCACATATGACAAAGATGTGTGAAATAGGGAAGAAATGGCTCCTAAGGGTACTCATAGCAGTATGGCGAGAAAGGCGTATCCCAGATGGCTGGAGAATAATCATACTCATGCCAGTATATAAGAACAAAGGGGGCATCCACAAGTGTGGGCAGTACAGAGGTATCAAACTCCTGTCACATTGCATGAAAGTTCTGGAAAGGGTGATTCTTTAACAAATAAATAGAGTAAGAGAAAGTAAGATGGGAGATGAGCAGTTTGGATTCAGATCAGGATGCAGCACAACTGACCCAATGTTTGCAATAAGGCAGATACTTGAGAAGTAGCTAGAAATGAGGAGAGAGTCCAAATGGGCATTCCTATTCTTGAAGAAAGCATGTGACAGGGTCCCAAGAAAGGTAATTTGGGCAGCCATGTGTTCGTTCGTATTCCCAGAAACATTGGTAGAATTAGTGCAAGCTGCATACAAGGACCCAGTGACTCAAGTACAAACAGTGTTTGATCTCACAGAGGGGTACCAAATGGGAATTGGAGTGCATCAGAGTTCAGCTCTAAGTCTGCTGCTTTTATACTGGTGATAGACTACATTAGCAAACAGGTTGAAGGGGACAGATCAACGAAGTTGCTGTGCATAGGCAATGTGGAATTACAGGCAGACTCTTAGAAGGGACTTCAGCAAAGGATAGGGGAATTAAATGCAAAACTGAAGGCACATGGGATGAAACTGAGTACAGATAAGATACATGCACTGGCAGCAAATGGGAAAATCAGAAGAAGCTGCGAACTAAGATAAAAGGGAAAATAGTGGAGCAGGTTAACAGCTTCAGATATCTGGAAGGAGTAGTTGAGGAGAAGGGAAGTCCGAATGAGGCCGTCAGTGCTAGAATTAGAGGGGCTGCAGCCAACTGACACCGTGTCAGGTGTGATGTGTGACAGAAAAATGCCAAAGAAGAGTAAAAGTAAAGTGTACAAAACAGTGGTGCTACCAGTACTACTGTATGGTAGAGAAACCTGGGCTGTAAAAGAGCAGTTGAGGAAGTTAGAAGTGATTTAGATGAAGTGCTTGAGACAGGTGGTAGGATGCACACTGTGGGACAGATGAAAAAATTACAACATAAGAGCAGAAGCCAAAGTAGTGCCAATTGCAGAAAAGGTCAAAGAGAACATATTAAGGTGGTTTGGGCACAGATGCAAAAAGCAGAAGACAAGGGGAAACAAGGGCATCCAACAAAGAGGTGGATGGATTGTGTGAGTTAGGCATGAGTGTCGAGGAAGATAGGAAGATAGGAGAGTGACATTGACTAGAGAGAGATGACAATAGCTGACACGACACCCTGACCCTATGGTGAAAATGGGAAATGGGGTTGATGATTATGCTGATTTAATGTTGATATGTCATTACATAACGTTAACGACAGCACACACAATAATTGTATTTTCATACAGAGACTTAATGCTTTGTGTTGAACTCAAAAAGTTTCAGTGTGTTGAGTGAAATAATTGGTAGTAATCCGTATTGAGCCTAGTCCCCTCATCACCACTAATAACTCACTCTTGACATTTTGTTCTGCAAAAATAAGGAGAATAAAAAGGAAAGCTAAGTGTGGGAACTGTAATACACCAAAGATGCTGTTTGTTGATTATAGCTTTCAATGAGACACAGATTATTGACATAAAAAAAACAAAACTGAAGTGCCTGATGGACACTTAGAGCATGCTCATCTTTTAAACATCGGTTTTGCTTATGGAAAAGTGAACCACGTACAACCTATATACCCTTTTGCAAGTAATGGCTGAAAGCTCTGCAAGATAATGGTGACTTCTTTGTGTTAAAATACAACATTACTGTTTGAATTTCTATGCTATGATGCATTTATAAAAAGCCTATGAATGATTAATTATGCAGCTAGATGTTAACAACTTATGCTTCATTTCAATTTTTTTCTAGGCTCTTATTTGTCCTTCTGCCTCTTGACCAGTCAACCCTCTCAAGCTTGGACTTGTGACTATTTTCTCCTCTGTCTTGGGGACTCCTTCCTAACCACGGAGACAAGAACCTTGTTGGGGTGTATCGTTCCATCAGCCAGGAGGATTGCTTGTGTTCTCACCAGCTATGAGGACATTTAATGATGGCCCCTTATACCCCCTCCCCAAGTGGAGGTCGGGCAAACTGTGTCACCACTGGGCTCACACTGCCTTCCCATCTAGGTGCATGCTTCCTGTATGTCCACCATGAAGGCATCTACTCATTGATGGCTTGTTGAGCTTAAAAACTGCCCCAAATACATCTTTTCCATCCTAACCCCTTCTCTGAGGAGACTTTTGCATTCTGTGTTTGACTCTACCTCATCTGAGGTCACACCAGTCTTCTCCTTCCAGCCCCTGGCCACTAATAAGTCACAGTTTGCATAGGATACAGACAGAGCTTTATCCCTTTGTGCTACTAGGGCTTAATATATTCCACTTTTTGATATGAAAAGGGCAAATGGTTTAATGTCAGTGGCCCTTCTCGATGGGATCTTCCACCACACCAGTTACTTTAACATTTTCTCAGATGATCCCTCACTTGAGGCACATTTGCTGCCAGTGCTGACATTTGCCATGATCTCATGGTGTGATTGTATGAGTATGCCTCTATCCCCCTAATCCCATCTACCTACAGAGCCACCACACACTGTAAGGGGTCTTTTCTTGGTGTCAAGACTGTTGTTGTTGGAGTATGGAGTGTTGGACAGCCTTCATCAACTCTTTAGTGAGTCTGTCATCCCTTCAGCCAAACTTTTACAAATCCTATCTCTGGATGCTATGATTTTGGAATGCTTTCCTCAGCTTCCCACAAAGTTCAGTGGTTATGGTTCCTCCAGGAATGGGGCACTACGTCAGCTAGTTGGAGCTGTGAACAGCCTTTCTATCTTTGAAGGAGCTAAACATAAATCTGTGCCCTGGATAGCTCCTCATCTGTTTGACAGCCAGTGCATTTTGTGGTATCTAAACAAGTAAGGAGGCACATTATACCTCTTGTGCATATCTGGCAGTGGTTAGTAATTAGGAGCATAATATTTTCAGCAGTTTACATCCCAGGGAAATTGAACAAGCTGGTGGTCTATCTGAGCTCCTGCATTCCTGTTTTGGAGTTGCAGATACAAAGGTCATGTTTCATTTTGATCTTTTGGGACTGAGAGTCCCTGGAAAGAATCCTGTCCACCTCTTGGGAGAAAGCAGTATTTCCCCTCTTCTGCTGTGTTCATCAAGGCACACGGGAAGTAGTATTGTACATGTCTTTCATCCTTGTGACACAGGCTTTTCTTGTATTCTCTTAAGTCAGTATTGTAGAGTATGCATGTCCTCCTTGTGTTCGTAAGGGTTTCCTCTGGGTGGTCTGGTTCCTTCACACATTCCAAAGACATGCGGTTGGTGGACTGGACACTCTAAATTGGAAGTAGGTGTGAGTGTGATGGCAGGGATTGCCATCTGATGGTGTGAAGCTTGACTTTAGATGACTGTCACTGTTAAAGTGGCACCCTGACTTTGTGAGCAAAAATGGGAAAAAGGGGGTGTGGGTGGCTGGATGGATGGATTACTTTTGATTCCTTGCTCCATCTCAGATTTCAGAGCAGGAGCAGAAACAGAAAAGCCAACATTCTTTAGTGTATGGTGTCTGAAAAGGATGTTGCTGGCCTCATGTTCTTAGATCTCCAGTGATGCAGAACATTTTCCCTATCCTGGTCAAGGATGTCTACTGCCATGGCTAGGGAAGAGAATCATATCTGTCTTTTAGACTTGCTGACAGCAGTTTCTACCCATCATGATCTTATGGTGGTAGGATTGTGGACCACTACCGGTTGGTTACGTATCTCCTTAAAGGAATGTTGTATCTCTATTCACTATTAAATTTCATGATTGATAGGCTTTTCCATCCTACATTGAGGCATGCTTTTTGTCTCCATTCATATGGCATAGAGGGTTAAATCATTGACTATGACCTGGATGGTACATGCTTGATTAGTGACACAGACACTGCAGGGACTGGCCAGGAAAGTGGGAATGAGCCACTGATGCTTGCACATCTGTCTTGGGACAAGGGAGTTGACAGCAGCCCACTGCATTGAAGACATCTGTACAGTTGTTGATATATTGCTTATAGCTATGGGCCAAGCAATGATTACATTGTGATAAGCAGAAAGTTGGCACATGTAGTTATCACATTTACTTTCTGGCAGTAGCAATTGCAAAGCTCACAATTGTGTCATGGGATTGTGGGAGATTGGTGCATATGTAAAGATTCCCAACCCTTGGTGCCTGGGAAGGAGGAGGCTTGATAGTTACTGGGAGGTTAAAACAAATTAAGTCTGCAAGTCTGTTAGTACAGCATTTTATCGTGAAGAATACTTTTTCTGTTTGCCATTTCCCACAGCGTACTGGATCTTCAGACCTCCATGTGCAGTAAACTGTGTCTGGTCTTTGCCAAGGACTAACTTGCATTTCTGTTAAAGGTTGTTTTTGATGTGTCCTTGAACCAGTTCATCCACCTCCATTTTTTGTGCTAGTGCTGAAACCTGAAACCTGGTGGATAGTACTCATCACATGCTTGGCATGCACTGTTAGCTTAGGCTTTACCTGAAGCAGATGAATATGCTTATAAAAACAAGGAGTTGTTTGTATCTTTTACTGTTGGGAGGGAAGGACTTATAGTTGCTGAGCAGGCCATTTCAAAGCATTTTGCCAGCTGCATTATCTTCAGCCATCAGGCAGCTCACAGTCTGTTGAAATATTCTGTGAGGTCAGAAACCACTCCACTAGAGACTTTACTGCTTCTATTAATTGCTTCAGGAATGTCTCTGTTGAAAGTGTCTGTGCAGTGGTCACTTGGTCTTCAGCGCACACATTTCCACCAAGCAATATTATCTCAACTGTTAATCTGCGTTGGTATTTCAAGACCCAACATTTTGAACCTTGATCCTTAGTGTTCTCTTCCTACTTCCGTCCACGAGGCTATGGCTTAGTATTCAGTCCAGTTCATAGGCTCCATCAAGGAAAGTTCCTCATGTTACATGTAACATGTACGTCAGTTAATGTTCAGGGGAGCTTTCCTTGTAGAATCTCAAGATATCCTTCCATCATATCAGTATGCATGAATGTCCCATTCACCCTGCTTCAGCTCTTCATGTTCCCATATCTCAGGCAAATATTACCTATATATTACTTGTTAACAGTGTAAGTAGCCGTGATATCTTCATTGTTAGACCTTTATTAGGGGCTATGTGCACTTATGTATTTAGCATAAGATGTCACAGCATGCATTGACAAAATCACATATAACCTAAGTGTTTTCCTTGAAAAGTCAGACTGTTGATTGATGGAGAAGATGAATCTTGTCATATGACTCATCAAAGAAGAGTCGTCATCTCATAGATCAGTTGATACGCTAAGAAAATATTGCAGTGGGTGTAAGAGAGAATCTAAAGAAACATTCCGAAAGGCTAAGCAAGTTGGCAGAAAGGTAGCATTTGGGGTTTATCACAGCCATATGCAAAGTTCTGCACTTGAGTCACAACAACCCTGACGGGAAACATCAGTGTGAAGAGTGGAGCTTACGTTCTCCTGAGCAGGAAATGAATACAGTAGTTTTGTTGACATCTGAATGAGGCCACCAAGGGCAGAGTGAAAGAACATATGCAGCAGCAAACCGAAATGTTGCTATCGATCCTTAGTCTTATAAACCACCAAGAGAAGAGGTGATGCTTTTGCTTTATCTGGTCCTGATTATACCACACCTCGACTGTTCTTTGCAGTTCTAGAGACCATACAAGGAAAAGGATGTCATGCTCTTGGAAGGAATCCAGAGAGGGGTACCAGAAATATGCAAGGAATGGGGAGGAAAGCATATAATCAAAGACAGGTGAAGCTGGAGCTCTTTTCAGAAGAGACTGGAAGATATCATATGAATACACAAAATCATGTCAAGGAATTGTGAAGGAGGTCATAGTAAACAGGTTATTCAAAGGAGGGAGGTGCACAGGCCACAGTTTTTAAGCAGTAGCTATTCTACAGGTTTCTTAAAGTATTTTTGGACAAATGGGATATAATGTAGGAATGGGTGGTGGAGGGGAAATTCACAGAGGAGTTGAGGTTGGAATGGGATGAATGGAGAAGGGGTAAAATGGAAGGTAATGATGGTGGGATAATAGAATGTTAAATGTCTTAAGGGCAGGCTACATAGTCTTATTGTATTCTGCTATCAATCAAATGTAGTGTAAATATCACAAGCTGATCTTAAACGTCTGCCTTCGTAAAAGACAACACAGAAATCAGTGAAATTATATTGTAAGCAACACTGATTAGATTATTTAGAAAAAAAGTAGTACTCTTTTAACAGTTGTTTGAGGATTAGTGCTCGCAGTGCACTGTTCAGTACTGATTCGGTTCAGATATTCAATGAATCACCATTTAGAGGAAATAAATAATGTCTGATGTTGATGTAGAGAGAGCGAGAGAGAGAAAGAAAGCCCTGAAGGACTCAAGCACATGCTCATCTAAAAGGATACTAGGGCATCTGACGACTTAACATTGTGAGGTATGGATGTGCATTGCTAAGATCTAGTACATGTAAACCCCTTGCTTTGTTTTAAGGATATGCAGTGCAGATAGGTTTTGGGGTGCACCTTGCATCTTGTCATCACTAAGAGATTTTCCTACAATGTGATGACTGCTCAAAGCTACACCACACCACTATGGGCTCGGGTGTAGTTCATGTCCTAAACCAACCTGAACCAGAACCCTACCTGATGAGACATAAACCCAAGTCTCATCTCCAGTATGGAACATTGTAGACTTTCTGCTGTTCTGCTTGGGTTTGAGCTCACCACCTTATAAATGAACCAAGACTCACCACCATTATTAGACACTTGGGGTGGAGCTATAAGGAGGGAGGAAGATTGAATCCAGCAGAGGCTATGCCCATAAGCAGATCACAGTAACGAATAGTAAGAATATCGAGGGCTGTGATGGTAGGGAGTTAGCTTCATTCATTTGCCCCCACATTTTTCCTCATTTCTACATTGCATTGTAGTATCATTTTAACTGTTACTACCTCTCTCAGTTCAGAGCCACTTTCCTACCTTTTTCAAAGTCATGCCTGACTGTTGCGAGTTTTTGTCACACCATTATATTGGGCGACTTCAACTACCCAAACATTGACTGGGAGCACTACTCAAGCCCCAGCACCTTAGCCCAAAGGTTCCTGGAAATTATAAACTCAAATGCTATGGAACAACTAGTCACCAATCCCACAAGAGGGGACAACATACTAGACCTGATCATTACCAACATGGGGACTCTATGCTCCTCACCAGAAGTATATCCCTCATTGATAAGATCAGACCATAAATTAATTTCACTGGATGTCCACATCCCGACCCCACCCCCAGCCCAGAAAACCACAGTGAAAAACTTCTCAAAAGCGAACTTCTCACTTCTCAAAACTGAAGTGGAATCCTTCAAGGCCCCAGGGCCAGTGGAAACTACGGCCCAAACTGCAGAATCCTATATAAACGCATTCTAAGGACATCTCCAGGAATGCATGGATCATGCTATCCCAAACAAAACCAATACCCAATCATCCAAAGGCAGGCGTCCAGTCTGGTGGACCCCTGCCATAAATAAACTGTACAACAGAAGGAGGAAGCTACTACATGATAGAGCAAAATCCCTAATAGGGAGGGCATCTCTCATCAGTACTAGCAAAAAATTACGATCCCTCATAAAATCCTCCAAGGCCAGCTTCGAGAGAAAAATTGCACAGGACACCAAAGACGATCATAAGGCTTTTTTCAGTTATGTTAGGAACCTGGGATGCAACTCCCAGACTTGTTCTGAGTTGATTCTAAACGACAAAAAATACACTGAACCCACAGACATCGCCAACATCCTGGCAGACAGGTTCAGTGCAAACTTCTCCACCCCCTCCCCCCAAAAGAGCAAGTATCTATTCCAGCAGAGGGCTGCCTCCCAAACATCTCTGTTGCTCAGGTGAAGGCTGCCCTCTCCAAAACAAAAAACACTGCTTCCATGGGACCAGATGGCGTGCCAGGTTGCGTCCTACATGAACTCCAAGAGGAACTAATCCCTCAAGTAAAACAGCTATACAATCTCAGCCTCACTACAGGATATGTGCCCACAGAATGGCGTACAGCAACAGTGGTCCCACTCTATAAAGGTGGAGCCTCTACGGATCCTGGAAACTATCGCCCCATAAGCCTGACTAGCTTAGTCTGCAAGGCTATGGAGAGGATCATCATGGAACTCATAAACAAAGACATTGGGGACCTACAGACACTAGATCCTACCCAGTTTGGCTTTGTCAAGGGCAGATCCTGCCTTTTGAACCTGGTTGACTTCTTCAAAACAGTCACCAAAGCCATAGATGAAGGGAAGGTAGTCCACACAGCCTATCTGGACCTTGCAAAGGCATTTGACACAATACCCCACTCGGGCATCATAGATAAGCTATCCAGCTTAAATATAAACCCCTATGTCACAAGATGGGTCGCAAACTGGCTCAAAGACAGAACCCACAGAGTGAGAGTTGCTGGAGCCATGTCAGACTTGAAACCGGTCACAAGTGGCATCCCACAGGGTTCTGTCCTGGGACCACTCTTGTTCGGTATATACTTTTCCGAGGTACAGGCAAACGTGTGAGAACTATGGCTCACCAAGTTCGCAGACGACTGCAAACTGGGCGCCATAATCGACTCTCCAGCTGACACAAACATCCTTCAAAAAGGTCTCACAGAGACAGATAACTGGTGCCAGCGCCATGGTTTAAAGCTAAATGCCAAAAAATGTGTAGTCATACCCTTTGGCAAAAACAATGTGCCCACAAATTACCACATAGGCGGAAACCCATTAAGTACAGAGAAAGTTATTAGGGACCTGGGGACCCAAGTTGATAGCAATCTCTCCTTTGAAAACCACATTGCCAAAGTGGTTAGAAAGACCTTCTACATAGCCCACCTCATCACGAAGGGTTTCACATCTAGATCAAGAGAGGTAATCGTGCCCCTTTATTCATCCCTCATCAGGCCCATCATAGAATACAATGCCCCTTTTGGGATGTACCTTACCCGACACCTGCAGCAATTAGAAAGACCGCAAAGTATCTCACCAAGAGAATCAAGGGTCTCAAACAGATGCCATATGCTGCTCGGTTAAAAAAACTCAAGCTGTACTCAGTTGCATACCGCCTACTTCGAGGCGAACTATGCCTGACATACAAAGCTATGTCAAATACAGAATTAATGGACATGCTCCACCTCAGTAAATCTAAATCCCTTAGAGCCACATGCTCGAGGGACTTGAACCTCAGCACAGAAATAAATAGAACTTGCTGGAGGGACAGGTTCATAACCCAGAGGCTCCCTTTGCTCTGGAATAGAATTCCAGTTCATGTGAGGCAGAGCACCTCACTGAATCTCTTCAAGAAGAATCTCAATAGGTGGATGGGGATCGTAGGTTTTTCCCAGGGATTACTCCCGTGTCACTATTAGACAGAGGCACAGTAAACTAAACCTTAAAAAGGGCACAGTATACTCAAATCAAGGGGTGGCGTAAGCCATACAGAATCGGGCTAGGCTTATAATTGCCCCAGGGCAGATAGCCTAGTATGAACCTATGAACAATCCATCTATCTCTTCATTGGCCATCCATGTCTCCACTTGTCTTCTTCTTCCTGTTTCTCTCAAGTTATTTTTTGCTTTCCTGCACATGTGACTAAACAACCATAGTCTGTTATACTTTTCTGCAGTTGGGGTTACTTTGTCTTGTCCTCTGGTGTCTGTCAGATCAAGAGTGTTACCCTCCTACACATAACAGAAAATTCCTGATTTTGTATGTTCTTCATATTGAAAAAAAAAAGTATAATGGCTGTAAGAAGCATGTATGCTGTTATTTCCCTACAGTTGCAGAATTAATCAACTTCACTTAGCATCCTACTGTTAGACTAGAAAGTGCAACAGAGTATGATTATTCAGTGCTTGGAGAATTGTATGCTTTGTAACCTGGAATCTTTCTTTCTTTTTTTTTGTTAAGCTTGTATAGTCACAGAAACCTGGTGTATTGGTTATCTGACTATTCCTAGCATTTCAGGTTGCACTTTATTTCTTAAAAACAAAAGTAAAGTTTTGGTGGTCATTTTAAGGAAATAACAGACTTTCAGGGGTATTATGAAGCCCACCCCACAGCAGAAGGTCTTTCCTAGATCTGGAAAATCTGTTGTTTTTTTTATAATGTCCAATTTGAAGAGTGTTGTCCTTTGAATTTTTTTTTTGCTAATTTTTTATTGTTATTTTTATTTTAAATGTTACTTTTGTTTATTGTTGGTGTTTTTAGAAACTGTATCCCTTTTCCTCGTCCAGTGTGCTGGGTTGGGGTGGGGGCAGTGGTAGGAGTAGCACACATGACTAAGGGTGGGCAAGGGGGTTTGTCCCCTGCACCATCTTACTCATGAGTGCTAACACTAAGCCTACTCCTGCTCCAAATGCAGCCCAGTGTGTTTGTAATCTTCTTTAATCTGACCAGCAAATCGCCGGTATCTTTTATATAGCTCTACAGTTTTGTCCCAATTTTGTTAGTCTTGGATGTAGCCACTGACTCTGGGGACTGCCAAATAGTAAAAGTTGAAGGGTAACATGGTCAGGCAGTGTAGCAAGTATGTGATATGTGCGAGGTCATATAACACAGGAAAAGGAGATTTGCTGATAGTCAAATATTTTGATGCATCTGTGGAAATACTTGCATTTAGAATTAGCTTATCCAGCATTTTATTGAGTCTTATTTCACAGATTATCAGTGATTTCAGGACCAGTCTTGGGTTGATTGAACCTTATGCTGCATTAGGACCCCACTTCCTCAGTAGGCCTCATACCCATGTCCGGCTGCAATGATGCAGTTCGCTGGCAGACTTATTGAGGGGAGCTCAGCCATTAGCAAAAGCAGCCAGTTAGCGTAATCATCATATTAAATTAGGATTCCAACTTGTGAACAGAAACACCAGTTTTAAAATAGTGGTCTTTGCAGTAAGAAAGAAGATACAGCTTCCCCTCTCTCCTATATAACTCTCTTATATGGAGTCCCTGTCATGACCAACCTACAAGCCTCACGTAGCTCTAAAATTGAGCAATGCTACAACAAAGTTGCCAGATTTCCTTGCAAAAAAACTTACCAGACCCACCACTGTTTAGCATTAAAAACACCTAACTGGTTTGAACGTCCTCACCACCTGTTCTGCTGTCAGCTCATCTTAGCCCAGAGAATCATCTATGCCCCATACTCCATTTCTGTCTACCTAACTGTCTCCTTCAGTAAAATAATAAAGAACTGCTTACCATCTACAAAAAACAAAAGGTTCCTGGGGTCAATCTATATTCCAAAAATGTAGCTAAAACTTAAAGTCCTTATGTAAGTAAGGTTTAGTCTGACACATTCATCTTTTCAAACCATTACTAAAAAACTTACTCTGTGCCTCCCTGCCATTGTCCCTGCTCCTTATCTGGGTTATAGCTTTTTTTAGCATCCTTCATCACTTTTTATACCTCTCTTTAAAGCACCGAAATAATTAACCTGCTTATCTCCTTCTAATACTTCTCTTTATTGTAGTACTTAAACTACTATACCTGCTTCTAGCTGGTACAGTGAAATTACTATTCCATCAGTACTTCTCTATTAACACTTAACCTAGCTCATCCCCTTCTCTCTAATGTATTTCTTAAATTACTCCTACTTATGTTATACACTACTCTTCTATCTGTAAATTCTCAGGACTGTTGTATATTAATGTTTGTGAATATCAATACACATTTTATTATAGTGACTGCTATGCTATGTATTCATTGAAAATGCAGTATAAAATGTGTTGTTGTAAATATTGATTGCATTAAATTTGTTACCTTGGAGCTTTTCTCCACAGGCCTCCACTGAAAAAGGGCACCTATGCCCAGTTGGACTGTTACAGAAACAAATGTCAATCAGTCAATAAATAAATAAATACAACTATAAAACATATAGGAATCTCTTAAAAATCTGACCTTGTGGCAAGTCATTTCCCCTTAAAAATAAAAAAGGCTAAATTTCTATAAAAGTGTTAATAGACTAAACACTTCCATCACATATTAAGAAACAAGAAGTTTAATGAGATATGAAGGTGATCAGTGTACTAAATATTTTCATAGAGATTCAGTGTTATAGTTGCAATGTAATTTAATCATAGAGCTGAGTTTGCAGCATTCAGCTCTGTGATGAAGCAGATTATATGTGAGGATAAAGTGGACTGACTATGACTTGCACAATACAATGTTCAGGACAAGTACAAGATAAAGAGATAGCATTACCATGCCTCTCAACTATACCATATTCCTCAGTACATACTGAATTTTAAACATTGTACTGTTCCACAAATTCCTGATTTGTAGTCTTCTTAACATGATATCTGATTGAGAAGCAACTGCTGTTTGTAACACATTCCTTGTCATGAAAATATAAGTATAAAAAGCAGTCCACTAATAACAGATGCCAAACAATAACACAATTAATCAAAAAGCTGGTAAAGTGCTGTAATAAAATGAACATTTTATTTTAATCACAGTAAGCACTTAACTGTCATTATAATAAATTTCTCAGTTTATTGCAGAACTTTGCTTTTGTTTTATTATGTATTAGTCATTAAAATATACTACAAAACAATTTTGTCTTTTGATGGTGATGACATGCCACAAGGATAAGTTGAGTATTGCCTAGCCTGTAAGGAGCATAGGAAGGAACTTAGCAAGTGCGTAGTTGTGTGAGCGACTCTGAGTGAGAGCTAGTAGGGCAGTGTGTTAACCTTTTTTGGGTTTTATAACAAGCTGTCTTTGGGGTGCTTTTTATGTCCAACATGGTCATCCATTAGTTCAATTTGAAATATTGGATGGTTAACATACATTTAAATGCTTGTTCTTGTTCACCATACACAAGAGGCTGTGCATTTAATCTAAAACCATAGCATTTGCTAGATAGTCTTGTAAAGCTTTTACTGTAGCATTTTTTTTTAATCACCATCAGATATCTGAGATATCTGTACACAGTCAGTAAAGTGTTTGTAACTGATGGGTACAGAGACAAAGTGACTTGACTGTTATTTTTTTCACAGTTGTATAGAGACTGGGGATATTGAATTTGAGGGGGTAATCGTCTTCTGTTTTACATGTTTTAAGACAAAATGTAAGCTAATAAATCAATATATTGTTTTGTTTAATACAAAGTAATAGCATATATTCCTGACTTTCAAGATGGCTGCACATTGAGTAACAGTTTAATTCTAGCTCTCCCAGTGTGAAAACAGAAACTTAGCAGAGGAAGACAGTGGGTTTATATTTCTATGTAAATTTCAGTAACTGGCTAGTAAGTGCACTATCTGGATGCTAGAAAAAAAGAAATCTAGAGGACATGAAAGAAAATCAGCTACAAAAGGTGAGGAAAAAACATTGATGGGGAAACTACTGCAGCTGTTCAGCAAAAAGTAGTGCAAGCTCCAGACATGACTTCCAGTAACCTAGAGGAACGTACAAGATAAATGCATGCAGACCTGATTAAAATAAACAAAACACTGCTGGAGTATGTCAGTTTAAACAACAAAAGGCTGGAAAAAATGGAAGAAGCTTTAAACAGATATTCAGATGAGATGATAAAACTGCAAGAATCAGAGGTTGAAATGAACAAAAGGCTGGCTGAATATGACACTGCTCAAGAAGAGAAGTTTCAAGAAAATTGTAGTTAGTGGACAGAGAACATAGGGAAAACTCAAGATTTTCTGCTGTACCAGAGAAGCTGTAAGGAACAGACTATTAATTTTATGAACGCACAAATAAGCAACTGGAGCAGTATTCCGCAGCAGGACATGTTAATTGAAAGGGCACATTGTGTATACGCTCCAAACTTGGTTATGAGAAAGCAACCTAGACCTTTAATAGTAAAGATGCAATCCTACAGGCAGAAGGAGTTGATTCTGACAAAATTGTGGCAGAAGGACAAAGTACTAAAACTGGGAGACAGCGTATTTGTGGAGAACTATTAATCATTGTACACCAAGCAGAAGAGGAGTAAATTTATTCCACTTTCAAGGGAATGTCGAGTAGCAGGCATGAGATTCAAGCTGCTGTATCCAGCTATCTTCAAAATATTCTTCTCTGAAGGGACAAAATCATTTTTTGATGAAATATATGCTAATGAGGCAATACAAATGTTTGTTCAACATAAAGTGAGCTGTGAAACAGAAGGAGATTCTTCGTCTTGTTTTTCCAGTAATAAAGACCACAGAGAGACTGTGCCAGTGAAATATTTTCCAGTGTTTCAATGGAAAATGCTTGAGAGAAGGAAAAAAGCACAAGTGTCAACTTGAAGAATCGAGAGTATGTTGGAAATGAAGGAGAGACAGGATTTGAGAGATGGTGATGAGCAGAAATAAAATTGGTAGCTTGGAAATTGACAAATGTGGGATTCCAAAGCAATAATTATATTTGTGAAACATGACAGAACAAGAAAATCTGGAAATATTGGTCTGTTTGGACTTTGTAAAGGACACTAAAGCATATGCCCTACTTCATGTCATTAATGTTTTGGAAAAATGCTTAGGAGGGAGAAAGTAAACTGTAAGTTAAACAAACATTTTTCTTAATTATACTATTTTATAGTGCATGATTTTCTTTGCATGCTATAAAGTTTTCTTGGTTGTTTTTTAGTGTAATAGGGATACTAATGCAAACAGGTGCACCTGTTATTTTTTTCTTCCATCTACTCTCTTGCTCCTTTTCCAGTTTTAAGAAATATAGGTAGTGGAATGTAAACAAAAAAAAAAAAAAAAGAAAGAGAAAATAAAGTCTGGTTAAAAGAGCATGGCAAAAGAAAAGAAAAAGTGTGCGTTTTCTCATTCTTGCGTAGGAGAATGACTGGATTTAAGGCCCTTAGCCTAATCTAGTCACAAGTTTTAAGAGAAAGTAAGTAAATGAAAAATAATAATGAATATTATGTTTCTTTCTAGCAAATAAATGTATGCTTAGTAGCAATTCGGTGTCTGGTCCGCATGTCTCCAGTGGATATCTGATGAAGAGAAATGGCTAGGAGATAATGTTTTCTGAAAGAATTGAAGTGTTTACTCATCTGGGAGAGCTATAAAGATGAGACAGAACCACACAGAACTTAGTAGAAGCACAGACTGCACCATGCGTGGATAACCTTTCTTTTAGGTTAACTGAAGTCTATGAGTGTGGCTGTCAGTTTGGAACTATTAAGAGGGTAAAACTTAAATATTTGAAGATGTACATAGTTTTGCATGTTATTATTAAGTTAATAGGCTTTAGATGGGTAGTGTGTGTGTGTGTGTGTGTGTGTGTTTGTTTGAGGACTTTCACTAAAACAAAAAGTTTTGTAAGATGTGACAAAGGCTCAAATGAATATGACAAGAAACAACTGTATAAAAGATTACCCTGCCAAATAGTTTATGCATATAACACAAATGCTGGAACTAGACTTTTAACAAAAAAGCTGTCATACGTAAAAGGTGGGAATAATAACTTTTTAATACAGTGATGCTTTCTGTGATGTTTTTAAACTTCAGTGGTCTCACAGATAAATACAAAAAAAAGAAAGAGTAATGAACTGTATTTAAAGATGTAGAGTACAAATAGCTATGCTACAGGCAACACACTTGGAAAGGACTTTACATATGAATTTGATAAAAAAAAAGGTTTTCTGGATGGTTATTTAGAGGAACACCAGGGATAAAGGAAAAGAGGAGTACTTACAGTGGATATGAAAAGCTTACACATCCCTGTTAAAATGCCAGGTTTTTGTGATATAAAAATATGAGACCACAATAAATAATTTCAAAACTTTTCCCACCTTTAATCTGACCTATAACCTGTACAATTCAATTGAAAAACAAATAAATCTGTTACGGGAAAAAATATAAAAAAATAAAAACGTACAATATGCTGGTTGTGTAAGTGTACAAACCCTTAAACTAATAGTTTGTATTTAATTACATTCAGTCCTCTTAGGTAGGAGTCTGTCAGCATGGCACATCTTGACTTGGCAATATTTGCCCACTCTTCCTTGTGAAAGCGCTTCAAATCTGTCAGATTGTGAGGGCATCTCTTGCGCACAGCCCTCTTCAGGTCACCCCACAGATTTTCTATTGGATTTCGGTCTGGGCTCTGGCTGGGCCATTCCAAAACTTTAATTTTCTTCTGGTGAAGCCATTCTTTCGTTGATTTGGATGTATGCTTGGGAATATTGTCGTGTTGAAAGGTGAAATTCTTCTTCAGCTTCAGCTTTCGAAAAGATACCTGAAGGCTTTGGGCCAGAAGTGACTGGTATTTGGAACTGTTCATAATTCCCTCCACCTTGACCAAAGCCCCAGTTCCAGCTAAAGAAAAGCGACCCCAAAGCATGATACTGCCACCACCATGCTTCACTGTGGGGCTGGTGTTCTTTTGGTGATGCAAAGTGTTGTTTTTGCGCCAAACATACCTTTTGGAATTATGGCCAAAAAGTTCAACCTTGGCCACATCAGTCCATAACACATTTTCCCACGTGCTTTTGGGAGACTTGTATTGTTTTGCAAATTTTAGCCGGGCCTGGATGTTTTTTCTGTGTAAGAAAAGGCTTCCGTCTTGCAACCCTACCCCGTAGTCCAGACGTATGGAGAATACGAGAGATTGTTGTCACATGTAGTGCACAACCAGTACTTGCCAGAAATTCATGCAGCTCCTTCAGTATTGCTGTAGGTCTCTTGGCAGCCTCCCTGACCAGTTTTCGTCTTGTCTTTTCATCAATTTTGGAGGGATGTCCAGTTTTTTGCAACTTCACTGTTGTCTCATATTTTTCCACTTTTTGATGACTGTATTCACTGAGTTCCATGGTATATCCAATGCTGTGGAAAATTTTTTGTACCCTTCTCCTGGCTGATACCTTTCAACAATGAGATCTATTTGATACTTTGTAAGCTCTCTGCGAACCATGACTTTTGCTGTAGCAGGCAACTGAGTAAATGTCAGGGAAAAATCCTACTAGGACATCTGAAGTTTATTTGGGGTTAATCAGAGTCTCTGATGGCAGGTAGTTACCCAAGAAGACTGAATGCTCTAATTAAATCAGAAAGTGCTTCAGCAAAAGTTTAAGGGTTTGCACACACAGCAAAGTATTAGTTTAAGGGTGTGCACATTTATGCAACCAGTGTGCACATTTATGCAACCAGCATATTGTACTTTTGTATTTTTTATATTTTCCCCTAACATATTTGTTTTTTAATTGAATTGTACAGGTTATAGGTCACATTAAAGGTGGGAAACATTTTTAAATGATTTATTGTGGTCTCGTTTGTTTATATCTCAAGAACCTGGCATTTTTACAGGGGTGTCTACACTTTTTATTTCCACTGTAAATTAATTGTAAGACGAGTTCCAATAGTGACAGAAAAAGATAACAACGAAGATAATTTTAGTTTTGTAGTACTAAGGGGCTACTGGCAAGGGAGGAGAATTACACTGGCATGTATTTATATTCCACCTAAAACTGCTATAATAGAACTTAAGAGAACTCTGGGAAAAATAATCAGCTTTTAGCAAGGAATATTACTTATAGGTATGGACTGGAATTTGATTTGCAATGGTGAAGCTGTGTCTCTGGGGCCAAGAAGGGAAAATATAATAAAGGAGGGTAGATTGATGAAGAAATTATGAACATATTTAACATAGAAGATATGAATTCAGTGCTAGGTGTTATTCCCTAAGATACAAAAATTGGACTAGGCTAGACAGAATTTACATTTCACAGGAACATACGTTTAATTGAAGGTCTTGATAAGCACCCAGTAACTATTGCAGATCATGCGCAAATGTTTGTCTTTTTGGCTTTTCCCGGTTAGGGGTTGCCACAGCGGAACTCCGGTCCGCTAATGATTGGCAGTCGATTTTTATGGTGCCGAGTTGCCAGCCCGATGCCCAAACTTCAGCGAAGGCACGCCCATTCACGCATGTCTTTCGAAGGCCGCTCGAACATGGGGAGGACATGCAGACTCCACACAGAAGACACTCCAGCCGTGAATCGAACAGGAGAACCTCTTGCTGTGAGATAACAATGCTACTTCTGTACCACCTCAGCTTCATGCGCAAATAATAACTAAAATAAAAACACAATAAAAATGAGACACTGGTGCTTTCCTAACTCTTAAAAAGAGAGGAATTTAAGGAATGGGTAGTGGAAATTATTCAGGGGCTATTAGAGAAGATAGAAATTCCTTCTGGAAATATATCTAGGGAATGAGAAAAAATTAAAGTGGAGTTTAACAATAGGGTGGAAATAAAAGGAATATGTGGTTAAGAAGTAACAAGAATTATTTGGAGGGACTGACAAATGTTAAAGTATTGTAAAATAGAGGAGTTTCACAGAACAAGAAGAGGAAAAACTGCAGAATGTTAAACAGAAAATAAGGGACTACCTCGATAATATGCATGAGTTTGGAAAGATTGCTGTTAAGCAATTGTTTTTAGATAATAACTCTAGCACACAAAAACTTTTATCACAATGACTCCGGCAACAGAAAGTAGAAAGGGCTGTTGCCAAGCTTAGGGAGCCTTTAACAAGGAAGATAGCAAGAGATCCTGTAGCAGTATTAGAAATATTTTGGAAATTGCTTGAAAGTCTGTATAAAGCAGGAAGTATAGAAGTCCAGAAAAAGTACGAATGGAAATTGTTTATGGGAGAATTAAATATGCAAAGGTTATAGGTAGACAACGCTCAGTTACTAACAGGATAGGAGGAGATGAGATAAAAATGGTTATGTACAACAATCTACAGAAAAATCTCTAATAATAGATGGTATTCCTATAGAAGTCTGGAAGCTGGGAGGGGAAAAACTGATAAAGATCTGGAAGGTTTTGTTTAACAGTATTTTAAGAGGAGGAGAAGTACCAACATCCTGGAAGAAAGTGGTGTTACCTGGAGTACCTAAAGAGGGTAAAGATCTGTCAGATCTGCTTCATATAGGCGTATTTCAGTACTAAAACATGATTAGAAAGTGTTTTATCTCTATAATGGTTAAAAGAATGGTAAACACAATGCCAAAATTGATAGGTATGGATCAGTGGGGTTTTGCAGAAGGGAGGCAAACATTTGCCATAATTAACAGAATATTGATGATCCAGAGAGAAGCAGAATGTAAACAAATACCACTGTTGCTGGTGGGTCTTGGTGCAGAGAAAGCATTTGACAGAGTAAGCTGGGACTTCATGAGTGGGGCAATAGAAGCATTTGCACTCCCTGATAAAATTGTAAGGTTGATTATGAGGATATATGAGGGACTGGAGGTGAAAATTTAAGTGGGTGGATTCCTCTCTCATAATTTCTGCTTGAGCAGAGGAACCAAGCAGGGGTTTCCTCTTTCCCCTTGTTGTTTGCATTATATTTTAAACACTAGCAAAGAAAATAAGGGCCTTGGAAATGCAAGGCTATACTTGGTATGGTAGTCAAGAAAAGCTGGCTCTATTTGCAGATTATATTTTACACCTGAAAAAAAGAGAAAAGGACAGTACAGTGCTGTGAACATTTTGAGAAAGTTTCAGACCTTTTCGGTATACAAAATTAGTGAAGCTCAAACAGACAGTAGCAGTAAATTATGTGGCCACACATAAATTGGTTCAGCAATATCCATATTTATGGAGACATGATAAAATGAAATATTTAGGAGTATGGATTAAAATGATTCCAAGGTGGCAGCTAAGGATATGTGGGTAGAGACTAAATAAAAGATAATACAAAAACTGATAAATTGGAAGCTGTGCTACATGGATATATATAGTAAGATACAAGCAGTTAAAATGTCTTAGTCCCTTTAATCTTGTACACAGGTCAGGCTTATTTTTATCAACCACAGGAGAAGTTGTGGGTTGCAATTAATAAAGAGTTGAAGGATATTATCTGTGAGGGGAAGATAAACAAGAGTCAAGTGGGATAAGTTGATTCTTCCAGTAGAACATAGCGGATTGGGATTACCCAATTTAAAGGGATGTTTAATAGCTACATAGTTAAGGCTTCTATACATAGCACAAGCAGAAGCCTGTAATTCAAAGTGAAAAGTGATGATGATGAAATGGGGGCGGGGGCTCAAGAAACAAGGAAAGAGTGGGATTTTGGATGCAGACCTTTAAGGAGAATAACAATAATCATGCAGAATATTATATTCATAAAGTAGCAAAATGTATTCTAAGAACTAAGCCAACATAGGACTGGAGAAAGGAGATTATTCCCATAGGGATAACTACAATTAGGGATACAGACAATAGGCAAGAGGGTCTGGAATTTTTTGGAGTAAACTGGGAAAGGAACCAAGGTATTGGGAGCAAAAAACTACACAGGGAAACGTAATAGAATGGGAAGATGCCAAGAATTTATTTGGACTGCAGGTTAGAGATTGCCTTCCCTTATCAAGGATAGCTATCAGACTATAGGCAAAGAGAAAGAAATAGGGGAGTCCTAAATAATAGACCAGCACTGATAGAGTTTTTAGTAGACTCTAGAACAGAAGCTGCTGTTAAGAAAGGAATAATTAGTAAAGCATATAAAATATTGCATGGTAACTATAAGAATCAATAAGGGGAGGTTAGAAAAGATTGGATAAACAATTTACAAAGAAACAATGGGGGTATATGTTTGTCTCACAAATATGCAATAAAATCTAGAATATTTAGGATTTTTGCTTGGAAATGTTTACATAGATATTTTTATACCCCTTGTGGACTCCAGAGAATTTTCCTCAAGTAGACAGCAAATGTTGGAGGTATGATGAGGAAAAAAGAGGTAGATAGGGATATATATTTGGGGAGTGTAATGAGTTGGCAGATTTTAAAGATTCTGTGCAGACAACTATATCAGAGATATTGAGTGAGGAAATTGGTGCAATTAGGGAAATGATTTTTCTGTGCTTTGATACAGAATCGGAATTACCTAGACATAGTAAGGCCTTGCTGAGACTAATTATGGTGGCTGCCAAAAAGCAGTAACTAGAAAATGGAAATCAAAATCTAAATCATCTGCACTAGAAGTAGTGAATATAGTAACGGATATAAAATAGTTGGAATTGGGATCTCTAGAAAAGGATAGGAGCAAATTACATAAGAAAAAATGGGAATTGTGGGAACAATACATACAGGGGATGAATGAGGTTTAAAAGTAGGCAGGATTTGAATGAACTATGTAATGTTTGACTGACAGTGATTGGATAGATTATAAGTGAAGTATAATGTTTGCAACTAAAATTATGTCAACATGGTTTGTGATATGTAATGCTTGCAACTAAGATGATGTCAATGTGGTTTGTTTTCATTTATAGAAATGTATGATTGCCTTTGTTATAAATGATAATTTAATGAAGATGTTTCTTGTTTAAATAAGTAATCACATATATTCCTGATTGTGTAATCTGAATTTAGTCCAGAAGGCCAGCACATGGTGGGAATGGTTGGGGATCTTATTAACAGCTGTGCTGACTTTGAATGTTGTTATAGTAACCTTCCCGTAACTTGCATTGTCCTACAGTATTTCATTGACTTGCATGGTACAAAACTCACATTCACCAAAGTCTCCCTTTCTACAGGCAAACCCTGAAATCTTAACCACATTTTTAGAAGCCTTCATTCTAATAGATATAAAACTAAGTCACCAGTGTGAAACAATGAAATGTCAGAGTTGATTGTTGATTAATGCATTTTAATTCAGTTTTACACATTAACATGTTAAACCCATCAGACACGCATATCTCTTTTAGAGAGTAATTGAGAACTGTCTCAGGTGACCTGCTCAGAGTCAGAATTTGCAATGGAGACTGAGAGTCGCAAACCCAGTACTGTAAGAACGAAGCTCATTATGAGCTTATAACCTTAATGCTGTCTGCTAAACTGCTAGTAGTTCCAATATCACAATCAGATTATAAGGCATTGTTGACAGCAGCTTGACAGTCTCAATTTTGTTGACATCAGATTGAGTTGTGTTTCAAACCAAACTGTAATATTAGACAAGTACTGCAAGTATAAACTTTTGTTAAGTTTGATTTCAGTAAAATATGAGAAGTGATCATTCTCAAAAAATAATCCTACAGGCATGCACTTAAATTCGTATCATTGACTCTTTCAGCACTATTTAAGTGGAGCTGCACAGGTGGTTCTGCCATCTGTGCATTTGTGATGAACTGTTGCTCCCAGTGAATTTTTCGGTATGTCACAGGGAGCTTACTTCAAACTACGGAAGCAGCTGTGAATCTCTCTTACGTATTGGTAAAGTTCTTTAGGCCTTCCTATATGAAATAAAACATGCACTATTTAAAGCAAGCGTGCCCCTCACCCCCTACCCCAGCACATATGTAAAAACAAATGCAATTGTCAATATCTGGCTTAATGCATTATTTTTATACTGTTAATATACAACCCACTGCACGGATCTACTTCACATGGCTGAAAACTTAAAACACTGAATTTCATTTGACTGAGACCTCAATACTTAATTTTCAAAATACTGAAAACTCATTTGACTGAGTCTAATTATACTGAAAGCTTACAATGCTGAATTTAAAATATTGAATTTTAAGCCATAGACATGCACACATCCAGCACCAATGACTAACTCTTTCCAAAACTTTAAAACTACTTACTTGCCCTCCTAACAGAAACTGGATGATATAAAACCAAATTAGGTGGGGGCTACACCCTCCACACTCCCAATGTGGGGGGGCTGCACCCTCACCCTCCTGACTATATATACTAACTCCAGGATCATACTACAGTGGGAAAAAGGGCATATACCTTTTACTTATCTTACAGTACTGTATACACTGCCACTACTGCCAGGAGCACATGAAATGTCTGCCATATTACTTTAGATACTTCCCATAAAAATGACAGAGACATACTCACATTTAGAAACACTACAACATTACTTTCTACGCCACTATCATTATTCTGACAGTTGGCACTTTAAGTTACAGTAACTTTCTTTTATAGGTTCATAGGTTCATACTAGGCTATCTGCCCGAGGGCATTTACAAGCCTAGCCCATAGTTTTGTGGCTTACGCCACCCCTTTAGTATGGGGAACTATACCCATTATTTTGCTGTGCCTCTGTCGAGCAGTGACACTGAGGTAATCCCTGGGGTATATCTGCGATCTCCCATCCATTGGTCAAGATTTCTCTTGAACAAGGCCAGCGAGGTGCTCTGCCTCACATACACCGGGATTTTATTCCACAGCATAGGGAGTCTTTGGGTGATGAATCTATCCCTCCAGCACGTCCTATTAATAGCCGTGTCGAGGTTTAAGTCTCCCGCCCTTGTGGCTCTGATGGATCTAGATTTTTGAGGTGAAGCATATTCATCAAATCTGGGTTTGACATGGCCTTGTATGTTAGGCAAAGGTCACCTCTGAGCAAGCGTGCGACTGAATAGAGCTGGAGTTCTTTCAGTCGGGCAGCATAGGACAGATGTTTGAGACCCTTTATCCTTTTGGTGAGGAACTTTTGTGGCCTCTCCAGCTGCTGCAAGTGTCGGGTCAGATACATTCCGAATGGGGCATTGTACTCAATCATTGGTCTGATGAGTGATGAGTATAGGGAGACTATGACCTCCCTTGATCTAGATGAGAATCCCTTCATGATAAGGTGGGCAATGTAGAAGGTCTTCCTAACTACTTTAGCTACATGGGTGTCGAATGACAGACTACTATCAACCTGGGTCCCCAGGTCCCTGATAACTTCTTCTGTGCTCAGTGAATTGCCACCTATTTGATAGCTAGGGGTAACCTTGTTTTTCCCGAAGGGTATGACTATGCATTTTTTTGCATTTAACTTTAGGCCATGGCTCTGGCACCAGCTATCCGTTTCTGTGAGACCCTTCTGAAGGATATCTGTGTCAGATGTGTTTTCTACTATGGCGCCCAGTTTGCAGTCATCTGCAAACTTTGTCAGCCATAACCCTCCTGTGTTTGCTTGTACTTCGGAAAAGTAGATGCCAAACAAGAGTGTGCCCAGGACTGAGCCCTGTGGTACACCACTTGTGACAGGCTTTGAGTCTGACATGGCGCCAGCAACTCTGACCCTGTGGGTTCTGTCACTCAGCCAGTTTGCAACCCATCTTGTGATGTATGGGTTAACATTTAAGCTGATGAGTTTTTCAATGATACCCGAGTGGGGTATTGTATCGAAGGCCTTCGCCAGATCGAGGTAGGCTGTATGGACTGCCTTTCCCTCATCAATGGCTTTGGTGACTGTTTCGAAAAAGTCAACCAAGTTTAGAAGGCATGATCTGCCTTTGACAAAGCCAAACTGGGATGGATCCAAAGTCTGCAAATTCCCTATGTCTTTATTTATGAGGTCCATTATGATCCTCTCCATGGCTTTGCAGATAAGGCTTGTCAAGCTAATGGGCCGGTAATTTCCAGGGTCGGTGGAGGCGCACCGCCTTTGTGAAGTGGGACCACAGTTGCAGTGGGCCACTCCCTGGGTACGTATCCAGAGGTAAGACTATGATTAAACAGCTGTCCTAGCTGTGGGTTTAATTCCTCGTTGAGTTCGTGGAGCACACAGCCGGGGACACCATCAGGTCCCATGGATGCTGTGCTTTTTGCTTTGGAGAGAGCAGTTCTCACTTGGGCGTTGGAGATGTTTGGGGGGCTGCAATCGCTTGGTATAGATATCTCTCCTTTTGGGGGGGAGGCAAGTCACAGGTGAAAGGAAACACACATCTTGTCTATGGCTTAAAGTTCAATATTTTGAAATTCAGCATTGTAAGCTTTCAGTATAAAGAGACTCAGTCAAATGAGTTTTCAGTATTTTGAAAATTAGGTATTTTTGTCTCAGTCAAATGAAATTCAGTATTTTGAGTTTTCAGTCATGTGAAGTAGACCCCCAGTGCAGACTTTTTAACTTTTACATTTAATGTAATATCATTTAAAAAGTTTTCTGATTTTTTTTTTTTTTTTTTTTTTTTTTTTTAAGTACCAAAAATTTTTAGGCCTGTTTGGACCTTACCAGAAACAGGCCTGAGCCACCACAGAGAGGCTAACTTAACCATTTGTACAGGTTGCAGTCTGCTCATTAATGGTATGGAGGACTTCAAGTGCTACTTTCTACCTCTAGACAGAACTGGGGGGAGGGGGCTTTAGTGAAAATAATGATGGAAGCTTAATTGTATTACTAGCATTGTTCTGCTTTCCTTAAACTGATTGAGTACATAAATAGCTGGCCTTAGGCACAGGCCAACTAGGCAGCCACCTAGGGTGCCACTGTAGCAGGGGTGCTTTTCCAGTAATCTGGATAGTGTAGGTAGACCAGGATGGGGGCACTGGGTGATATGGGGTGAGTGGGGCGCTGTGGATACCTTTTGCCTAGGGCACCAGTTGAACAAAGAGCATCCCTGAGTACATAGAAAGGATATGGTAGTAGTAGTGGGATTACCTACAGATTGCAGCTTTTGTCTTACTTCACATGTCCGGTCGTCTTATTTAACCCTTCTGTTTGTCACCTATCGTATTTGTTTTCTGGTGGTTCTGCTGTACAGTTTCTGTGCTGATGCTCAGCAGTTTTACAGAATAGCATCTCTTTCACTCTGCACGAAGGCTACTATACTAGTAATTTCCAAATTTCCATTTCACTTTTTGTTTAATAAATGCTATTGTAGGGTTTATTAGGAGACTGGTATCATATGGTGTTTATGATAAGCTATGATGGCTGCATCGCCTTTCTCCATTAAAATGCCACCTCATGGCTGATTTTTCTTCTGTTACCTCACTTGTAGTTGATTTGTGAAATGAAGAGTTCTTTTTACAGCCTGTACCATTTGTTTACTGTTCACTTTATACCAGAGTGAATTGAAAATAGTTTGTACACTGTATTGCTTACTTCATTGACGGTCAGTATCTGGATTTGAAACAGTCTTGCCAGTACGCAGAGGATAAAATGGTGAGTAGTAAGTTCTGTGGTACAGGGTTTGATTCCCTCATCTTGTTTTTACCTACTGTGTGATCTTCAGCTAGTCAGTTAACCAGGCATTGCTACCGGGTCAACCCTGAAAAGGGACTGTATATCTAGTAGGTCTACCTGATTAACAAATGGGTATTAATATTAATATTATTATTTTTTTTTTCTCTAGGTTTTCCATCTTTGTCTGTAAACCAGTCTGCCAGATTCTGGTTTCCTGATGCCTCTTGTTAATTTCTTGATTTCTTTGGGGTGTTTAGCTTCTGACTGAGCTCATCTTTAAATGACTCAGCTTGCTAGCACAGTGTTCTTCTGATTCCATTATTTCCATGTGAACCATAGTCTGATTCGGTGATGTAGCAAATAGTTGGTTCCTATTTTATTTGGAATTAATTTTAAAAGTAGATTATACACCTGATTATTTCTTCAGTTTGTTTTATGCATAGCCATTCATATCTCTGAATCTGGTTAACTTTTCTATTCATATTTGCTTCTGTCTTTTACATAAATGTGTTCTACATATTTCATAATGGAGGATATACAGTGCATGTCTGTCTGTTTAGACCCTTCCATACCTGGAGGGTACCATGGAGGATGGACAGTGCACATCCAAACTCTGTTAACGTAACTGATCCTATACGCTCTCAACTATACTGACTCCCAAACCTATCCAGGATAAATACCATGCCTACCAAACCAGCCACATCTCTGACTCTAACACTAATTCTCACCGCCTTATCCTACCTATGCTATCTTACCCAGCCGCTAACTGCCATTCACTCTCCCCCATTTCACTCAACTATCTCATCCTGCTTACAAGCACACACACTCCTCTACCCACATACCCCTAGCCTCTACTACTTCAACAATAATATGCTCTTCCCCTCTAAGCTCATATCCTACCCCAAAAACACTACCCCAGTCTATACTAGGCCCATCTCAATTAAGCTTACAAACCACAAACTAGACACTAAGCTACTTAAATACCTCCTCTCCCTCATTCGTCATTTTATCTCCATCCTTGTCTCGGGGGGCATACACCCTAACCCCGGCCCCTTTCCCTCACACAACTCTACCTTCAAACCTCTTCCCCCCACTCAGCTGGTAGATCCCTCCATTTCACAGTCCTAAATGCTCAGAGCATATGTAACGAAATCCCTAACCTCCACACCTGGCTTCTCCACAATCAACCTAATATTCTGTCCATCTCCAAAACCTGGCTTAAACCTCATATAAAAGACTCAGAACTGATACCACCCAACTACCGAATTATCAGAAAAGATAGAACACGTAAAAAAGGGGAGGTGTCACTCTCCTCAACTTCTCATCACTCTTAGTTACCCCCTACTCCAAACCTGTTCCCAAATATGGTAATGCTGAATTAATTCCAGCCCTTCTTCAACTAAACAAACATAAACTTATCTGCATTGCCACCCTTTACATCCCACCTGGAGACAATGTGCCAGTCCTTGAAGACATTCTCTCCTGGCTCTCTACCAATATTACTAACCAAAACTATAATCCTGGGTGACGTTAACATTAACTGGGACACAATTCAAGCTCCAACCAACTCCCTAAATATAAATCTTTATAACTTCACTCAGCTTATTACCTCCACAACCAGACCCTCCAAAGAATTCCTTTCTGGTAGTACCCTAGAATGGATTCTAGTTTCCCATCCCCATTACATCTCTGGTAGTGGAACCCTTTCAAACCCACTAGGTGACCACCTTCCCACTTTTGCTCATTGACTCCCCTCCTCCCTACTACTATCCCATGCATACATCCCTACTCGAGACCTAAAATACTTTAACACCAATGCATTCTCAGATGCACTAAAAAGAATAAACTGGAACCCACAAAAAAAAACCTATCCCTAGAAAATGCTGTCACTTACTTCAATACAACCTTCTTAAATCTGCTAGACTCCTTTGTCCCCGGGAAAACAAAATGAATAGAAAGTAACTCTGTCCCTTGGTTAACTAAGAATACCTTAGCCACCATGCGACTCTGTGACAAAGCTTGGAAACACTACCATAAAACTAAAACTACCACTACTCTTAAAGAATACAAAACTCTTTGCAACAAAGTAAAAAAAAAAACTATTTCACCACACTCCAAACCAATCATAACAACAATCCTAAAAAATTCTGGCATGGAATTTCCTCTCTCCTTAACCCAGGTAAAAAAGAAAACCCCTGCCCAACCCAAATGCCTCAGACCTGGACCTAGCTATTCAATTCAACTCATTCTTTATTGACTCCATAGCCAAACTAACATCATCCTTCACCAATAATCCTGCCTCCCCACATCTACCTCCACATATCCCCCTCTCCTCCAGTACCACCATCTCCTTTCTCCATGAACCTTATCCCCATCTCTACCACAAAAAAACTTCTTCTAAACTTGAAACGTTGTTCTAATGCCCCTGATGAGATACCCTCTTACTTCCTAAAGATAGCAGCAGAAACCATTGCCTTCCCTATCTGCATTCTAATAAATCGATCATTTTCAGAATGCCATGTTCCCCAGCTCTGGAAAAAGACCTTTATTATGTCACTCCATAAACGGGGCAACAACAATGATATCCCCAATTTCCATCCCACCGCTGTCTTATCCTCTACTTCTAAACTCCTCGAAAAATGCATCCACCTACAACTTCTACCCCATCTCCCTTCTCACCCCCACTCAGCATGGATTCCGACCCGGTCATAGCACCACCACCACCACTCTCCTCTCCTTCCTAGAAACTGTTAACATGGCACGCAACTCTGGCCATATTGTATCTACCCTCCTCCTCCTTGACCTCTCTAAGGCCTTCGACACCATCTCTCACAACCTTCTCCTTACTAAACTCTCTAAACTAAATCTATCCCACTCCTTTATCAACTGGTTTTCCAGTTATCTATCAAATAGGCAATAAGCAGTTAAGTGGAAAAAAGCTACTTTTCCATTCCTAAATACTCCCATAGGTGTGCTCGGGGTTCAATTGTAGGCCCCTTACTATTCAACATTTTCATTAATGACTTCTATAATGCCATCCCTAATGCCAACCTCATCCAATACACCGACGACTCAACAGTAGTCTACGCTGCCACCTCCACTTCCTCATTAACAAAATTAACCCAGGATGCCTTCTCCTCTACCGAACAATGAATGATAGGCAATCATCTAGCACTAAATTCAACCAAGACTAAACTAATGATATTTCCCACTTCTAAAACCACCACCCTAGATAAAAAAACTCATGCTCTATCACCAGCAACAATAACACACCTCTTGAAATAGTCTCTACTGCTAAACTTTTAGGAATCCTCATTGATTATCATCTAAAATTTGGTAACCATCTTCAAGCAAATATCAGAACGATTCATAAGAAACTTGGCATGGTTTATTGCTATAATCGTTTCTGTATGGTGCCTCTACCCTTACTAATCTGCAATCCACACTGAAGTCAAAAGTCTCCTCCTGTTACTATAAAATTTCAAAATTTGCAACAGGCCATAGAGCCAATACCCATCACTGCATTTCCTTACGCCAACTTAATTGGCTCGAGCTGTCTAATTATCTTACTTATATTCAACTTATCCAAGCACACAAACTTATTTTCAGCCCCTCTCTTTGCCCCTCCCTTGCCTCTACTTTCCAAATGCATCTACATAACCGATGTCTATGATCCAACTTCCAAACCCTAATAGAGCTACATAAACCTGCCCACCCTCCAGGCAGACATCTTCTATCCTTCTGTCTAGCGCGCCACTGGAATTCTCTCCCACCTCTTATCCGTACCACTAACAGTCTCTCTATTTTCAAAATTTTACTTCACTCACACCTAACCTCACAATGGGAATGCTATTGTTCCCATCCTACATAACTTCTTTAACTATAGTTCTTTTTATAGCCAGTACATCCCGTAATAGCCTCCTTAGCCTTACAATTCCTAATAATAAACTCTAAGAATTAGCATATTTGCAAGAATCCTAGTTTGTTTGTAAAGAGTTTTTCATACACTGTACTGTTTTGCTCTTTTAAATGTCAATTTTCTGCAACTGTTATTATCTTGCATTTTTTAACTCTCATATTGTGACTCTTATTATCTTGCATTTTCTAACTCTCATATTGTAATTTTTGTAAACTTTATAATTTTGTAATTTGTATTTTTCTGGAGCTTTTCTCCCCAGGACTCCATTGAAAATGGCTCCTCGTGGACCAATGGACCATCCTGGAAAACAAACTGTAAATAAATAAATAAATACATAAATGTTTGAATTCTATTTCAGTTTCAACATCCTTCAAAGAGTCAGGTTTTCGCTCCCATTGTAGTTAATTTTAAAAAGGTTTAAATTCATTTAACTGAATCACAGAACAGTTTTGTAGAAAAACATTGCTACTAATAGTCAAATTACGGACAGCCAAGTTCTAGAGATGTCAAATTAAAGGAACCGGGTCAACATTTGCATTTTTTTTCTTTCTTGTAACATTTGCACATAGCCCAAACTTACCAGGGTCTAAACAAACACAAACATTTACCTGTTTGTATGTTTTTGCAGGGGAGCATGCCCCCCCCTGCACCCCACACACCTTGCAAATTATATGTACCAACTCCAAGATTGCACTACAGTGAGGAAAAGGGTAAATTTTTTGATCCTCACTGTACTGCAATCTCCAGTCAGAAGCAGCACAGTTCGTAATGTCAACTTCACATGCACGAATGGCAACTCTGTTCGTTCACATTAATTCAAGAATACATGGTACGACAGTCTAGTAACTGCATTCAGTCAAATAAAATCCTATGTTCTGCAGTTCTGCAAAATGAATGTAAACCTTTTAAAAATGTGGTGTGTCTTAACACTTTGAATGATTTCACCTGGATGTTTTTGTCAGGTAATAATTCAGTTTGCATATAATTTCGAGTACTAAAATGCCAGATTCTCTAAGTTATTTCTTGCAGTCTTTACTCTCCATGATGATTGACATTGTGGTTTGTAAATGCTCTGCCTGGCTTTCCGAACCTTCCCCATGGGTCTATAGCATAAGATTATTATTTAGCTGTGAAAATGTTAACATTCTCCTGTGCCACATACTTCCCGTATTTTTTTCTTGACTGGAGTGCCTTGCTGTCAGTATTAAGATGTTCATAGCCTGCATTCTCAGGAGCTCTAGGGTACTGTTAAAATAGTCAGAGCTGCTTGTAGTCATGCTTAATTGTTAGAGCCATAATCAAACCACTCAGAATGCTACTTCACAGAAATCAACTAATGACAATAATAAGAGCCGAAGTGACAGTGCAATACATAAAATAGCAGAACTGGCTAATTAAATTAAGGATAAATGTTTATTATAACAAGCTTTTGTGCCTTGCGTGCACTGTCAAGTCAGTTGAAGCACAGAGTTTGGGTAATTAAATCATCGCCCATTACAAAGACAAATTCATACGTTATTAAGCCATATGCGTCTATAAATTGCTTTCTGTAGCTGTCCATCTTAAAAATTCAGTGCAGTATATACATATTTAATCTGTGTGTACCTTTATAAAGTACTTTCATAGCTATACATATTAAAAAGCAAAGTTATATTCATCAACATAAGTGACTTGCATGGTAACTACCACTTAAAAAGCACATTTAAATGTACCTCTGTAAAATGCTTTTAGTAACTGTGCATCTTAAAAAAGCATTGCTATATGAACCTTTCTAAATGTGTTTGATACATTTGTATACTAGAAGCCTAAATATGTGTTTTTAATGTTAAAAGTGTAAAATTAATGTGAATTAAATGCTTTTGGTATCTATACATCTTAAAACTCAAATTTGCTTGTAGATATATAAATGCATTTAGTAACTTTAATTGTTAAAACCCCAAAGATGTGTGATTAATTTTAAATACAAAATTTCCATGTGCTGCTCATTTTGTTATGCAATCTTTTTAAGAGGTTCTCATTAAAGCTACTTTTAAGTAAAAGGCTGCGTTACACAGTGAAATAAACAAACAGTGACATAACATTGTTAGTATCTTATTGTGCATTCAGCACATTTCTAGCTTAAGAATATGGTTATGATCTCCATATTATATAACTTTAATAACTTATATATTTATGCTGTTTTAGATTATGCAATTACACAGTAAAAGCTGCAAGTTTGTGACTCCATGCTTCAGTGACTTGATTAATTGTTAAGGTTCGCAGATTTGCAGTAAACTTTATACACTTATATTTGGTTTAATCATCCATTTGTGTTATCTTTATTACGGTGTTGTTTATGCTAAATCAAATTTGCAGTTGATGCACAGTTCCATACACTGACTCATGCAAATTTGGGAACTTAGGTCATTGCATAAAACTAGTGGTTTGCTTTCACACATTGTCTGTTCCATAGACTAGAGTCCTGCATGGTGATTATTTTGCACTGATAGGTAGTGACTGCAGAAAGACATTTTAGGGTGGGTTTTGGGGTTGAGTTTTGATGCATGGGCACTGTATAGAAATGTATCTTTCACCATGTCAGATGAAAACATAGCAAGTGTAAAACTGTTTTCAGTGTAGAGGCAACAGAACTGTTTAAGATAAAAGTAAATACGGTCTTCCAATTTGCAAACATTTGCAGTGCCTTCATTATCTTATTTGAACATTAGATTGCTGGACTCCGTTTCCCCTCTCTCAAAGAGCTAAATGGCTGAAAATGGGGAAAAGGCATTATCTATTTGTAAATCCAGATAAAAAGGCCTGCCTTGGACTCTGAAGTAAAAAGAAGACAGATAATGCCTTACTTCTGGACTGTGAAGGTGGATTGCATTTGTGGCTATATATCAGACTTGATTCACTTTTACGTGTGAAATTATGCAACTACTTTTTTAACTTAGAAGAGTAACAAGAATTCAGTACATTTCATTAGCTACCAGTAGAGACAGTTCAAATTCTTTTCTACTGTCAAGTATAAATTATCAGCAGTAGTGTGGATTATGAGACCATAGCCCCTTACTGTCGCATATAATTTGCTGGTAGCAGGTGCAGTTACATGCCTGCTCATCACAAGCATATTCTGCCATGTATCCTGACAATACAGATAAGTTCTTAATTATATATTAGGCTAACAGCCACCAAGAGTTTTATAAGCCTAGTCGTGCAATACAACATAATTGTGTCACTGTGTATCATGGGCGTTTATTAGGAGGTAGTATGTTAGGAAGCTTCTGGAGGTTATGTGGGAAGATGTATGTTAGTTTGGACATTACTGTCTGCCTCTGTCTGAGACATGGGGGCCAGACCTAGGGTGAATTTCTAATTGCTTCATATGAATGGGGAGCCTGTTCCATTACATAGGGATCCTCCGAGACAAATATCTGTCTCTCTGTGTCTTATTTATATCACAAACAAACTTTAAATACTTGAATCTAGTGGCTGTAGTGCTGCTTATTTTGTGGACATATGAAAGGTCCATTAGAGATGAATCTGAGGATATCTTGCATGCCAGACATAGATCCTCTCTCAGTAACCTGTAGGAGGCAAAGTATGGAGGTAGGGCTTTAAGGAGATCCATATAGGACAATGTCTTTATACCCTGGATTCTCCTGTAAGGAACCTTTGTGGGCGTTTCAACTGTTGCATGTGTTTGGTCAGGTAAATGCTGAAGGAGGCATTGTACTCAATAATGGGTCTGATAAGGGCTGAATAAAGTGGCACTTTGACTTCTTTGGACTTGCTTGTCATGCCCTTACTTAAAAGATGGGTGATGTAGAATGATTTTCCTACTACTCTGGCAACATATTGGTCAAAGGCCAGATTAATGTCTACATATGTTTCCAGATCCCTGGATACTGGGTCAACTCTTAGGATGTCTTATTGATGGGAGTAATTAGCATAGGTGGCAGTTTTCCCAAAAGGCACTAATAATGCATTTCTTGGCATTGAGTTTTAGTCCATGACTTTGGCATCAGTCATTTATCTGTGTTAGACTCTCTTGTAAGGTGTTTGTGACAGGGATGGAATAATCTATGATAGCTCCCAATTTGCTGTCATCTGTGAACTTTGTCAGCCAAAGCCAAATGTCTGTGCAGATTTTAAATTGTCTTTCCTCATTCTACTGATCTTATATAGTCTCCCTGAAAATGCTTATCCATCATTGTAATTTAGCAGTATTTTGTCAACTTTGTCCTCAAGTTGTGAAGCCTGAGGTTTGATATTCTTAGTATGTCTTTTCAAACTGTCTATTCAAGACCAATGAATGCCTTTAATATCTACCAGCAACATTTATGAGATCTGCATGTTAATCTTTTCTTTTCCTTTTTTTTAACTCTTTTATTGAATTATCAGTTGCGACATAGGCAAACATAGATAAATGTAATCCAGATTAACAAGTTCAAAATTACAAATATATATTGCATTTATTATTCTTTACAGTATAATCAGTCCAATATTATATAAACTGTTCAATTCCCGCCTTCTGTTAAACCACATTCCTCCTCCAAAACATTTTCTGCATGTATTGTCCCCCAAATTTATGTTTTTTTCTGTGTAATTAACTCCTACCCTTTTCTACAGGTCCGATTCCTTTTCTTTTGTCTTTGTTACAGTATTCACTACTTCACGTATGGTTGGTTTAGACTTTGATTTCCATTTTCTATTAATTGTTTTTGGCACCAGAATTAAACTTAACAAGGCCTTACTATATATCATGGCAATTCAGATCCTGTATACCAGCTCACAAAATAATTTCCTTAGCAACAGTTATTTGTTCACGCAGAATTCTTTCCAGAGTACTCAGCAGAGAATTTGTAAAGTCTGACAACTCATTATACTCTGAGAACATATACTCTCAGGTACCTTTTTCTTCCTCACTACTCCAACATTTGCCATCTATCTGAGGAAAAATTCTTTGAAGTCTGTTTGGGGTATAAAAGTACCTATGCAAACAATTCCAGGAAAAATCATAAGTCTGATAGATATTGTTGTATATTTGGGAGCCATGCATATGTCTTCCCATCATTTCTTTGAGAATTGTTATCTCTCTTCCCAGTCTTTTCTGACCTCCTCTGATTGATTCCTGTAGTTATGCAACATTTTATATGCCCTATTAATTATCCCTTTTTTAACAGCAGCAATCTCTACCAGGGCAGGTCTTTCACTTAAGATCCCCCTATTCCTTTTTCTTTGCCTATACACCAATATCAATCCCTTGTAGGGAACCCAGGCTTTAGCCTGCAATCCAAATGTCTTCTTGGCCTCTTCCCATTCTGTCACCTTTCCTTCTCTACTTATTTGTTTCCAGTACCTTGCTTTCTTTGCCATCTTCCTCCAGTAAATGCTAGAACCCTACTTGCCTATTCTGTGTAGCCCTAATTGCAGTCATCTCTATTACCAGAATCTCCTCTATTCTCATATTGGTTTAGGTCTTAATATACTTTCTGCTTCTTTATGAATATAATGTCATACAGAATATAATATTGTTTAATTCCGCCAAGTCTTTTGGGTTTCTAATACCATGGTGGGAATGGACCACGTTCCTGAGTCAAAGTACGATTAAAGTTCATGAAATTAGTATTGATTCTGTATAACTTCTGCTGTGCTCCTTAGGAATCTGCATCAAAATTCCCTCTATGTCCTTATTTCATGAATTACCTCCCTGCTTCATCATCATCTCTTTCCACTTTGAATTGTAACTTTCTGCTTGTGTTATGCATATGAGCCTTAATTGTGTAACTCTAAAATATCCCTTCTAATCCAGTAATCCTAAACCCCTTTGTTTTATTGGAAGGATCCACCTATCCCACTTGACTCATGCCCTCTTCCCCTCCCAGAAAAATCCTCCAACTCTTTATTACTTGCTATCCACAGCTTCACTTCTGGTTGATAAAAAAATATGCCTAACTTGTATATAAAACTAAAGGGACTGAAACACATTTTACTGCTTGTGTTTTGCTGTCTTTAGCTGCTGTAATGGTGTCCTTTTTAACCAATAGTCCTAAAGACTTCATTTTATCATGTCCCCATAAATTAGGTATTGCTGAACTAATCCATGTGTTGGTACATAGTTTACATCCATAACCTTCATTAGTTGTATATCCCTCCAAAATTTTGAACTGTCTCAGAATGTTCCATAACACTGAGATATCCTTTTCTGCTTTATCAAGTACAGAATAATACTGTTAGCAAGTAAAGTCAGCCTTTCCTGAATACTATATTAGTTATATCCTTGACTCAGAACTTCAAGGATATAACTAATATAGTATTCAGCCTTTCCTGAATACTATATTAGTTATATCCTTGAAGTTCTGAGTCAAGGGATTTTCTTTGGCAATGGTGCTAAATATAACACATATAGGAAAGGGAAAAAGAGGACACCCATGCCTGCTTCCTCTGTTAAGACACAACTTATCAGAGAAGAACCCCCCCACTTTGATTTTTGCCTCTGATCCCTAATATATCCTCCTAATTAACCTTATTATATTATCAGGGAATGCAAATTATTTCATTGCCCTACTTATAAAATCCCAGCTTACTCTGTTGAATGTTTTTTTTGTCAAGCCCCACCAACAGCAGCAGTATTTTCTTGCATTCTGCTTCCCTTTTAATCATTACTGCTCTGTTAACATTGTCAAATGTCTGCCTCCCCTCCACAAAACCACATTGGTCCATATCTATCAATTCTGGCAGCACATTTGCCACTCTTTGAGTCACTGTAGATATAAACCTTTATAATCATGATTTAAAATTGAAATGGGCGTATATGAAGCTGGATCTAATGGGTCTTTACCATCTTTAGTATTACAGCCACCACAGCTTTTTTTCCAGGATAAAGGTGCATCCCCACTCATTTTTAGCCAATTGTCCTTCCATCAACATGTCATAAAGGCAGCTGTTTATAAAGGTGTAGGCCCTATTCATTTCACTTAAAAAAACTTCCAATATAACCTTCTTCACTCACCATACTTTTTTATTTTACTTACGTATTGAAAGTTGTTCATTATAGCTAAGCCTCTCCACCTTGTGTGGTTTTTTGACTCTAATAGAACACATGTCATTTAACAGTAACTTTTCAGTTTTTAGATAAGTTAAAGCTTTTCTTTTCACTTGGTTTTGACAAAATGCATCTTATATCATGCTCACATTTTTTTTCATACATTTGTATCTGAACATTCAAGGGGGGGTATTGAACCAACTAGGAAGGCTTAACTGTAGCATACTGTTGCTATTTTCAGGAAACCATAAGGCTAGATTTAATGTCCTTACAAACAGTTTCAAATCTAAATTGTATCTACTAAGTTCGCCCATCTTGCTGGAACAAAGGAAATTCTTTTAGATAACACATTAGCATGAGCTTCAGTAACTGTTTTATCTGAATAATTAGACAAATTAAAGTCTTCAAAAGTGTTGCTTACTGTTTGCAATTTTCATTGACAGTAGGTTTCATCTATTCTTCTAGCTAATTCCATTGCTGCCAATTAATTGTTTCATTTGTTGTAATTCTGTTTGGGTTTGGCTCCTTGTTGGATGCAATTCTCCTCACTCATCTGTTAATCTTCCCCATGTTGCTTCCTACTGCTGACTCTCTCTGATCTCCTGACTTCTAAAGGAGCAGCCCCTGGAACTGTTGCATTTTTATTTCCTTGTGCTGTGACTTCTTCCTGTTGATTAGTGATTGGACCATTACCTAGACTGTGGGAATGGCTACCATAGTAACCTACCAGCCTAGGTTATGCCTAATTTTTTGCGTAGGCTTCCAAATCTCTCCTAATTTTCACCACTTTTATGTTAAAAATGTTATTATGTGAATTGCCCACTGATTTGAACATATTTAAATAATTGCTTTCATAATGTTCAAATAAGATGTAATTTTTGATGGAATTATTCAGCAAGTCCACCTCTTTTACTAATTGATCTATTTGAATGCTGTTGTATTTTATAATCACTTTCGTAAGGTCACTGCCCATTTTATCAAACATTTTTACCAGTTCCTTATAATATTCAGAGTCATATTGTACTCCATTAGGTAGCTTCCAAAAATATAATCCCTTGGGCACAATATTATTTTCAATATTTTTCATTAAATAATTGTTCTCTGACTACAATTTTTGAGTAAAAACAAATTTCCTTTTTTGATACTAAAGGTTCTTTTCTCTTTAGGGTCAAATTGTGGATTCTTATGTGCATTTGTATGGAAATGATTAACTTTCCATACCTCATATTCAAACACTGGCTGTGTTTCTAGGTGTTGGCTGAGTGAGAGGGAGACGACAACTTTACAAACTGTTCAACAGTTTTTGTCTTGGTATTGATCTCCCTAGGCCATAGGAAGAATGAATTTCTAAATACTGGCTCACCTGCTGTAGCAATAAAGTAAAGTCTTCCATAATTTTTCATGTTTTTGCTCATTTGAACTGTTGTCTCTAGAGGTACCCGGAGAAGAAGACATACTGGTAAAATTGAGTACTCCACAGAACGGCACCAAACATAAACTGATAAATTCTGTGGTGCCAAGAAGGAGGCAATAATATTCTAAACTCAGGGTTTATTAAAACAAGTTTAGTACATGAAATGGAACTTCCTCAGAACTAAATCTGTTATTAATGATACTTCTTTTATATATGATTAAAATCACATGATACAATGTTAAGACCCAACCTACCAATTAAAAATGATTACCAAGTAAAACCATACACAAATATGATGATGATAATAATAATAATAATTATTATTATTATTATTCAGACCTGGAAAACACATTGCATTAACTATAATGTAATAGAGCATTTATTTTGACATTCAACTTGGATAGTAAAGCCATAGGTGATTGTTTGATAAATAACTGGGAGATCTTTCAAGTGGGTAATACAGTTCTGAAGAAAGTAGACAATAAGCCCATGCTAGTTTATAAGAAAGGTAGGTCATTCAAAACATTATTGGAGAGTTCTAGGAGAAATCAACCAGTTACTAACAGACCCCCCAGAAATGTTTAAGCATGGCCACTGGACAAAATGCAAAAATGTTCTGGTAACTAGTAGTGTTGTTATTAGAAATAAAGAATATTTTGTCACAGGGCATTATTGTTGTGAGTCAAAAAATGTGGTGTATGGAGCTTTGTGTTTTAAGTGTCCTGCTTTTTACATAGGGAAAACCCAGAGAATGCTTAAGAATGGAATTTATGAACACATGCAAGACATACAAAAATTGAAGCCCACAAATGCCCTTTTCAGACGCATACAAGAAAATAAAGACCACAATTTTAGAACAACTAAAAAAGACAAAAGGGGTTTTGTTATAAAATCTTAATAAATGTGAATTAAAATGACAAATTTTAGTTAATGCAACATGTTTTCCAGGTTTGAATGATTCAACGGCTATTAATTCTGTTTTAAAGTTGAAATACTATCATGCTACATAGTTTATTGTTATTATTATTTTTATTTTTATCTTTGTGTATGGTTTCACTTTGTAATCAGTTTTAATTGGTAGGTTGGGTGTAACATTGTATCATGTGATTTTAATCATGTATAAAATAAGTGTCATTAATAACAGATTTAGTTCTGAGGAAGTTCCATGTTATGTATGGAATGAAAGCACTAAACTTGTTTTAATAAATCTTTTGTTTGAAATACTGTTGCCTGTTTTTTGGTACTACAGAATTTATCAGTTTTTGTTTGTGTTCTGTGGAGTATTCAGTTTTACTGGTTTGGATTTCTTATCAGTTCTCTTTGAAGGTTTGTTCTGTGACTGTATAGAGTAGGCTTGCGCGGTGGTACAGCGGTAACGTTGTTGCCTCATAGCAAGAGGTTCTCCTGTTCGATTCACAGCTGGAGTGCCTTCTGTGTGGAGTCTGCATGTCTTCCCCACGGTCGAGTGGCCTCCGAAAGACATGCGTGAAGGGGCTTGCCTTCGTTGAAGGTTGGGCGCTGGGCTGGCAACTTGGCACCATAAAAAATCTACTGCCAATGTGGCGACCCCTAACCTGGAAAAGCCGAAAAGACAACATAGAGTAGGCTTGCAGAAGTACAATTCACTTTATCATGTAAAGTGTTTTATGTCCTTTGAACTTTAACCTATTTGTGCACATGTATCACATCTCACTTGGATGTTTTATACTAACATTTTAGGCTAGGGCTTTATTGCTCCTTTGTATGTATAGCAAAAGGTGTTAGCCTGGGCTTACAAAAACTCAAACTATTTGATGTAGACTGTGAAGATAGGTGAAGGCTATCAGCCTAGCCAGATAGAATTCTGTAGATAATTCTGTCATTTGTAAATATTAATTTAAGCCACAGGCTTGTTCTCTTAAATGTGAAAAGACTGCATTGGATATTGAACTGCAAAAATGTAACAACAGTGCACTCTGCTGTAAGAAATCTAAGTCAGGCATTTCATGACTGTCTTTGATGTCAAAATTCGGAGCCGATATACCTGGATGAAGGAATTCTGCCTATTGTTTTGAGGCCAGAGTTAATGGCTACAGTTTGCATGTATAAATGTCCTTTATTGCTCTGGTTTCTGACCAGGTGTGAAGAATGTAAATGTAGTTTCTGTTAGCCTGGGAACACCAGAGAAGTGTGAAGAATGATGTAATGTGAAACAGCTCTGTGTTATCAATTTGAAGAGAGAGAATCAAGAGGGCTCAGAGCATTTTGTCTTGAGAACATCCAACATTACCAGCACTGCTTTGCTCTGTATGCAAGTTATTTAGAACTGTGTTTTCTCTTAGAAATAGCTAGGAATTAGGGAGATTAGACTAGTTTTTCTGTGATGTCAGAACTTTTCTACAGTATTATTTTAAGTATTTTTCTGTGATCTCTGAACTCTTGACTAGCACTGTGTAGTAAGAAGTATTGTCTTGTTTTTTTATTATTTATTATTAAATATTTTTAAACCTTTCAACTGTGGCTGTTTTGTGTAGAGATAATTTAAGCTTTAAGAGTACATTGCATGTATATAGGGATACTGTACCAAATCAGTCTAAGCAGCCTTGGCTGTTCAGTCACACTTACCATTTGGATAATAATGTCTCACAGTCGTAATTGGACACCCTTTCAGAAGGGCCTTTGAGTAGCTGATATTAGTGGGTGGTGGCAGCTGGTACTACCTTTTAGACTGGGCAGAAAAGGGGCATAGATGGAGAACCTGTGCCAGCCTTCCCCAGGAGTGTCTGTCTGGTTCTGTAAACTCTTATCTCAAAGTGTGTGTGTGTCAGCTACTTGGGCAGGGACACGAAGCACTGGTTGGACAGAGAGGGTGCTGGAGGTTTTAGCTTGCCCACTAGGCTGAGATCTGGACCCTATAGCTGTGCCAGTGGGGAGTCTTATTGGGGACCTGGAGAGAAGGGAGAAACCAGCCCCAGACTGACTGTGATCTCTGTGAGCTCTTAAGGGAAATTGTACTTTTCTGTGTGTGTATTTATTATCCTTTCCCTATATGAATGCCCCTCACTGGTGTTAGTGGTGAGGATCGAGGCTCCATGATTGCTGGGCCAGTGCATGGGCGTCACATATTATTTGTTTGGCAGTGGTGGGATATCCACACCACATATTAATTGGTTGCAAATACTAATTGGTTTGTAGTGGTGGCCATCTGGAGCTAAAAAGACCTGAGTTGGAGGCCAGGCATTTGGAAATAGAATGGGCTGAGAGACTGAGACATCTGCAGGCTGAGGAGAATGAGAAACTGCTATGCCTGGAAGCTAAGGAAAAGGAGAGGCAGAGGCAGCATGAGAAGGAGATGCTGACTCTTTGCCAGAGTCATGGAGGTAATGGGGAAGAGAGTAACTGGACCCCGAAAGCACCAAAGATCGGTAAATTTCTTCTGCAGTTTAAAGAGGGGGATAATTTTGATAGTTTCATTCATATTTTTGAGAGGATATGTAAACATTATGATATTGACCAAAGGCTCTGGGTATGGTTCCTGACCTTCCTTAAGGTCAGGTCAAGGTAAAGCTGTAGCTGTTTTGTCTAAACTGTCTGACGTTGAATGTTTTGATTATACTGTTAAGAATCACTTGTTAGAATGTTTAACCTAACACCTGAAACGTATAAGAAAAAATTTTGTGAGCATAAATGCAAGGCAGATGAAAGTGTGTGTGAATATATTGCTGAACTAAGCACTTATTTTCATAGGTGGGTGAGTCGATGTCAGGTCACCACTTTTGAAGGGCTGTCAGACCTTTGGGTGAGGGAACAAACCCTTAGCACTTTTCCTGAGGACATGAGGATCTGGTTAGCTGATAGACAATATGCTACTTCAGATGAGTTGGGGAAGAAGGGAGACCTATACCTAGCAAGCAGGGCATCCCTGCACAGGAAAGGGACCCCCAGTACTGCTCATGGTTCTATAGGAACCCATGGTGGGCAGTACAGACTGCCCCAACAGAATCTGCTAGTAGCAGGAGAAGCCACTAGTCCAGGTACACATCCAGGACTTAGGGTTAAATGTTTTGAATGCAACCACTTAGACCATATGGCATACAGATGTCAATGTATGCAAGGTGAGGAACAAAAGGTGAGAGAGTCAGTAAGTGGGAAAGACAAAATGCCAATAGTAGGTTGTCTTGAGAAAACAAGGGTACCGAACTACCGTCCTGTCCAGATAGGGAAGGATTTGGATGAGGCAGTACCATGTGCTTATGCAGTTACATGCAGTCAGGCTAGGAGACAAGCATATGGGTCTGGTAGCCTGGTGAGACCCAGACAGACTGCATACTTGCAGCCAAGACTGATGAGGTGCTTACTTCCGGGAGGGAGCTCCTCTGTAGCAGTGAGACTGAATGTGAGCCACAGCTGCTTGTGGGTACTGATCTTCCCTTGGACAGAGTGACTGCAAAGGGAGAGGTGAGTAGTAGTAGCCAGGTTGACAGTGAGGTACCACTGTCAGAGGATGCCAGACTTCTGTGGAAGGGGACATGGGAAGGTTTACAAAGACAGAGTTGAGACAGGCTCAACTGTCAGACCCTACATTGCAAGGCCTGAGGCAGGTAGCTAGTAAGGCACCTGATTCTCAAGGGAAGGGGGATTCTGTATACTGGGTCAAAGGGTTACTGTATAGTGAGTGGACCCCTGAGGGAGGGCTAGAAGGTGAGAGAATACAGCAGTTGGTAGTGCCTAGAGCCTACCATCTGGCGCTTTTAGCCATAGCCCATGATATTCCCTTTGCAGGTCATATGGGCATAAAACGTACAAAGAGACATATTATGCAGAACTTCTATTGGCCTGGAATTTCCAGAGATGTAACACGGTACTGCAGGGCCTGTGAAAAGTGACAAAAGGTAGACAAGGCAGGAGACAAGGCGAGAGCTCCTTTGCCTGTGATTGAGGAACTATTTCAAAGGATAGCTATGGATATTGTGGGGCCTCTTAGTACCTCAAGTTCCACAGGGAAAACGTATATCCTAGTGGTAGTAGACTATGCTACAAGGTACCCTGAGGCAGTGGCTCTGTCCTCCATTGAGGCAGAAAAGGTGGCAAATGCTTTGTTAGACATTTTCAGCAGGGTAGGTTTCCCAAAAGAAATACTAACTGACAGAGGTGCCAATTTCATGTCTGACCTGCTGGCTTGTCTGTGGAAGTCCTGTGGGGTGAAGCACCTGAAGACCACTCCCCACCATCCCCAGACTAATGGTCTTGTTGAGAGGTTAAAATCTACAATCAAGTCCATGCTACAGGCATTTGCAGACCAGTTTAAGAGGGAGTGGGAAAATATTTGCCCCATCTGTTGTTTGCTTACAGAGAGGTTTCCCAGGAATCCACAGGGTTTTCACCCTTCGAGTTGTATGGGCATAGGGTGAGGGGACGTCTAGATCTAATTCATGATGAGTAGGAAGGTGAGTGTGAACCTCACAAGGAATCTGTTGTGGCATATGTCCTAAACCTCAGGACAGGGCTCAGGGAACTCAGGGCTTTGCCCAGGAGAACCTGGCAGAAGCCCAACAACAGAAAAAGGTGTGGTATGACAGGAATGCTCAAGCTAGAAAGTATGCTGTGGGGCAGCAGGTAATGGTTCTCATTTCTGTCAGACACATCAAGCTGCAAGCAGCTTGGGAGGGACCCTACAAGGTGGTAAGAAAGGTAAGTGATGTTAACTACATGGTGGAACTGCTAGGCAGAAGGCAGTGGCACAAACTGTACCATGTTAACATGATGAAACCTTACCATGATAGGGAGGCCCTTGTGCTGATCATATGCAGTGGATTGCAGGAGGACTCTGAGGGAGATCTGGTGACTGATCTCCTCAGTGAGGCTCAGACTGACACCTCAGTGGAAGGGGTAGCAATGTCCCAGCAGCTATCGTCTACCAGGTTCGAGAAATCCAAGCAGTGGTGCAGGAGTTTGGGGACATGTTCACTGGGAAACCAGAGTGCACCCACCTGGTGCAGCACCAGGTAGATACAGGACCCCAAAGGGCTGTTAGGCACGTCCCTTATAGGGTGCCTGAGGGAGTCAGACTCTGAGGGAGGAGAGACAGGGGAGGTTGGAACTAGGGGTGATTCAAGAGTCCAACAGTCCCTGGGCATCCCTAGTGGTGCTGGTGCCAAAGAAGGATGGCAGCACCAGGTTCTGTGTGGACTACAGGAAATTAAACAGTCACACAGAGTCAGATGCTTACCCTATACCTAGGACAGATGAGGCCCTAGAGCAGCTGGGTCGGGCTAAGTATCTTACAACCATTGATCTTACCAAGGGTTGCTGGCAGGTGCCCTTGACCCCCAGTGCTAAAGAGAAGTCAGCCTTTGTGACTCTTTTTGGCTTGTATGAGTTCACAAAGATGCCCTTTGGGATGAAGAATGCCCCAGCAACTTTCCAGAGGCTGGTAGAGCATATCCTAGAAGGAGCAGGAGGGTTTGCCCATCCTTACCTAGATGATATTTCCATCTACAGCCATTTCTGGCAAAAGCACCTTCAGCATGTCCGAGAGGTGCTGGGCAGAGTACAGAGGGCAGGGTTGACCATTAAGTCCAGCAAATGTCGGGTGGGTATGGCAGAGGTCTCCTACCTGGGGCATAAAGTGGGAGTGGTAAGATCAGGGTAGAACCTGCCAAAGTGGAAGACATTGAGGCATGGCTTGCACCTGTTACCAAAAAGCAGGTGAGGGCATTCTTAGGAACAGCAGGGTATACAGAAAGTTTGCCCCCAGTTATAGTACCATAGCTGATCCCCTCACAGACCTGACAAGGAAGAACAGGGCAGATAATTTAGTGTGGACCACAGTATGTGAGCAGGCATTCCAGAAGCTTAAAGAAGCTTTGGGAGGACCCCCTGTGTTAGCCAGCCCAGATTACTGCAAATAATTTGTTGTGCAGAGCGATGCTTCAGAACATGGGGTGGGGGCTGTACTTTGCCAGATTTCTTAAGAGGGAGAAGAACACCCAGTGGTTTATCTCAGTCGTAGGCTCCAACCCAGACAGGAATGCTATGCAGCTGTAGAAAAGGAATGTCTAGCCATAGCGTGGGCACTGCAGAAACATCAGTCTTACCTGTATGGAAGAAAATTCACAGTAATGACAAATCACAACCCCCTAACATGGTTAAACAAAGCCAGCCAGCAAAATCCCAAGTTGCTAAGATGGAGCTTAGGGTTGCAAGCATATCATATGCCAGTGCAGCAGCACAGTGGGATTGGCAATGCCAATGCAGATGGGCTCTCAAGACAGGGAATGGGGTAAGGTATACTCAAGTAGACCTAACCCTCTCAAACAACGTTTCTCAAGGGTCACTTGAAAAACTAGCTTGAGTTCTCCGTGGGCGGGGGGGTGTGAAGATAGGTGAAGGCTGCCAGCCTAGTCATATAGAATTCTGTAGCTAATTCTGTCATTTGTAAATATTAATGTAAGCCACAGGCTTGTTCTCTTAAATGTGAAAAGACTGCATTGGATATTGAACTGCAAAAATGTAACAACAGTGCACTCTGCTGTAAGAAAGCTCAGTCAGGCATTTCATGGCTGTCTTTGATGTCAAAATTCAGAGCTGATATGTCTGGATGAAGGAATTCTGCCTGTTGTTTTGAGGCCAGAGTTAATGGCTACAGTTTGCATGTATAAATGTCCTTTATTGCTCTGGTTTCTGACCAGGTGTAAAGAATGTAAATGCAGTTTCTCTTAGCCTGGGGACACCAGAAAAGTGTGAAGAATGATGTCATGTGAAGCAGCTCTGTGTTATTGATTTAAAGAGAGAAAATCAGAGAGCTCAGAGCATTTTGTCTTGAGAACATCCAACATCACCAGCACTGCTTTGCTCTATATGTAAGTTATTTAGAACTGTGTTTTCCCTTAGAAATAGCTAGGAATTAGGAAAATTAGACTAGTTTGTTTTCTGTGATGTCAGGACGTTTCCACGGTATTATTTTAAGTATTTCTCTGTGATCTCTGAACTCTTGACTAGCATTGTGTAGTAAGAAGTATTGTCTTTTGTTTTTATTATTTATTACTAAATATTTTTAAACCTTTCAACTGTGGCTGTTTTGTGTAGATAATTTAAGCTCTAAGAGTACATTGCATGTATATAGGGATACTGTACCAAGTCTCTCTAATAAGCCTTGACTGATCAGTCACAATTACCATTTGGATAATAATATTGTGCAGTAATAATTGGGCACCCTTTCAGAAGGGCCTTTGAGTAGCTGATATTAGTGGATGGTGGCAGCTGGTACTACCATTTAGACTGGGCAGAAAAGGGGCATAGCTGGAGAACCTGTGCCAGCCTTCCCCAGGAGTGTCTTTGTGGTTATATAAACTCTTATCTCAAAGCGTGTGTGTGTGTGTGTGTGTGTGTGTGTGTGTGTGTGACAGCTACTTGAGCAGGGACACAAAAGACTGGTTGGACAGGGAGCATGCTGGAGGTTTTAGCTTGCCCACTAGACTGAGATCTGGACCCTAAAGCTGTGCCAGTGGGGAGTCTTATTGGGGACCTGAAGAGAAAGGGAGAAACCAGCCCCAGACTGACAGTGATCTCTCTGTGCTCTTAAGGGGAATTGTACTTTTCTGTGTGTGTATTTATTATCCTTTCCGTATATGGACGTCCCTCACTGGTGTTAGTGGTGAGGATTGAGGCTCCTTGATTGCTGGGCCAGTGCACGGGCGTCACATAGGCAACAAATTTATCAAAGCTTGTATAAAAATAAGTGGACAGAGTACTGTACCTGTGTATTAAGTGTAACATACAAAGAATGACCTTCTTTACTTGCAGTCTACTCACCAGCTTTCAGTGCTTACAGATGGGTTTTGCTTTTGGACTTTATTTATTTTCATCCTTACATAAAAACATTAAATGACCTACTAAACCTGTCAAACGAAATTCTAGTTTTATAATAAGAGGCCACATTGATACAGTAAATAACAGAGGCTAGATCTTAAACACATGGGCAATTAAAAAAGTGATCAGTGTAGTCTGTATATGTGTACACATAAAAGTATGTAATATTTTCTTTATTTGTTAGACTTCCTCAACTTTCACTTTGATGTTATTGTTGAAACTACTGCACATGCACACATCTAAGCATCACCTCCCACAACACTTCTGTAAAAGCTCAAGTGTGTATTATAATACCCCTTAAAATATTATTGTACAAATTTTCTGGAACTATAAATGTGAACAGGAGACTGCATGTTCTCTTTCTCCGTTTTGTTTACATAATGTACTTTGTTTCATTTTTTTAAACACGTTTATATTACACAGCAAAAGAAAAGCTGAAAATTCTGTAAGTACATATAACCACATAGCAAACACAAAAGAAATAATACTTAACAAGTGTTTTTTTGTTTTTTCAGGGGTACATGCAAGTGTTCAGGCACATGGTTTCTAAATGCCCAGTAACTTTTTATTTTGTATGTCTTTAAGGGGTCAGTTGTACATTCCTATGAACCTCTTCAGAAGAGGTTTAAGGTACAATACAGTAGAGACTGTGGTTTGCTTGGGTCGTTTTGTTATTTTTTGCATATGTGACTTTTCTGGGTGACCTTATCACCTGTTGTCTTGGTCCTTATTTGGGAAATGTTGCACACTCACATATTCTAATGACCATAAGGCATTTTATAAGCTCAGAGTTTTTAGAGAATGACCAATTTTGTCCACCTGTGATTCCATAGAAAGGGTGAAATATGTCATGTCTGTATCTAGTGAGATTTGGCCCTATTGGTTTGGGTGCATCAATAAAAACGTACAAAAATAAAAAGTCTGAGTGCATTTAAAAGCCACTTTGCTGGATCTCTTGTAAGTCATTACGGGATCATTTTCATATCTCCTATGAGCCTCCATCAGTGGAGATTTATGTCATTATGCAGTGGGAACTGTGGTAGATATAGTAAAATAAATGAGGGTAGGAAAACACATGCTCTGTAAGTGTGATACAGCACTTTACAAACATGCAGGGCAGGGTAAGAACTATAATGTCTGTAGGAAAAGAACATATGGAGAGAACTCATGTTTCTGTAGTAAGCAGCATGTCCTGAAGGCAGAATAGATGGGACATTAGAATTGTCTCAGAATAAGAAATGTAATTTGTTCTAAGGAATAAAGACATATTTTCAAAGTTTACTGGCAGTACCAATTTAATCCATCATAACACAGAAACCAGACTTATAGGTTCATAGGTGTGTACTAGGCTAATGACCCTAGCCCATAGGATTTTTCTGGCATCGTGCCACCCAACCTTAAGTTTCCAGTGCTTCTGTCGAGTAGAGCCACTGGAGTGATCCCCAGGGTGAATTTTCTGTTTCCCATCCACTCATCAAGCCAGTGAGGTGCTCTGCTTGACATGTATGGGAAGTCTATTCCATAGCATGGGCAGTCTATGGGTTATGAACCTGTCCCTCCAGCATGTTCTGTTGATTTTGGTAATAAGGTTGAGGTCTCTGGAACATGTGGTGTGGAGGGATTGGGATTTCTTAAGATGTAGCATTTCTAACAGAGCTGTGTCAAACATAGCTTTGTAAGAAGAGCAGAGATCGCCTCTATGTAGGTGATGTGAGACAGAGAATAGTTGGGGGGTTTTTTTTTGAGTCTGTCCATATAGAACAAGTGTTTAAGGCCTAGGATCATCTTTGTGAGGTACATTTGTGGCCTCTCCAGTTGTTGCAGTTGTCTATGAGGTACATGCCAAACGGGGCATTGTACTCGATGAGTGCCCTAATGAGGCAAGGGTAGAGGGAGACAGTGACCTCATTCTTCCTGGATGCAAAACCCTTAGTAATGAGATGTGCCACATAAAAGGACTTTCTGACCACAATGGCAATGTGGTGGTCAAAAGACAGGTTGCTGTCAACCTGTGTTCCCAGATCTCTTGTAACGCCGTCTGTGTTTAGTGGTCTACCATCTATGTGGTAATTCAAGGGAACCGGGTTTTTCCCAAGGGGGATGATGGCACATTTTTTGGCATTGAGCTTAAAGCCATGGTTCTGACACCAGTCGTTGGTCTCAGTGAGGCCTTTCTGTAGGATGTCAACATCACTTGTGGAGTTAATAATAGCTCCCAACTTGCAATCATCTGCGAACTTTGTCAGCCAAAGTCCCTTTGTGTTGGCTTGGACTTCAGAGAAGTGGATACCAAGCAGGAGAGGACCCAGGACCGAACCTGTAGGACTCCATTCGTGACTGGTCTGCAGTCTCACTTGGAGTCAGCTACTTTCACACTGTGGGTTCTATCTGTGAGCCAGTCTGCAACCCACTTAGTGATATAGGGGTTGATGCCCAGCTTAGTGAGTTTTTCTATGATTCCTGAGTGGAGAATGGTATCAAAGGCCTTGGCCAGATCAAGGTAGACTGTATAAACCAAACCACCTTGCCTTCATCCACAGCTCTGGTGACTGACTCAAAGAAGTTGACCAAGTTGAGTAGGCATGATCTACCATTCACAAAACCAAACTGTGTAGGATCCAAAGTTTGGAGATTCCCTATATCCTTGTTTATTAGGTCCACGATGATGCATTCCATAGCTCTGCATATCAGACTCGTCAGGCTAATGGGGCGATAGTTCCCAGGGTCTGTAGTCGGTCCTCCGTTGTGGAGAGGGATGACTGTAGCAGTGCACCATTTGGTAGGGACAAAGCCTGAGGTGATGCTGTGACTGAACAGGGCGCACAGGTGAGGTGCCCGTTCACTCTGTATTTCATGTAGAACACAGCCAGGGGATATTGTCAGGTCCCATGGAAGCTGTATTCTTGGCTTTGGACAGTGCTGTTTTAACTTGTGCAGCAGTAATACTGGGTGCCTGGCAATCTACTGGCATTGTGATTGGTCCTTTGAGGGGGGTAATGTTGGCACTGAATCTATCAACCAGTATATTGGCAATATCTGTTGGCTCGGTATAGGAGGTACCATTGTGCAGTAGCTCAGAGCAAATCTGGGTATTGCTGTGGAGAAACTTTACATAACTATAGAAGGCCTTGTGGTTGTCTTTACTATCTGCTGCAATTCTGTTTCAATAGCTAGCTTTGGAGGATTTGATGAGGAATCTCATCTTTTTGTTGAGGCTGATAAGGGAGTTTTTCCAGTTTTGGGACTTTACCTTATTCCGCATCAGTTTCCTTCTTTTGTTGTAGAGTTTGTTTATGGTAGGGGACCACCAGATTGGCTTCCTTTTTTGGAGGAGAGCGTCTTGGTTCTATTGGGTATGGTGAGATCCATACATTTGTGTACGTGTTCATACAGTGTATTGGTGCATGATTCGGTGATCATGCAACTATTCTCCATTTGCATGGGTGCCGTGAGGTTAGCCATCTCTGTTTTTAGGAGCCCAAAGTTAGCTTTGGAGAAGTTTTTCATGGTGGTTACCTTTGTGGTTGTGGGAGGGATGTGGATTTCCAAGGTGTTTCGTTTCTGGATGGATCTAACCAGGGAGGAGTTGACTATTGGTGTATCGCAACGGTTGCCAATGTTACTAATGACCAGGTCAAGGATGTTGCTACCTCTAGTGGGGGTAAGAACGAGTTGGTCCAGGGCATTGGAATTAATGAATTCCAGGAAACATTGGGCAAGTGTATTGGTACATGAGTAGTTTTCCTAGTTAATGGAGGGGTAGTTGAAGTTGCCCAGTGTGAGTGTAAGGTTGGACACTAATATTCTCCAGGGTGCTTAGGAACGTGGAGTGTGAGTCTTGGGACATGGCTGGGGACCTATAGCAGACTATGATCTGAATTGCTGTCTTACCCAATGTTAGCTGCACCTGAAGTATCTCAGATGCATTTTGTTGGGCTACCAGTCTACAGGTGTGCACATCCTTTATGCATATGGAAACACCACCGCCTTTGGAGCTTCAGTCCAAGTTCTGGAGCCGAACGTTGTGGAATGAGTTGTAGCCTGGTAGTGCAGGGGTGCTTTCTGCTGCCTTGAACCAGGTGTCTGTTACAGCACAAATGTCGATGTTCTCCATTTTAAGGAGTGCTTCGAGCAAATGTATATTGAGATTTAGACTTCTAGCATTGAGAAGCATCGTATTGCATTTGTTTGTAGCTGTTATGGTGGTAATTTTGTCTTTGGAACACCACCTAAAAAAGGCACTATAGTGGTGGCAAGAGCCTTGGCCAGTATCCGGAAGCCCAGGGGTGACAGGTGCAGGTCATCTCTGGAAAAACATCGAGGTCTGTCAGTCATGTCATCCCAGCAGACAGATACTGGATCCCGTTAGAATGACACCAGAAACTTATCCAATTGTTGAAATCAGTCATTTTATGCTTGTACTGTGGTATCATTCTGGGTGATGGTAGGATGCTGCTCAGGGCTAGGGTTATACCTGCCTGGGCTACATAATCAGAGAGCGCCTCCATGTCTCTTTTCATGTAGTCCAGGGAGGTACGTCTCAGGGCATTCACACCCACATGTGCAATGACAGAGTGATATTTGTACCTGTTGTTGAGGCACCTGAGTGCATGTGTTATGTGGCAGATCCTGGAGCCTGACAGGCAGCTAACTGTTACTTTCTCGTTATTCAACCTACTGAGTGGGACATCAATGTGCGTCACTAGAAAGTAAATTTAAAACAGTACTGGTTACCAGATTCCCAGTACCAGGGATTTTTTTACTAAGAGAAAATTCTAGGCAAGCTAGAATTTCCACTGATTGACCCTTCAAGACACCAAGGAATTAAGAAAGAGGTACAGAAAAATTATGAAGCTTGGACTCGCAAGTTAATCTCAAAATATGTGGAAGCCCCAATACGCTGATTCCCCAAAATGATAGGTTTATAAAGTTTTATACTAACTTCAAAGAATTAAATAGCACATCAAAATGCGATTCATATTTCATGCCATGAGTGGGTGAACAGATTGAAAAATTGGAAAGACTATGTTTCTGTCTACTTTGGACCTAACCGTGAACTATTGGAAAATTCCAGTAGCTCAAAAGTTAAGAAAATGACATTTGCCAGACTGCATAGTCTTCCATTACAGAATCCTTCCTGTCTCCACATTGTAGCTGTATTGTTCTAGAGGCTGATGAAGAAACCTCTGTAAACTCCATGCAGATATGCAGTTGCCTATCTGGTTTAAGTAGCAATTTTTTGATAACTGAAGAACACATCACCATAAAGTCTAAGCCATTTTAAATTCCTTGCATCAAACTGGGTTGAATGCTGACCCAGCTAAGTTCAAGTTAGGCATGGCAGAATCTTTGCCACTTGAGCTATATGGTAGGCCAAGCTAAAAAAAGTGAAGCAGTACAAAACTGACCTGTGTTGACCTTTGAGAAACAAGTACTTTTTTAGTCATATATATATATATATATATGTATATATATAGAGAGAGAGAGAGAGAGAACACACAACTATTGGTGTGTCTATTACATATATGTAAACATATGAGAGAGAGAGAAAACACACAACTATTGTCATGTGTGTGTATTACATATATGTAAACATGTGACGTGTGGCTGGTCCGCCTACAGATACGTAAGCTCGTACAGGACCTGCATATCTACATGGTAACCGTGCAGCCCAGGACCCCCCACTGTTGCTAGTTGTGAGGATTGAGGCTTCTTGCTTATTGGGTCAGTGCTCAGGCATCTCGGCTACCAATGCATGACTATTTTAACAAGCCTAAACATCTTTTGGCAAGGAAGACTCATTGTCTCTGTGATCTTTACTAAAACATCATTACCTGTGCAGTATGTGGAGTTTGCATATATTTAGAAAGTAGCATCCTTATAAAACCTTATACATCTTGCCTTATAAATTTGTTACTTCTGATGACATTTTGATCATGGCCCCTCTGTTAATGTTCATTGAAAGACCTCTCATTATTCATAAGTAAGGAAGGAGCACATAGTGCTTCTACTATCTTGAACCCATGTAACAGTCTGTGATCAGTGCTGGCTATTCAGTACTATGTATCATATATTTGCTTAAATGGACACGAGAAGGTTACTCTATTTTCCTATTCCTTCATTCAAATTCAAACACTAGAAAACTTGTTTTTTGGCCCACTTTATCATATTAACCAATTTTAATAATTTTATAGTATTAACCTCCTTTCAAAATCCTTAATGTCAAGAAATTAAACATTTTGCATAGTCAATCTACCTTTTCAGCTTATTCATACATTTCACTACCAATTAGTTACAGAAACCCTACCTATTTTTTCTGCTTGTATATGACAGCAAATCTTCTCATACCCATTGATACCATATACAGCCAAGACTTGACTTTAACATCTCACCAAGCAAGGACTTACATTCAAATCTGATCTTCCGGAAAATTAAAAAATAAAATATATCACATTGATACTACTCCGTACTACTGTATTTCATCCCATTCATGCAAACCACTTGTTTCTTTCTCTATTCTGGAGAACATCCAGTGAAAATATCCACACCCATAAAATTATAATATTTTAAAATGCTACCTAGAGCTTAATAAGAACAGTGAACACCTAAATAGGGAAATCTGAAATCCAGTTTATAAAAAAATTATAATCATTATTTGAAAAGTGATAATCTTTTATATCTGTATTATTATAAAAAAAAACATTGTATTTATTTTATCTTACACTTAACATTTTTGAAAGCATAGAACTTTAACAAATCTTTTTTCTACCGTATGCAGACTTTATTTTGTTCATTAAACTAGGGAATTTCATCCACAAGCATGATAGTAACAGTGGGCTTTGATTAAATGAACGGTTAGCAAATATAACGATCTTGCTGTCAAACTCAGCTGTTTGTAATTCAGTTTAAAAAGGAGTATACCCTTTAAACATTTATAATAAATATTTGTATTGGGGGCAGTTTGATTGATTGAGTGTCATTGATTAATATAACGTTATGTTGTCTACAGTAATAGAATTATGCCATTGAAATTGTCTGTTCCACAAAAAAGAATAAATGCCATATAGCAGCATGACCAAGGTTTTCTAATTGAGAATAATCCTGATAAACAACAGAAGTCTTTCTGAAGCTGTTTTCATCACATTTCTCAGCAGCATATCCTTATGTAACTTTGGAATTGCAGACTCCATCCAATGTATTTTTTATATTAAATTATATTGACTCTTAGAGCCCGATTCTAAAAGACTTCCTCTTAATGCAAGTGGACACTTACATTGACAGCAGGTCTATAGATAGGTCTAACACTGGAGTAAGTCACTTACACTGAGAGCAAATCCTTTGTAATTAGAGGAGATTTGCACAAAGAGCAACTGTTTTGGAATCTGGACCCAGTTACTCTTTCAGGTTGTCAGTTCTCTAGAATGACTTTACAAAACACACCCTTAGGCAACACTTAAAAGAACATAATTTGTTCTTGAATTAAAATTAACTGAAATCGTGCTGTACACCTTCAAAGGTTATTTTTATTTATTCTAGTCTTTCTTTTGAGAACCCTGAGAACCCTTTTCCACCAAACCAATCAGTTCACCTATACATTTGCTGTATAGTAATGTTACAGGTATTTATTTTATTAACCATGTTGCAGTTTGCATATTTAATTAACACACATACTTTTGTATCAAATACCTCAGATTAAATTCATGATTCAAGCATTTCAGATTTAAAGCTGAATACAGCTGCTACTCCTTCTCATTCCAATTCACTCTGAATTAATGCCTGCGTTGTGACACAGGCTTGTCCAGGACTGATTGAGGGAGCTCATAAGCCTACTTAATGCAGATAGATTCACAGAAAACAAATATCCAGGACAACAGCTTTTCTTGCATGTCACACAGCTGAGTTCCTCTTCTTTCTCAATTTCTTTTCCTTTCCTCATCCTTGAAGATATAACAGTTTTGTGTGCAGTTCCAAGAATGGATCCCTTGCTACTCAACTCCTTTTCTGCAAAGCAAAGATGGCATCAGATTGTTCTCAGAATTTGTCAGCATCAGTGGTATTTTGATTTCAGTGGAGAACATTTGTCATAAAGCCAAACATTATTCTTATTTTTAACTCTATTTCCTTTGTTATGTAGAATTGTAGATGTTTTCTGCCATCTGTCATTAAATCTAGTAACATATTGCAGGTAATGACTCTGTATGATGTTTGGACTTATCCCTTCTTTTAACTGCACAGTATTTATTTAATATTTCTTTTTACTACTATTGTCCAGTTTTATTTATGGTAATCATCGTTATGTGCACTTAAATTGATACTGCACTGCTGCTATTTAAATTATCTTCTCCCTGATTATTTAAATTTTAATAACTGATAATCATTATCTAGTTTTATTTGCAGAGACATATGACATTCGCCAGTTACTATCACTTTCAACTGTTTATAAATTCATTGAATAGTGTGAGTGTTTATGTATTCATTGAATGTACCATGTATTTTGGCATAAGTCATTCTGCATTTTCTAAGCTGTTATTGTTGTTTAGAGGTATTATGTCTTATTCCACAAGCTTTAAAATTTTCTTTGTCTTTCCCATGTCTGTATGCCGCTCCTCCTGTTTCTCCTTACTTGGGGGGCTCGTTGTTCCATCATGCTATAAATAACCAGTGTTAGGCTTTCTACACTAAATACTTCACTTTGCAGGTATTCCATAATTCCATAACTTCTACTTTACTAATCTTCTGTTCTGCATTCCGTCTTTGTGATCTTATTTTTTGTATTGTGAAATTTTCCATGTCTGTATGCCTTTGCCTGTATTTCTCTTACAATGTCTTTGGGGCCACTTTTATTATATTGATTCATTTGGCTTTTTCCTTTGCATTAATATTGCACCATATTAGATCTCTCTTTCTTCCCCATGTCCATGTTTCTTTTTTATACCTTTCAAAAATCTCTAGATTTTGTTATTTATATTTCCGCACTTCCTCAGTCACTTCTTTTTCCAAATGGCCCAAAGTTTCTTGGTCTATGTCATGATTTTTCATAAATCTGTTGTATTAATGAACACAATTTTTTATTTAAAGTTCCGTCAGTTTTTTTAGTGCTTTTTTCTTTCCTCTAATTTCTCTCCTAATCTTTTTGTGTATCTTCTGTCTGGACATTCTGGGCTTCTTGCATAATGGTAACAATACTTAATTTCTTTCTTATTCTCAATAGTCTCTCTGTCATCTTTATGGTTCTTTTCTGGCCTATCATTTTTGTGGACTACTACTTCCTTCTACAACGGGGGGGGGGTTATCCTCCCCCTGGGCCTGGCCTGACCCCATTGCAGGAATGTTTCTGTGTCTTGAAGATTCTACACTGTCATTTTTTTCTATTCCTGGTACCAGTGTACCCACTAGGATTGGGTACTTATTTATCCTGGGTCTTGTGCACCCAGCTATTTTTTTTATGTTTAACCTACTACTGACCATGATATATATGCTATGTAAAACAGAGTCTATCTATCAGTGTCGTCTTGATGAGATTTTGTGAAAAACGGGGTCCACTTCATGAAGGTACTCACCAAGACTTGAGGATGAATTCAATTCCAGCAATACCATTCTCCTTTGCTTGCTAATTTATCATCTCCCCGTTTGGACCCCTATACTTCCACCCCTATTACATGATATCAAAGGGGCTTCTCTAACCTTTTTGTGAAGGAAGAGATCATTGTAAATGCTTTTCCAACATTTCTTAAGCACTTCAACCTCTTGTCTATTTCAAGTATTACATTCATTGACAAAATAGACCTTACTGTTATTTGTTCCATCATGCATTCCTTTTCCATATCTGTGCTTTCTTGCCATTTTATATAGTGTTTTCTTGCTAATGATGTTACTTTCCATTAAGCCAGCAGCTTATTAGAAAGTGGCTAGTCTATGTGTAAAAACATTATCTTTTTCCTGTGTCTTTATGAGATGATCTTCATATAGCGTACAAGTATTATTATTATTACTATTATTATTATTATTATCATTGTTACTATTATTACTATCATCATTATTATGCTGCCTTGGTCCTGTGCAGCCTTGTACTGTTCCACTTGACTTCCCTAACCACCCAAGTACAGATTCCCCATTTTCTCCTTACTGAAAGTAACCCCTCATGAGTGTGCCTCCCAGCTCCTCAGAAAGTTGACACTGTGCTACTCATTTTTAGGTCAAGGAGAGTTGTGGGCATGGAGTCTCAAACAATCATATATGTAATGGCCTGCCATAGTCTTTGGCTATGAGAGCAGACAGTGCAGTAATGTCTTGCCCTTGTTACTGTCCCCCTTATTTTTCCTGATATGACCTGAGAGGATCCCGATCTCTTCCAGAGGTCTTCAAAGCAATGAGATAATGAAACCCTGTCCTGCAGTAGGTGAGTTGACCCTTTGCTACACCATTCTGTTCCCCCCTTGCCTTAAATAACCAGTGACTGAACCAGTTTGTACTCAGCTCAAATCTGCAGTGAGTTAGGCCTTCTGCCATTGCTCTGCTGTGAGACTGCAAAAAGTATGTGCTTATTTTCAACTGTTTCTGCACTTCTGATTAATTAAAACATTATTTGCTGCAAACTGTGCAACTGTTTTTAGACTTCATGAATTCAGTCATTACCTCTGTTCTGATCTTTGTCTCCTTTCTGTTTCTCTGTTCTGTTCATTTTACTTGTTGCTGTACTTGAAAAACACTAGCATAGAGCTGAATATCTATTACTGTTTATGACATTTTGGAGTTTGTAAGAAATCTTTTGTATGGAGAGGCCTAGCTGTTTCTTCATGGGAGGGGGATTCAGTCTGATCTGACTAGAGGTATTACTACAGGGATGTGTATTTTTTATTGGATAATTTGGCTGGTTCTTGTTTCTTTACCTTAAATAGCCAGTGTTGAAACCAGTTTGTACTTGTTTGCTTAACACTGCAGTGAGTTAGGCCTTCTGCCATTGCTCTGCTGTGAGACTGCAAAATATAAGTGCTTATTTTCAACTGTTTTCTCCACTTCTGATGAACTAAAACATTATTTGCTACATATCTGTTTAAACTGTGCAACTGGTTTTTAGACTTAGTGAATTCAGTCCTGATCTTGTGTATCCCACCCACTTGCCCAGCTGCTGTTCTGGTATTAAAGCTTGTTGGCTTTTGAGCTGCCTGCCTCTAGTATAAATTTGATATTGGACACTCCCCCCAGTCCCACTACATCAGCTCATTCCACTATGTACAGTGAGATAAGTTATGAAGGCCTCCCCCTTTAGCTTCTTAACCTTGAATTATATTCTATCTCCTCACTTTCTACTAAAAAAATATTGTGCCTCTTCCTACTTCATTTTGTTGCGTGTGCTTAGGAGTTCAGCTGCATTTAATTTGCTGCATTTGTTAGTGCTTGTTGGTAGCCTTATTAAATTGATGACAGTATTCTACTGAATTGCTGCTTTATTTGAGCTGTTTTTACTGTTGTGATTGTGAGCTAATTTATCACATTTGCACTGTTTTAAAGCAGTTTACTGATTAACTGCATTTCGTTACTGTTTACCTACATTTACTGCATTTCGTTACTGTTCAGCTGGATTTTTTTCATACTGTGAGTTCTGCTTTTTTTTGTCTGTAAGTGGTTAATCTGTGCTTCTTTGTGAATTTTACTGTGTTCTTAACCCGTAAATTGAGTAGCATAATCTGGATACAGGTTTGCTGCATCAAGAGCTGCAGCTGCATAGTTTTTAACCCTTTTCGAGGGATTCCAGCTAAAAAATTTTACCTTAGTAGCTCTTGTGCGATCACCTAGTAGTACTACTCTTAGACCTTCCACTCTTTTTCCTGTTAGCTCTCTCTGGCCTCTCTCCCTCAATTTCTGACAAATATAAATGGATAATTTCTTACATTTTCTCCCTCAATTTCTGACAAATATAAATGGATAATTTCTTACATTTTCTCCTGCCAGTCTGGTTGATATGGGCATCCTGAGACAGTGTAGCAACTGCCTCATGTACACAGACAACCCTGTACTACTACCACCTAGGAACACAATTTGTGGGAGATGCAATTATATCAAGAACGTAGAGTCATTGCTCTCTACCCCACAAGCCAGTATATCTGGCACTGAGAAGGATGTCAACACAAACACCACACCTCAAATACCACCCACACCTACACAACCCTACATATGCAGAGGTCCTCAAAAGACATACCCAAACAAGAGAGACCACTGAGGCAAAAACACACATGAACTCCACTGACCACCACACCACACGTAGTCCGCACACCTGTGTCTCACACCTACTAAGACCTAAACATAAACCCAACATATTAATCATAGGAGAATCCATTGTGAGACACACAGATGTGCCCCTCATCAGGCTGGATAAGGAGAAAGTCGTGATTAGCTGTTTTTCAGGTGCCAGAATTTGCCATATCACTCATCCACTGAAGTCTTTCAACAGGTACTGTTATGACTTTGTCATAGTCCATGTTGGTTTGAATGACCTGAGATGTACCTCCCTGGTCTGCATGAAGAGAGACATAATCAAGCTGGCTGAATATGTATCCCAGGCATGTATGTTCCTAGCTTTAAGCAGCATTGTACCGTCACCCAGAATAATGCTGCAATACAAACAGAAAATGATTGACTTTAACAATTGGCTTAGTTTCTGGTGTCATTCCAGGAGGATCCAGTACCTGACAGCCTGGGATGACATGATTGATAAACCACAATGCTTTTCTATGGCCTGCATCTGTCTTCCGTGGGCTTCAGGCTCCTGGCAAAGGCTCTTGCCTCCCCCATAGTGTCTTTTTAGGCACTGCCATGAGGTCAAAATTACCAACATTAAAATTTTATGAAAATGTAAATTAAAGGTCATGCTGCTAGATGTTAGGAGTCTAAACATGAAACTGCTCTCATTGCAAGCATTCTTAACCCTGGAAGATGCTGACATTTGTGCAGTCACAGAAACCTGGTTCAAAGCTGCAGAGAGCACCCCAGCCATACCAGGTTACTCATCCTATCATACATTCAGACCCCAAACTGTGGGCAGCAAAGCAAAAGGAGGTGGAGTTGCAATAGATATATATAAGACGTACACACCTCCAGGCTAGTCAAACAGTATGATGCACAGGAGACATTCCAGGTGAAGTTAACTATTGACAAGACCCCTATTCAAATCATAGCTAGCTACAGACCCACAACTTTGACTCAATGTGCCACTCCACCTATCTTGACCTGTTCAAATCTGTCACAATACAACCCTTTATCCTGATCCTGGGTGACATTAACTATCCAACCATAGATTGGAAGAAATGCTCATGCCAAAACACAAATGCCCAGAGATTCCCTCATTTTGTCAATGCAAATGCCTTGGACCAGCTGATTGACACCCCCACAAGAGGTGAAAATATTTTGGACATGGTATTAACCAACATGAGTGACCACTGCAGCATCCCTACAGTGTCATCATTCCCGGTAAGATCCGACCAAAAAAGTGGTCACTTTCGAAGTCACCATCTCCAGCAACCCCCCTCTCCCCAGCTAGGGTCAAACAAAATAAATTCTCCAAAGCTGATTACAGCCTCCTAAGGGAAGGTATAAACAGTTTCACAGCCCCCTCCCCCTCCATAGGAACTGTCATAGATGTCCGAACCTACACCAAAGTACTATATGAGCATTTATATAGCTGCATGAAATCAGGAATACCCAACAGGATGAAATCATCCTCCTCAGGGAAGAGTAAACCTGTCTAGTGGACATCTGCAGTAAATAAACTCTATAATAAAAGGAAAAAAAAACTGCTGTCCAGGAGCAAGGAGCAGGTGCCTAATTGGAAGCAATCTTTCCTTAGCCTGAACAAGCAAATAAGAGCACTAGTGAAATCCTCCAAAGCACACTTCGAGTCCAAACGGGCCACATCTACTAAAGGCATTCATAAGGCCTTCCCATATGTCTGCATTCTCAAAGGAAGAACCCAGATCTGCTCAGAACTGGTGGTCAAGGACACCACATACACATGTCATAGATATAGCCAACTTGCTGGCAGACAGATTCAGTGAAAATGTCACCCCTCTGTCCCCCCATCAGTAAATCAGGACATCACCAGCACCTGACCCCCTCCCATTATCTCTAGGGAGCAAGTCATCACTGCCCTCTCAAAGGCAAAAAAATACAGTCTCCATGGGACCCAATAACATCCCAGACTGTATCTTACATGAACTTGCAGCACCAGTGGGCACCCTAGTCAGTGAAAGTATGAGTACTGGCGTTGTCTTATCCGAGTGGAGGACAGCCACTGTCATCCTTTTGCACAAAGGTGGAGTGTCCACCGATCCAGGAAATTATAGACCCATCAGCTTAACTAGCCTGATCTGCAAGGCCATGGAGCAGATTATCATGGACTTCATTAACAAGGACATTGGCAACCTCCAAACACTCGATCCATCACAGTTTGCTTTCCCCAAGAGGATATCATGCCTGTTCAGTTTGGTCAACTTCTTTGACACACTCACCAAAGCCATGAACAAGGGTAAGATGGTGCACACCGCCTACTTTGACCTTGGCAAAGCCTTCAATATTATTCCCAACTTGGGTGTAATAGATAAACTCTCTCAACTAGGCATCAAACCATATTTTACCAAATTGGTAGCAAACTGGCTCACTGAAAAAACCCACCTAGTCAAAATAGGGTAACCCACCTCAAGCAGTCGACCCTTAATGAGAGGTGTACCCCAAGGATCGGTATTAGGGCCACTGTTGTTTGGGATATACTTTTCTGAGGTGCAGGCCAAAACCAGTAGGTTATGGATGAAAAAGTTTGCAGATGACTGCAAGCTGGGTGCTGTCATCAGTTCTTCAAGTGATGTGGACATCCTCCAAGAGGGTCTCACCCAAACAAATGACTTGTGCAAAAAACATGGCCTCAAACGGAATGCTGAAAAATGCATCATCATCTCCTTTGGGGAGAGTGACGTCCCCACAAATTTTCACATTAATAACAGGATCCTAAGCATGCAATCAGTTGTGAGGGACTTGGGCACAGAGGTTGATAACAAACTGACATTTGACCACCATATTGCCTCCATTGTACAGAAAGCTTTCTACAAGGCCCACCTCATTAGTAAAGGTATCTCATCCAGGGACAGGGTGGTCATAACATCCCTGTATTCTTCCCTTATAAGACCCATTATTGAGTACAATGCCCCTTTCGGCATGTACCTCACAAAGCACATGCAGCAGCTAGAGAGACCACAGAGGTTCCTCTCCAGGAGAATCCAGGGCCTCAAACATCCCTACACAGATAGGCTAAAGGCCCTGTCCCTCTACTCAGTTTCATACAGACTCCTCATAGGTGACCTCTGTCTGGGATACAAAGCAATCACAGATCCCGCCTTGATGGGACTGCTGCATATCAGCAAGAAAAGCTCCACTCAAGAACCCACATGTACGACCTCAACCTGGTCTGTGACATCAATAGGACTTGATGGGGCAAATTTGTGTCCCAGAGACTCCACGTTTTGTGGAATAGACTCCTTTTCCACGTCACGCAGAGTATCTCATTAACCCTTTTTAAGTGCAACTTCGATAACTGGATGGGGAACAGAAAATACACCCCTGGGATTCCACCTGTGAACCTGCTGAATAGTGGCATTGGGTGCTGACTTGTTGGAACATGGGTTAAATTCTTGGCTAGGCTTGTAAGGGCCTCAGGGCCAATAGCCTAGTAACGTCCTATGATCTTATGACCTTACTAGTGTTCTTTGTTCACAAACTCTATGTGCTGGTGACGCAGGTGGGCACCTTATCTTTGCACCATTAGATAAGGACATCTTATCTTTGCACCATCAGATAAGGAGCATACATGCTTTTTTTTGTTCTCACATAGGGAATTATCCAATGGGACCTGAAGAATTCAGATTGCATAGAGAAAGTTTCTATTACATTTCTCCTTTCTCTTAATCTGGGCTGTATTTTGCATGTCACTTTCAAGTTCATTTAGCATACAAAATATTTCACCTCTTCATTATCCACACAATGGATGAATTTTAGACTAAACGTATTAGAGCACTATGTTTTTAGGAATACTTCTATCTCATGGTTACCCCTTTAACGGAAAAAGTTAAATTAGCAATAACAACATCAAAGCTAGTCCTTAAAATCCAGCATTTTAGATATGTTCTTGTTCTGCTAAAGCAGTAAATGTATTAATTTATGTGGGTGCAAAGGAGGCATTTATGACTGTACTTTTCATTTATTGTTAACTGGTTACATAAAAATATGTTACCAAACAGTATGTTATCATTTGTACCAAATAATTTTGACATGGCTCCTTAGGTAAATTTTTTTTTAAGACGCTTATAGTCCATATAGCATTTGTATATAAACTTGTTATGCCAGTGAATAAAAAGCTTCTTCAGACCAGTAAAAGCATCTTAATCAAACAAAGACATTTAAATATAATTGGTCAACCAATAAAATTCATAGAATCAGTTTCAAATCTGAATCCAAAATTTAAAGACATACCATCTTTACATAAACTTGCCGCTGTCATTAAGTTGTAATAGTACACTTTTTTGAAAATAAATTGGTCCCAAAGAGAGGAACCCATTGAGAAGCAGCTGAGGGGTGAACACATGGCAATCGAACCATAACATGCCACAGATTATGTGTATTTTGCTTTTCAGGGAATTTAAGTGCTAATGTTTACAGAAAACATGCATCTATGTCCCCAAACTCTCTTTGTCACATCTCCAGCATGTAGGGGAAGCCTCAGGAAAGATAACCTCTGATTTTAAGGGGTATAGAAGCATTTGATCAAACACTTTCACCCAAACAGTCTAAATTGACATAACTTTGAGGCATACCTAAGTATACTAATTGAAGTTCTGCATACCTCATCTGAAATGTCCACCCCTAAATCATTCTGCCAGGACAGCCTATAGCTACGTAATATGTGTTGTTTTGTCTAAATTTTGTTCTTAACAATATTTGTATAAAACATTTCATGATACAAATTAATTGTTATATATTAAACCATTTTCAGTTATTGTATGTGATAAAGATACTAAAGTAAACAGATTTGTTTCTTTATTTTTAGCTTTAAGAAATATAGGCAGAGAAGATAGGCTTGACAAAAGCATGTTTTGAGTTAATATGCTGTAATCTTGGGTTGTTGAGGTGTGGGAATTGGGTGCAAAAGTACACAGATTATAATATATAGAGAGTTAATATGTTTTATCTTACTTTTGCGTAGGTAAATGCCTGGATTAAGGCCATTGGCTTAATCTAATAACACATTTTTTATGTAATCAAGTAAATAAGTGAACACTGAATATAATGAAAAGTTTTCCTTTAGCAAGTACATGTTCAGTACGAGTTGAAAAGTCTGCATCTGAGGGCAGTTTACATTTTGTTCTCATGTTTCCATAGAGACAGGCTGACTACAGGGGTTGGCAATTTTAAGGCTAAAAAGTTAATGCTTTCTGAAAGTATCCACACTGTTTTTCACATCAGTGAAGGGAATAAAGATAAGACAAGAACAGACAGCAGTTAGTGTTGAGTAGGAGCACAGGCAGTAAGTAACATGTGCCTTAGCATGGATAAGCTTAATTTTAGGTTAGGTATTGTCTGTGTACACATCTGTCAATTTGGGACAATTGTTCTTATCAAGAGGATTACACTTCATTATTTGAAAATGTTCATAGTTTTCTTAGTTTTAAATTAATAGGCTCTGGGGTGTGTTGTTTTAAATTAATAGGTTCTGGTGTGTGTTTGGTTTGTTTGAGGGTTTTCATTAAAACAAAAAGTCTTGTAAAATGTGACATAGGTTCAAATGGACTTGACAAGAAACAATTGCATAAAAGATCAACCTGCCAGACATTAGTGGGTGCATGTAGCACAATAGCCGGAAATAGACATTTAAGAAGTTGACATATAATATATGGGAATAATAACTTCATATCATAATGGCTACACTGTCCATATTATTCTGGAATGTGAACAGCCTCGCAGGTATAGAGAAAAAAGGAAAGAATACTGAATTATATTAAGAAATGCATTGAGCAAGTAGCAATGCTACAGGAGACAGATTTGGAAAGAAGTGATAAAGAAAGGATTTCAGGATGTATATTTTGGACAGTATTGTTGCCAAAAGAAAATGGGAGCACTTGTACTTATTGCTCCAATGGTGATAGAAGACAGGGCAATATAATAATGGTAGAGTTATGGTAGTAAGGGGCTATTGGCAAGGGAGGAGGATTATGCTAGCGTGTATTTATATTCTACCTAAAACTGCTTTTATGTAGCTTAAGAAAATTTTTGGAGAAATAAACTTTCAACAGGGAATTAATTATAGATGGGGACTAGATTTTGATTTGCAGCAATGAGAATGTATCAGCGGGACCTAGATGGGAAAATATGACAAACAGGGTAGATTTTTGAAGAAATTTATGAAGCTGTTTGGTATGGAAAACGTGAATTCAGTAGGAGGAAATCAGAGTGAATTTAAATATTATTCCCCAAGGTACACTAAACTAGACAAATATACTATTTCACAGGATGATGTACATTTAATTGAAACGTTGACACATGTCCAGTAACTATTTTAGATAATGCATCAATAAAAACTAAGATAAAAATGTATCTTCAGTCTGAAGACGTCTTGTTTGAAAGACAAAAGTGCTTACTGGATGTTATATCAATAAAGCATTTACGCTTGTTTCAGCCATTTTTTGTTATTTTAGATTTAGGATTTTTGCTTGGAAGTGTTTCCATAAGTAGTTTTTTACCCTACGCAGATTTCAAAGAATTTTTCCTCAGGAAGATGACAAATGTTGGAGGCATGATGTGGAAGAAAGACATAATTGGAAACATGTTTCAGGAGTGTAATAAATTGGCAGACTTAAAAATTTCCCTACAGAGTAGTCTGTTAGGTGAGCATATGGGTGTAAATAGGGAAATTATTTTATTGAGCTGGGGTACAAAATCTGAGTTGCCCAGACGTAGTAAGGCCTTGCTAAATGTAATTTTGGTTGCTGCCAAAAAAAAAAAAGTACTAGAAAAAGGAAATCAAAGTCTAAAACTTTACTTGAAGTACTGAATATTGTAACAAAGATAAAAGAACTGGAAATGGGATCTTTATAAAATGGTAGGAGCAAATTACACTGAAAAGAATTGAAATTGTGGGAGCAGTACATGCAGAATAATGTTTTGGAATAGGACTGAGATTTAAAGGAAGGCAGAAATTGAGCGATTTATTTAATGTTGGATTAATGATGGTTATAAAAAACGTGTTGTATAATGCTTATAACTAGGAACATGTCAATATGGTTTGTTTTTTTTATTATAAATGTGTGTTTGCCTAAATCTTAAGTGATGGTTCAATAAAGGTGTTAAAATCACGTGTAAATACCTGCCCTATTCCTTTCATCCTAGTAATGGCTATGTTACTTATTAACTATGCAACATTCATGCCTAGGCTAAGTGCTGATCTTAAAACCATATTATTACCTCTAATTTATTTTTGTATATAGTTACAGATTAGTATGCTCATTATACAATCTAGAAACTTGCATAGAATGCCACCATTAATTTGTAACCGGTTACTGTGCTCATAATGGATCAAATGAAAAAAAAAAAAAACAAGCAACCAAAAACTACCCTTAAATGCTTCTTGACCATTTCCAGAACTCTTTATAACAAAACTAAGTGGCACAAACTGATGGGAAGGACTATGGTGCCCTTTTTATGACCAAAACTTGGTTCAGCCTAAACATTAAGTCACTTTCCATCCTAAGATATAAGGGTCACCATGTGTTCAGATCAAATAGGAAAGGGGAGGTCTCTCTTTTCAGTTAAATTTGTCTCTTATTCTGTTTTAGTGGAGGGGACACCAGAACTGATAACAGTTATTATCATTGGTAAATTAAACTAGAGTGTTGCACTTTTTACACACCCCTTAACATATGCTAAATTAAGGAAACTCATCCACAGCTGTTTCTCTAACAGCTGTGATATCTTAGCAGGAGATGACAGTGTCCCTGATGTTGATTGGAATGTGCAATCTTCTAGATCAGCAGTCATTAATAAGATTATTGAATAAAGTATCCAGTTCAATTTTTCGCAAATTGTTAAGGAAGTTACCAGAGGTGGTAATATTCTAGATGTCATCTGGCTTAGTCATAAAGACAAAGTCTTATGTTACTACTATACTGAACCAGAACTCAGGAGGTCAGATCATCTTTGTGAGATCTTTACAGTTGCTATGGTGATAGTAATAATAAAGACCATGGGTCTACAAGGAAATACTGTATTTCAAATTCTGCTGCTATTAAATCAAAGCTACAGTTGTGGAATCTGCAGATCAGTAAAGAGAGTATGAATATTCATGAAAGGTGGTCTACCTTCTGTGACATTATTTACTGTCTGATTGATCAGTCTGTTCCCATTGGTAACTCCTTGGTAGATAGGAAGAAAGTCCCACCCCAGTAGACTAGAAGGTTAACCCACAATGGAGGTGTCAAAAAGAAGCTTTGGAAGGACTTCAAAGATTTGTCTAAGCCAGCAAACAAGGCATGCAATAACAGGGAAAAAAGACTATTTGGAAAACTGGTAAGACAGGCTAAGTAAATATGCAGTAAACCTAGTTGAACATGTTAAACCAAAAAGGTCACACAGACATCCTGTGGGCCTCTATTACAGTAAGTTTAAGGTATCACACTGTGAAAACTCTAGCTTAGCTAGTTTTTTTCTCATAATTTTTAGTAGTCAGAATGTTAGGAATAACAATAGAACCTTGTATAAGCATTAACACGTTCATAGAAGGTTTGTAACTTCTAGTCTAATGATTACAGTTGATGACAGTTTCATCACATTTCCATCAAAGCTAGTGCAGTTTTTCACTGTTGGATTATTTGAAAACCAGGCATTTAACAGCTTTGTTTACCTTGCAGTCTTTGAAGTATGAGGCATATTCCCAGTAACTTTAGCTGAAGCCATCAGCAATGTTTTAAAAGCAATCAAGTGTAACTTAGCAGCTGATCCTGATGGCCTAAGTGGTTACTTTATGAAAGAAATAGCGGACAGTCTATTCCCTTATCTTTTGAACCTCTTCCAAAGATCCCTGCAGAAGGATTTGTACCGGGTATCTGGATGGAAGTTATAGTTGTACCCATACCAGAATGTGGGACTTGTAGCACCATTGATAATTACAGGCCAGTTAGTCTAACTTAACCGGTATATTAACTCAAGAAACAAGTATAAATCCAACTTTTAAACTGTAAAAGCAGAACACACCACACCAAGCATGGAAACAGCCGCAAAATAAACTGACAGGATTATCACTAAATACATGGTTTAGTAAAAAATAGATTAAGCACTTTTGTCTTACAAACCAGACTTCATCAGAATCAAGTTAATTAACCGCACTTCCCTTTTTAAATACCCACATTGTCACATGACCCTTCCTTAAAGAGACAACAACCTTTTCATAAAACACCTTATAAAATACTCCATGCAGCAGTATTAAAACCTAATGCAAAGGTATCTTTACATTATTTCATTTATCATATAAAAATAAAAAATGGATAATGTAAAACAAACTCTATACTTGCAATGATTTTAATTTTAAGAATATTCATAATAGAGGAATAATCATTACTCCCGGCATTTTTTTTTCAGCTTCAGTAATCAACTGTCATTTTAATTCACAATTTTCCAGGACTTTTTTCTAGGGAGAATGTTTTCTATGAACATTCACTTAAAATATCTTTTTTCTTTCATCTCACATGGGGTGGAATTTAAAACAAACTCTATACTTGTAATGATTTTAATTTTAAGAATACTCATAATAAAGGAATAATCATTTTTTTTTTAATTCACATTGTTCCAGGATTTCTTTCCAGGGAGAATGTTTTCTATGACCATTCACTTAAAATGTCTTTTTTCTGTCATCTCACATGGGGGTTTGGAGTGGTTTAATGAGTATCTTATTTGAAAAAGTTCCTTTTTGAATGAAAAAATTTATATGTTAACCACCTTGATGGAGATAGCCTTGAGAAATAGGTATAAATCATTATTTTTATGTGAAAATAGGAAAAGAACAGCCTCTAGTCACCAGTGAAGTTCTTGAAAAAGGCAGAACAGAACACAGATGCTGCATTTTGATTTGCCATAAGCCTGAATATTGCAAACCTTTTATATGCTACATTCTTACTTTTGTCTATCTGCCTACTGTGTCTAAATTTGAAGAAGCCACTTAACTAGTTAGTCCTCTTGGGTCACCATTGAAAAGGGGCCTCTGTGTGCAGTGGTCTTACCTAGTTAACACTTTTAAAATGTTCATTTCAAAATAGGCAATGTCTTTGAAATTTTTGAAACAGCAAATTTTCAAGCTCATTTAGGAGTCTCTGTGTCTCTGAGCAGCTTTACAAATGAATGGTGCATTTAAATAGCAATTTAGAAGTCACCCTTTGGAAGTTCTAAGCTTTAAAATGAAAAGTGCACTTACAGTAATTCACAGCTGTACATATGCCACATTAAAATATCCTGTAAAAAGGAAAATCATTAATTTATTTCACAGCAGAATATGTTCTTTTAGGTAAACAATCCCTTTTAAAAGTTCTTTGTTATCTCCTGAGCAAAACTTTATAGCAGTTATGTCATTCTCAGGTGAAAAACTGTTAATTGTCAAACTCACTCACTATTGTTGGCAAAAAAAAAAAAACAGTCAGGGTAAGGCTTTCAACTTCAATGGTGTCCAGTTATGTAGGCCATGCATTACTTACTGGTACCACGGATCCCTTAATTTCTCTCAAAAGTGTGACTCTGCATTAAACAGAGTTAAGTGTTTATTTTGAGCATGGGTGAAGTGTTGCAGTTGTTAGAGTTGCTGTCTAAAAGATGTTTGTGTTTGTCAATGGTCAGTTTCTCAAGTGGGCTGCCTTCTGTGCACTTGACATGGCCTCTCATAAGTCTCAACCTGCTAAGAGGCCAATGTGGAACACAGACCATTGCAATGTGTGTCAAATGGTCAAAATGTGCAACACCCTATTTTCGCACTGCACAAAAAGCGTGCCATGGCCTTTCAACCAAAATATAATGGAATGTGAATACCACCTTTAAAATACTGTCCTCTTTCTACTATTTTGTGCTGACAGCCCTCTGTACTTTCCAGAATTCCATGCAAATAAAAGTCATGTGCACTTTGTCTAAGTGGTACATAAATAGGGTTGCCACCTTTCATGGTGACTAAAACCGGAGTAAAGCCACACCCACACTTCAACATTAACCCCACCCATCCACCCCCTCTCCCGCCCACATCCCTCCCATTGTGTGATGTCACAATATCACCTGCTGGGGAACACCCTCTTTTTCCATTCCTGCTGCGTGCTTTCAGCTGATTTACTATGCTTTTCTGTAAAAAAGCATAGTAAATCAGCCGATTTACAAACTCCGTTAGTCTGTTTCCTTTTTGAAACAGCATACCGGAGTTTGTACAGTGTTTTCTGGACTACCTGAGAATCAGTGTGATTTCCAGATAGTCCGGAAAAAAAACGGAGGGGGTGGCAACCCTATACATAAACAAACAAGAAGGAACCAGGTCTTACCCCCTTTGTCAGGAGGCCCTGATAGAATGGCAGTGGGCGACCTCCTCCCAACACTTTCTGATAGCAACACACATCCCTGGGAAATCCAACATGATAGCAGACAGACTCAGCAGAGCGATCCACAAATGACACTAACATTTATGGAACAAAGACAGGGCATGGAGACCATGGAAAAAATGCAATGAAACCTTGCACCTAATGTTTCTCGGTCTCAGGAAAAAAAAAAAAACTGCAATTAATTCTGCTAAAGCTCATCTACATAAAAGAAAATAGTCTGTCATCTTCTCCTAAATACTTCTGGAAAACAGTAAAACTGCTAACTGGATAGATCACAGACACAAAAGCACATGACCTTTAACCCAGCCACTGGGACTTAAAAAAAAGCTACATTTACATCTTCCTGCAGAAACTTTCTATTAGAAAGTATTACTACTCTGGCATTCTCAATTACATCCCATACCTCTCTCCACAAAGATTTAATGACAACACCCCCATTCACAACTGTATCCTATGGCCGAGTAGTGCCCTATATTCTGTTTTAAAAAGCTTATTGTCAAAGAAACAATCTCAGCCTTTATAGCTAACCACCACTTCAAGGGCAACATTTAACAAGCTGTACTTTGACTTCATAAAAATAGCACAATCTTGTATTGCCAAAAATCTTACTCATGCCCAGACCATAGCTACGATGAGGCAAAGGGGGCAGCAAATGATCCGACTGTAGTGCAGTACCAGCATTCAGTCATTATATAAACTAAGCACCGGTATTGCAGTTTAATCATGGCTGAAGCAATTCTACTCCTTCAGTGCTCCATGACCGGTACTTAGAATGCAGCAAGCAGTAATATTTATAGCAATTGGTTTGCTGCAATTATTTAGAAAGCAGAACCCTTTTTTTATCATTCTGAATTCAGAAACCTTCATCCCCTCCCAAAGGGCTTTTTTCCCCTCTCTCTCCTCAAGTTAAAACTGCAAATAAGTGAGCCTTTCAACTACACAGCTCTCTATTATACATGCCGCAGTTCTGCTGGATGAAGTACCAAAACAAGTTCGTTTTCATCTGTATATTTACACAGACAAAAGCACTTAACCAGCAAACTTGTTTTACCTGTAGTTGTATAAATTATATGGACAAAAGCGCTTAAGCGGAGCAATGGTTGTACAATTCGGAACAGCAGAACAGTGGGCTTAATTGAACACAAATCCAGAGCATTCCGCACAGTCCGGAGCACTTTGCTGCCCAGTGTCCTCTGTCTGTCTTTGTGGATTTTCACCAGGTCTCCAGTTTCCAACCACATTCAAAAAATAATAATAGGTAATCTGGAGATCCTTTAATCTACCTGCAGTTATTCATTTATATGTGCATCTGAATCCCTCAGTGGTCTGACACCCTTTGAAGGAATGGTTCTCTGGTTTACTCCTGTTCCATGCTGGGATAGGCTCTGGTCTTCTTCAAACCTAAAATGATAATGTAGATACAGGAAAAGGCTCAGCTCTAGGGGAATGAAGACCTGACTATGAACCAGATGACTAGAGTTTGATTATTAGCTCAGATGCTAGGAAAAGACAAGCTGGGAGAATGGGAGTAAGCGACAGCTGCCAGTTCTTCCAGCCTGGGGAGAGGGATTGACTCTGTCCCATCACTTAGGTGACACCTAGAATGAGTATTAGGTGTTACACCCATGGATCATTGACTCGACGAGTACATGCTACTTCTGTGCAAGAACACTGGCTGATGAGAGTCACTGTCCAGAAGCACTCTAACCACATTATGTAGCATAAAGTGGAGCTTAATAGTGCCATTGCTGGGGGGACAAGAGAGATTCCAGGCTGAGGGCAGGCTGCTCCATCAGGTCTGGGAGCTGACCGTCTTCCTGCAACTTGACTCTGTAGGGGGAAAAATGGACTGATTAGCCTCTCTTTGTAAGGAATGACTGAATTGTCATACTCTTGCCTAGTCTTAGGATGCTTGATCCACGTCCTTAGCAGAATGAATGGGCCAACTGGATAAAGGTAGTAGAGACATTTGTCCGATCTTTTGGGGGGGGGGGGTCATGTAAGAAATATATCAATGTTTTATAAGAACAGATTGTACTTTCTATGAGATGTTTTCCCTGACCTACCTGTTATAGTTACACATCTCTTCATTTTTAACTTTTGTGCAAAGATTATTTTTCTTGAAAACCTCATCAGACTTTTCCTTAGCCCAGATAGATCATGTTTTAAGCATCAGCATAGTTAGTGCTCCCAGTGATACTGTTTTGTGAGCCTCTGGTATTCTGCAAAATGTCATTTTCACATTACCAGTCCTAAGCGTCTTTCCTATGTTAATCATGAATCACTTGAATGTGCCACTTGCCTTTCGCCAAAACAGAGTTACCGTCCTGTGAGCTACACCTCCAGTATTATGGAACTGTTTGAAGTTAGCTGTTTATCAACACTAGCAAATGCTTTCTGCTGTAGAGTGTGCAATAAATGTTGAAACATGCTTATCCAAGGTGCTTCTGGCAACTCAGACATCTGGATAGGAGTACCCTACATAATAAACAGTTATGTAAAATGTTTTCTATCATGTCCATCCATTTCTGGGAACCTAATCTTCCGCTTAAACATTGTTTTTATCTTTCATTGGCAATTGAGATATATATATATATATATATATATATATATATATATATATATATATATATATGTAAAACATTCAGAAGTATCACTCCTGAGCTTTTTAACAAACAAATACTACCAAATGAAACAATTTCTCATATAGTTTGCCTTTGGGCTAGCTTTGTTTTCAAATGTAAATTTTTTTTTTTGCTTTAAAATGCATATTGTTTTTCCATCTGTATGTATGCCTTTTTCATGGCAGGATCAGTTCTCTTGGCATTGCATATTCCACTAGCACCTTTACATAATTTTCTGTAATCCAGTCACATATTTCTCCCCTCTCTGTTGTAACTACTGAATGCACTGAAATGTGACTAGCTATGGCTTCCTTTCCTGTCTTATACTGTAGTATGAAATGATGGGGTGTAACCTCAGAGACCACCTTTCTGTGCTAACAGAGATTTTGATCAGGGATACTCAAAACTGTGTTAAGTAAATACAACTATAAACTCATTTCCAAACAAATGGATATGGGAATGTTCACATCTCCGCACAGCCACTTGTGATGCTTTTTTCTGTCTATTAACAAGATTCACAAGAGTTTCAAGGTAATTCAGTCTCACAGCCATTGTTGTTTGTCTTTCGGCTTTTCCCAGTAAGGGGTCGCCACAGCGGAACTCCAGTCCACTAATGATTGGCAGTAGATTTTAACAAAATGCAGAGGTGCCAGCTCGACGCCCAACCTTTAACGAAGGCATGCCCATTTACGCACGCATGTCTTTCGAACGCTACCCAACCGCGGGGAGGACATGCAGACTCCACACAGAAGGCACTCCCAAGCCCAGCTGAGAATCGAACGGGAGAACCTCTTGCTGTGAGGTAACAACGCTAGCGCCGTACCACCGTGGCATTAATTCAATCTCACAGCCATTAACATCCTTAAAATACCCACCCTTCGGCTGCACATCGTTTCTCACTTAGGTTAGGCCTGTTAGTCCCAGGGTAAATTTGAATGGACCCATCCAGTCATACAGGTTCTATTAAAAGAATGATAATGTATTACACTGTTTAACCAGCAGGGTCAGCTTATTCCAGAGATGGGGGAGGGGCACTGTTTAGTGAATCTATCTCTCCATCCCATTCTGTTTATCTGCTGGTAAAGATTTAGGTCCCTGCTTCTAGAATTAGCTAAGCTATTGGACTTGTGGAGATACTAGAGTTCAAGGACAAAAGAGTCTCTAATGTCATGATAGCTGAGGCATATATTCCCTCTGAAGAATTTATAAGATAACTGAGTAAAGGGATAGAGCTTCTAGCTTTAGTCATTTTATCCATGGTCTTCATCTTTGCAGCTCAGGTGGTTAACACAGTGGCATAAAATTGTTAATGTAATAATAATAACACACACTGTCTTCACTAAACTTGTAGAAAGTTTTGTAAATGCCAGTAATGAATGATGTCCTTACCTTCTGTAAAGTCCACTTGCAAAATAAAAAAAATACATAATTTATTCTGTAAAAGAAGAATCAATAATCCCAACGGAACTGATGATGCTGATTAACAAAAACGTAATGTAACTAAAGACAAAACAGCACCAAAGCATGACTGTAACCATAAAACACAGTTTTAATAAATACAGGGTAAGTGCTTTCTCACAATCAGTCTGCTTCTTCTTGAGATAAATTGTCTGAAGAAGCACATTGCGTGAAAGTGCTTACCCTGTATTTATTAAAACTGTGTTTTACGGTTACAGTCGTGCTTTGGTGCTGTTTTGTCTTTAGTTGCATTACATAATTTATTCTGTTGTAAAGAATGTATATACAATGGATTTTTTAACTCTTTTTTTAGTACTCAATGCTCTCTGAACCTGGGTTGTGGCTGGAAAGGGTCAACTGACCAGTTCCCTCACCCGATCATTAAATAGTAATGAATAAATATGACAATGATACGCACACCTAGGCTTTTTCTGATCATCTTTATTGTTTCATCATAGTATTTCCATACTGTATTCTCATGCATGGTGTACTTTATTGCTACTTACACCAGTGTTTGGCAATTAGTACTGTTCTACCTCCCCTTTCCCGCCCACTTCTTGTGGGAGTCCACTACCTCTGCCCATTGCTCCCTTGATTTTTCTCCCTGGCTGCTCATCTTGCTCTGCTTTAGGCATCTTATTGCCACATGCAGGAATCATTTGTCTGTGTTCTCCATCCTTATCCTTCCTTCTTTTTTCTAGTTTTGTGCCACTACACTCCTATCTCAGTGCTGAACATCTTTATGATTTTCCTCTCCCTGTTCCTCTATACCTCTTCTTCCACTCCTAACACCATATGTAAAATTCCACTGAGTTTCCAGGGTTTTGTTGAACATTTCCTCCCATGTGTAGGGCCTTCTCCCAAATCTTCTGTGCCCAGCTGTGTCTCCAGAACATATGTAAAATTCCTGCTTCCTCCTGATATCCTGGTCCATTTGAGGATAGCATCAAGGTAATAGTGGAAAGCACAGTTGCCATCAATACTGATAACCTTACATCCAACTTTAGTTATCATAGGGCAATAGGAGATTACTAGGTTATCGACCCAGACATCATTTTAAGCATAGCTGTTTCATCCCAGTGTAATATCATAGAAATGCTAGTCAGTACTCAAGATTGCATTTAGTGATGACTGCCCATGTCCATGAGAGTTGTTGGCTCTATCCCTGGTAAGAATTTACGGTGCCCCATCCACTCATCCAGCTTCCTCTTGAAAAGTGTCATAGAGGTGCTCTGTTTCACATTAATTGGTAGCCTGTTCCAGGGACACAGCAGTTGCTGGAAGATAAATCTGGCCTTCCAGCATGTCCTATTTAAGTCGCAGGCCATATTTAGGTCCCTGGAATGTTTAGCCCATTTCCTGTTTGATTTGCGGATATGCAGCAAGTTCATTAGGTTTGGGTCTTAGATTGCTGTGTAGTCCAGGCATAAGTCTCCTCTAAGAAGTCTATATGATATACAGTATAGTGACAGGGACTTTAGTTGTTCCATGTAACGCAAATACTGATGCCCCTTGATCTTCTTTGTTAGAAATCTGTGGGTTTTCTGTAATTGCTGCAGGTGCTTAGTACGGTACATGCCAAACGGGTGTTATACTCAATTATGGGCCAGATAAGTGCCGAGTATAGGGGGGTTATAACTTCTTTTGCTCTCAAGGCGATGCCTTTACTAATCAAGTGTGCTACATAGAAAGCTTTCCTTACTAGACTTGTGATTCCAGGTCCCTTACCACTTCGTGGATACTTAAGGTATCGTTGTTGATCTGATGGTGTGAGGTGACATTGTGCCGAAGGGAATGATGATGCATTTCTTTGCATTCAGTTTGAGACTGTGAATAATACACCAGTTGCTGGTCTGCGTGAGACCATCCTGGAGTATACTAATATTGTTTGGGGATTCAATGATTGTACCTAGATTGCAGTCGTATGCAAGCTTGGTCAGCCATAACCCATTACTTTGGACCTGAACTTCTGAGAAGTATATACCAAACAGTAGGGGGCCAAGCACTGACTCCTGTGGCACCGGTCTTCTGGTTGATGTGGAGTCACCCACTTTGATATTGTCTGTCTAGTTTGTGAGCCAGTTGGCAACCCAACTTACAACAAAGGGGTTTACATTCAGTTTGCTAAGTTTATCGCTAATGTCTGAATGTGGAATTGTGTCGAAAACCTTTGCTAGGTCAAGGTATGCTATGTGCACAGATTTGCCCTCATCAATAGCCTTGGTCACATTTCAAAGAAATCCACCAGATTTAACAGGCAGGATCTGCCCTTCATAAAACCAAATTGGGTAGGATTCAAAGTTTGGAGGTCACCTATGTCTTTATTTATGAGTTCTATAATGATACGTTCCGTGGCCTTACAGATGAGGCTGGTCGGGCTTATGGGTTTGTAATTCTCCAGGTCTGTTGCTAGGCCACCTTTGTGGAGGGGAATAACTGTTGTTGTTCTCCATTCCGCAGGAACAAAGTCTGTGGTTAGGCTATGATTGAAAAGGATACTTAGTGGTGATGCTAGTTCATGTTTTAGCCTGTTTAGAAGACAGCCTGGGATGTCATCTGGTCCCATAGAGGCTGTGTTTTCTGCCTTGGACAAGGCTTTGAGGATCTGCTCGTAAGATATGTAGGATGGGGGGAGTTTGGGGGAAGGTTTGCTATAAGTTAGGTGGGTATAAGGGAGTGAAACTTTCCCCAAACCTATCCACTAGCAGGTTTGCTATCTCTGTGGGGTCAGTGTGTGTGATATCGTTGGCTACCACTTATGCACATGCTTGGGTCCTACCCTTTAGGTTATGTACATAGCTGTAAAAAGCTTTATAGCTATCCTTGGCTGTACTTGCCAAGTTTCTCTTGAAGAAGCCATTGGCAAACTTGGTGATCCAGGTGCTCTCGTTTGATGGAAAATCAGACTTTAGTGGACCAAAATGCAGAAGGGGACATAACATATTTCTGAGAGAGTCCCATCCTGATGTAAAAAAAAAAACAGTTCTTAATTCTGACTGTACATTTCTTGCTCAACAGCCAGTTGGTTACCAAACTGATTATGTAGGCATCAATATTCCATTAACAGTTGTGTTCATTATGGCATCATAGGGAACTGGGTTGAAAGCCTTAGCAAGGTCTAAGTAAATAAATCTGCTGCAAGCCCATAATCCAGGAAGGTGATGACACGTTCACAGAAGCTAATTATGTTAAACATAAGAACCGAGCTAAAGAATCCATGTTAGGAGATGTCTGCACTAAAATCGAGAGGGTGCTGAAATGAGTGTCAGAGTACTTGTTCAAAGCATTTACCTAATGTACAGGGTAAACTACAAAAGCAGGACACACCACACCAGGCACACGAACAACCACAAAGTAAACAAACTGAGTAACAGGATTACCACGGTTTAATAAAAATAGATTAAGCGCTTTCATCCTACAAACCAGACTTCATCAGAATCAAATTAATTAACCACACTTCTCTTTTTAAATGCCCACATTATGTCACATGACCCTTCCTTAACAAGTCAGCAACCTTTTCATAATCACTGTATAAAACACTCCATGCAATGCTATTAAATCCTAATAGAAAGGCATCTATGCAATATTTAATATATAAAGCAACATTAAAAAATACATAATTTAAAACAAACTCTATACTTGTACTGATTTTAATAGAGGAATAATCATTAAATCCCAGCATTTTTTCAGCATCAGTAATCAACTGCCATTTTAATTCACATTTTTCCAGGACTTTATTTAGGGACTCCCTCTCACATTTGGCTCAACTTTCTCAAGGACCTGGAAAACAAATCCATGATCTGAGTAATGGTTAATATGTCTATATAATGTGTTAGACATATTCTTTTGTTTGTAACATCATACTGACGTTCACAGATCTTGGTTCTAAAATAACTTTCTGTTTTTCCAGTATAAAATACTGTACATTTCTTACAGGTAGCCACATAGACCACCCCTTTGGTTTCTTAAGTAAAATAGCCATCCATTCCGGTAATCCATGTACCATTAATGCAAATATTTTCTCCCTTTTTTATAAAACAACATTAATCCTGAATACAGTGGAAAAAGGCACTAGGGTAACCTCTTTTTTCAAACATATTAACCAAAACACCAATTTCCTGCAAAAATAACTATTTACTAGAGACCATTCTTGTTAATCTCACCATTTGCCCCTTTACTAAGCTTCATTACAAAATAAAAAACAAATGGATAACTTCGAACCAAGAAGACCACTAAAATACCAAACGAAAGACGTGCTACTTTAATAACTGTTAAGCGCTTTTCATCTCACTGATAGTGAGACTTCTTCAGACATTTCAAGTTTCAATTAGTTAAGTTTTTAAAACATTTCTCCAAAGTCATGTGCATACAACCACCAATAAAGTGTCCTGTTTCATTAACTCAGCATAATTAATTAATTAAAACCTCATTAAAAATCTATAAAAATCTATCTACTTTAATATTATTCAACATCTTAACAAAACATTACATGTTAAAATCATCACATAACCTAGTCAGAAACATTTTTTTAAGATACTGAATAATATTAAAGTAGAGAGATTTTTATAGATTTTTAATGAAGTTTTAATTAATTAATGAGCTGAGTTAATGAAACAGGACACTTTATTGGTGGTTGTATGCACATGACTTTGGAGAAATGTTTTAAAAATGTAACTAATTGAAATTTGAAATGTCTGAAGAAGTCTCACTATATCAGTGAGACAAAAAGAGTTTAACAGTTATTAAAGTAGCACGTCTTTCGTTTGGGATTTTAGTGGTCTTCTTGGTTCAAAGTTATCCATTTGTTTTTTTTTTGAGTTTGTTTCGTTTCATTTTGCTAGCATTCATTTGAAAATAAGTATGGCAACTGCTGTAGTTTAATAAGGAGTTAGAGTAGGTGAATGTTTGATAAAGATTATCCAAACAAAAACAGCATGGAACAAAACAGAAATAAAACAAAATAACAAGTTCCAAGGACAAACCACAAGAGTCCTTCTAAGATTAAGGGCTTTCGTTCTTTAATATATTCACTATAGAACTTTGTTTCATTTTTGATAAATATTAGAACAATTGTTTTGTTTTTGATAAATATTAGAAACAAACTTATTGGAACAGCTGTCCTTGATAATAGTAACATCCAAGTAACATAACTTATCATAAGTCACGTCATAAGTAAACTCCAAAAAGGACATAGTCCCTTTAATGTAAATACTAAATTCTTCCAACTCATCCTGAGTTCCCTAACAAAAAATGCATATATCATCTAAAACCTGTTGTATAAACCCCACTTGTTAACCAAAGTAGAATTGCATATAAATCTCTGTTCCCATTTGGCCATTACCAAATTAGCAAATTCTGGGGTATATGCTGCACCAATTGCCATGCTTGCAGATAAATGGCAGTATTCACCCTCAAATACAACAGTTACATTGAAAAAAAGCATATTTTAATGCTTCATTGCATAATAGTGCTGTTTGGAAGGGACTATGCATTGTAATGTAGGGTGTCTTAATAGTACCTTGAATAATTTAGTGAGTTATGAATCACTGGCATTTGGAACAGAGGTTTAAGACAGTGTGCTGCTAGGCCTAAACCCTGCAGCCATTTTGTGTTCCATTCTGATGACATCCATTTGTCTATGTGTGCATTTGAGCAAGTCTCTTAATCAGACATTGTTCTGTGATTGCTGCTGAAAAGAAAGGGAAGTGTGTGTCCAGTTGGTTTGTTTACACAGTGTTACTTACATCGACATCAGAAATATCAGCATACCTGGAGAAACGGCAAAAATGTAGTGAATGATCGTGATACAGCAAGAATCGGGGAATTGGCCATTTTCCCCACTACATTGCAATTTCAGAGTAGCAGGGGTTGTGGGGAGCTTGTCTCCCTGTAAACAATAATGCTTTTGATGGTTTTCTTTTTGTTTTCAACTTTCTGATTATTGGTGTTATGACATTCGACATTCAGGACATTTGATTTAAAGACATGAATCCATATAGGAATGTTTATAAATTAAAACATTGTTGCTTATTGATGAAATGTTTGATTTTTTTTTTTTTTTTGCCAAGATTAGATATGCTAAGTTTCTGCACTACATTATGCATAATTCAATTCTAATATCAGTTACTAAGTGATAGTATGCGATGTATACGCCAGACCTCACCAAGCTAGATCATAGCTCTAACTCAGGGAATCCTAGTTTGTGGCACACTGGATCCATTTGGTTCTTGTAACTGCACAATACTTTCTACTGTCACTATCACCAGTTTTAAATAGCTCTTCTGAGGCACTGTTTTCAATTATTCTGATAGCTACTCTATCTTATTAAGAGGTAAAATTGGAAACACCTTATTTCAGCATGCAATCAAAGTAAGGCAGAGATGTAGTTCTGGGCATGATGTCAGTCTCACTAACACTCACAGGCATCACAGTCAGCAAGCATATCTACAAGCAATTTGAAGTAAAGCCATTTCATGTAATAGCATGGCTTTGGGTTATGGGAGGAAACCTGAAACCCTGGTTAAAGCCCACAGGTTGCAGGAATGTTTTGCACATGCTGCAAAGAAAGCATCTCATTTGGGAACTGAAACAGGGAGCCAGCAGCTGTGAAATTTTTTCCTTTGAATTGTGAGCCCTTTAATTTGTATAAGTACCGTATACACTTGTGTTTTTAATTCATGGATGGAAAAGGTGTACTTTTCTACCTCTTCTTATTTTTTTTATCTGTCTGGCTTGACTTTATTTTTTCCTAAGACAGAGGTTATTTAAAATTATTAAATTGAATCAAATTTAGGATAAAGAACATGCTTTGTAATAGCACATAAGCCATTTCAAAATGGTTCTTTTTTTTTGGTAATTTAAATTTTAACTTAAAAGACATAATAAAGTATACTAAAACATCTTATGTTGGGTTGGAGGAAGCACAGTAAGGAATGGAACATTTGTTTTAGTGCAGGACCTTGTAGTTCAGGTGAAAGTCCATGCACATTCTAAATATATATTTTTTGGCTATTTTAAAATATTTTGAGTACAATTAATTTAAATAGGAACTACAGTACAGCTCATGCAGACTGTTATGTAAACATATTAAGTACTGAAATGTAACAGATTTACAATGATAAAGGCCAAAATCATTGTATGATTTGTACATCAGTTGATGAGCCCCCAAAGATCATAATACATCATCTCAGTCCTGTTAATGCTCTTCAGGTTTGATTGCAGATGCATCTGATTTCATTTGTGAGTCTAGCAAGGCATTATGTATTGAATCTGTTAAATACATTTCATTTTTCTGCTCATAGAGTTGCCAAGTGGTTAAAATACAGATATTTTTAAACTGAATGATTGTGTCTGAAAGAGCAGTAGAGCATCTGGTTTAATGAGAGTCCCTGAATTAGTTGCTCAACTTATCCGCATGCTGCTCCTTCCAGCTTTAAAACTGATAGCAGGAATCCACAGAGAAAAAAAATAGTTCATTAGTTGATAGCCTAGCAGAATCGTGAGACTTTATTTCATGTTATGTGTGTTTTTTTTCCATTTTTAGTTGGAGACTAAGTTCTGCCTGGCAGGTTAATACTCCTTTGACCTGGAATGCCACCAGATGAAACTGCACCAGAGTACTGAGTTCAGCTATTTGCACTGTTTGATTACTCCCACTTTTATTATTTTTTTTCATTTGTTTGATGGCACTGCAGGCGTGCAGAATTGTTGCTATGGTAAAAGAGGTATGTGGTGGCTTGTCTCTGAATTTGAGCCGGAAGCATTATTTCAGCAAGGTTGATGTGCAGAATGTTAGTGTTTCATTGCATAAAGACAAAGAGTGCATTAACTAGTGGGTTAGAATCACTGTGAGTAAATGTAACTTACAGTAGCAGTATGCATTAAGCATACCTAATGCAGATTGCTAAATTCTTATCTATGTACATTTTACAATTTAGATCTGTATTACACACAGACATAAGGAAGTTCACAGTGATAGAACTTTATTATGTAAATCACTACATGTCATGCTGATGCCATATTCAAGGTAAACCTTGGGCAGCCTCAAATTCTCCCTTGGTTTTTTTGTGTTACCCCATTTTGTCTAGAGGCAACTTCTGAATTTGTTTATGGCTAGGCTTGTAATAGTCTGTAGACTGATTGCCTAGCACTTACCTATGAGCTTATAATGAGAGATTTTCCTTAACACTGCCTGCTGACCATCAAGCTTCACTACTAGTCATTTATTCTTCAACTTGTAGGTGAGAGATGATTGTGTAAACCTTGATATATACAGCCATTGAGGGTTTCCTGTTGAATGGCCCTAACCTCACCTGCCTTGGCCAGTGTGAAAGCCCCTACATCGTGGCAAGGGTGTTCTACTCTCTCCACTGTGGTCATGGAGTATGGGAAAGTCTCTGCTTGCATGGGAGCAGTTGGCTGAACAGGACCATCATTTCCCTACCCCTGGGATGGACAAGCTAGAGTAAGCTGCTCACTCCCAACCTCCCCTACTTGGCTGTTCCAGCTCTAGAGCTGATAGTCAATCTTAGCTAGTCTGGGTCGTAGTCAGGCCTAAACATAATATGACTTTTTGGCATAGCTAAAGATTTTGAATGATACACTGGGTTCTCATAGTGTTTATAATATAACTGTTTTCCCTATCTTTATGTTTTTTTACCCCTGTGCTTTCAACCATTATGCCCACTTTCATCCGACTCGGCCCATTATTCATCTTATTAGAGATGTACACAATACAGTACGGGGCAAGCAGTCTAGAGGAACCCATCAAAGAGGCAGCCAATAAGGGATTCTCATGTTCACAATCATGTCCAGTAGGTTGTTAGCAATAGAAGAATTTCTACCAGTACCTTACTTCTGTTTTTGCTCTTTCATTTACAACTGCAGACAAGGTCTCCCATCGCCATTTTGGGTAGCCACACTTCCAGTCCCTCCTGAGACTGGCTCTTGCTTTCTTGTTTTTAGAACTCTGCCTTTAACACTGGAGTGGTAAAATAAGTGGAATCCAGAAGCCACCACAGCTTCCCCACAGGATGGATGAGCTTCAGATGCTCATTTTCCATCCTCCCTTCAGTGGCTATTCTAGTACCTGAGCCACTTTTCAAAGTTGGGTCTTCTAGGCCATAGTCAAGGCTTTCTCCGTGCGTCACCGAGCCGTGGGTACAGTGTAACTTTGTTAAAGGTTTAGAATCTTTGCATACAAATTAATTAAAAAAACAGTCACAGTATGCAGAGCAGTGCTGATTTACTGCACTCAAATTCCAGTTCAGATTCACTTTATTTTGCTTAAGAAATAAGCACAAATTAAACATATTAATTAACAAATGTAAACCAGTTTGTGCACATAGATAATGATTAAAACACTAAATAAATTTACATCTAAAAGTTGTTTGTAAAATTAATATCAGTTGTAACGGTCATCATTGTTAAGATAGTGTAATTCCATGTCTCCCACAACCCATGGCATTCACCTTAATAGATTAGAGTTCTTAACTGCTGAACCAAATACATTCATTATAGGATATCTCAATGGTCTGTTCATAAACTGACAAATGTACACTGCAAACAGCAAATATACATAGAGAATTGGGGTGTTATCAGTGCTAACTCTTTACACCTGTTAGTAGCTTCTCTACTAGGGGTGCACATCAACTTGACCTCATTCTTTCAAGTAAGTTCATAGTTGTATACTAGGCTAACAACCACCAGAGACTTTATAAGCCTGGCCGTGCAGTCCAACCCAACTGTGTCCCAATGTATCATGGGTCGTTTATTAGAAGGGGGTATGGTAATTAGGAAGTTAATAGAGGTTATGTGGGGGGGGTGTTAGTTTGGGCATTACTGTCTGCCTCTGTCTGTCAGACACATGGGGGCAAGACCCCGGGTGGATTTCTAATTCCCCGTCCAGTGGTCAAGGTCACAGTTAAATAGGGTTAGGGATGGACTCTGCTTCTCATGGATGGAGGAGCCTGTTCCTAAGCATGGGATCCTCTGAGACATACATCTGTCTTGCCAGCATGTCTTATTTGTGTCACAAACAAAAATTTAAATCCTTGGATTTAGTGGTGCTGAGTCTGTCCGTTTTGCGGATATGCAGAAGGTCCATCAGAGCTGGATCCGAGGATGCCTTGTATACTAGGCATAGATCTCATCTCAGTAACCTGTAGGACAGAGTATATAGAGATAAGGCTTTAAGGCAATGTGTTTATACCTTGGATTCTACTAGTAAGGATCCTTTGTTGGAGTTCCGGCTGTTGCATATGTTTGGTCAGTTATATACCAAAAGAGACCTTATACTCAAGTCTGATAAGGGCTGAATAAAGAGGCACTGTGACTTCCTTGGACCTGGATTCCATGACCTTACTTATAAGCTGGGTGGCATAAAATGATTTTCTTACCACCTTGGCCACATGTTGGTCAAAGGTCAGATTACTGTCTACATATGTTTCCAGATTCCTAACTACTGGGTCAACTCTTAGGGATGTCTTATCGATGGAGCAATTAGCCTGGGTGGGAGTTTTCCCAAAAAGCACTAACATGCATTTCTTGGCATTAAGTTTTAGTCCATGACTTTGGCTGAAGTCATTTGTCTGTGTTAGACCCTCTTGTAAGATGTTTGTGTCATGAGGGAATCTACGATTGCTCCTGATTTGCAGTCATCTATGAACTTGCTCAGTCAAAGGCCCTTGACGTTAGCCTTTACTTTCAATAAGTAGTTGCCAAATAGGAGCATTCCCAGTATGGTCAATCGTGCCACTTGAGGTATCCTGCTAGTGACTGGTCTCAAAGTGGAAGTGATATCACCAATCCTGATTTCCTGGGCCCTGTCTGTAAGCCTACTGGCAATCCATGGAATTATGCAGGAGTGTATGCCCAGTTTGGTGAGTTTGTCAACTATACCCAAGTGTGGTATTGTATGGAATGCTTTAGCCAGGTCAATATAGGAAGTATGCATTGTTTCCTGTCGTCCATTGCTTTGGTGACCTTCCCAAATAAGTCTCCCAGATTTAATAGGCATGATCTTCCCTTGAAAAAGCCAAACTGGGTTAGGTCCTGTGTCTGAAGGTTGCCTATGTCTTTGTTGATCATTTCCATAATAATTTATTCCATGTCTTTGCATATTAGACTAGTCACAATAATAGGGCTGCAGTTTCTGGAGTCAGTCCACCATTGTGAAGTGGGATAACTACTGCAGTCCTTTCTCATGGTACAAAGCTTGTATTGATGCTGTAGTTGTAAAGTGACTCAAGTGTTCTTGATAGATCAGGTTTCCAGCTGTTTAGGAGGCATCCTGGGATATTGTTGGGGCCTACTGAGGCTGTGTTTTTGGCCTTAGCTAGTGTCTCCAGGACCAGCTCCCTGTTAAAGGTTGGAGGGGAGGTGTTATACTAGTAGATAATTCATGGAGGGAGTGGGGGGTTGAAGTTTGAGCTGAATTTGTCAGTCAGCAGATTCATTATGTCACTCCGCTCAGTGAAGGTGGCACCATTGACCATCAGTTTGGCACACTGGTGTATGCTGCTTTTGAGATTCCGGACATAGCTGTAGAAGGCCTTGTGGTTGTTTTTAGTCTGTGATGCTGTCTTGACCTCGTAATTGGCCTTGTTGGACTTAATTTACTGTCTAGTTTAATTAGAGGGTTCTTATCATTATAGGAATTGCTTGTCCTGATTTTAGCCATGATTTTTGAAGTTTTGTTATACACCCTGTTACGGTTCGGAATCCACCAGTGTGGTTTGTTTTTAGAGTTTGTATTAGGCTTGCTTCTAGTAAGTACAACATCTTTTATACTGTCATTTACATGGTCTCTGTAAACAATTCCACATAGGTTGTTGTGAATTCTAGGTTGGGAGGGGCACTGAAGTTTAAGGAGACAGCTTTGTGGTCCCACCTCAATGTTAAGGACATGACACTGTGTGTGTGTGTGTGTGTGTGTGTGTGTGTGTGTGTGTCTGTGTGTCTGTGTGTGTGTGTGTGTGTGTGTGTGTGTGGTGGGGGGTCTCCATATTTGTAAGTCCCAGGTCTAGTATGGTTGAACTTCTGGTGGGTTGTTGCACTTTCTGGTCAAGGGTGTTTGTGTTAATAAAATTCAGGCATTGTTGTGCCAGTGAATATGAGGTAGTGTATGTTTCCCAGTCTGTAGAGGGGTAAAGTGTTCCATGAATAAAAGGGTATTTTGGTTTAATGGTGAGTGTCTCCAGTAGGTCTGAGTATGAGCTATGGAATTCTAGGAACATAGATGATGACCTGTAGCTTGCTAGGATATGGTATGGGACTTTGTCTGTTGTGATTTGCACATGGATAAATTCCAGGGCATCATCAACCAGTGTAGAGATACGCTTGTTGTTAATATAGATTGAGACTCTTCCACTTTTTGTCCCGAACTGTGCAGTGGATGGTCTAAATGTGTGGAAGGCAGCGAATCCTTGCACAGCTGGAGTACTTCCTGTGGATTTAAACTGTGTCTCGGCAACTGCTCAGATGTCTTTATTTTAGAGCTTGTAGGTTGTGGAGTTTGTTGCTTAGGTTCCTAGCACTGAGCAGTAACACCTTCAGATTTATTTGGGTTTTAGTTGCTATTTCATTAGGTTTGTCAATTTGGCATTCTCTAAAAAAGGCTGTAAGGGGTGGATAAACTTTTAGCCAATATTTCGAAGCCTAGGGGGAACAGGTGCAGAACATTCTTTGCAAAGCAACATGGCCTGTTAACTGTGGCCTCCCTGCTGACAAATATTGAATTCCCCCTGGAAAGACACTTGAAATCAACCAAATTATTGAAGTTGATCATCTTTTGTTCATACTGTGGCATCATCCTTGGTGAAGGTAGAATGCTGCTCAGTACAAGGCACATACCTGCCTGGGACATATATTGAGAGATCAACAATGTCTGTCTTCATACAGTCCAGGGAAGTATGTCTCAGGTCGTTAACTCCCACATGGACTATGATAGATTCATACTGGTGCCTGTCATATAGTGACTTGAGTGAGTTCATAACTTGGTGGATCCTGGCTTCAGATAAGTAACTAACCATCATCTTTTCCTTATTCAGTCTGATGAGCGGGGCATCTGTGTATCATAAAGTGGAGTCCCTATGACAAGAGTCTTGGGTAATGTGTTGGCTTGTCTTATGGGCTTTTCTCATAGGGCCCCACTGGGTGTAGGAATATGCGTGGTGTTTGGTGCTGCTTTTGGTGAGTGCTTTAGAGATTGCTTAGGATAGGCATTACCATTTATAGGCTTAGGAGGTCACCGAGGTCTTCGAAGATTGCTTTTTAGTGCCTCAGCATAGGTTGGTCTATGTGTGTGGTCAGCACTCTGTATGATGGCTGTAGTGTATGTTTTCTTGAAACTCTTGTTCATTGGTAGGTACTAGGCTATTGGCCCTAGGGCCTATATAATCCTAGCCAAAAGGTACCCTGGCTTTCGTCACCCAAGAAAATTATTTTCCTGTGCCACTGTCGAGCAGAGCCACAGATCTGATCCCCGGGGTGAATTTCATATCTCCCATCCAATCATCAAAAATTTTCTTGAAGAGTGCTAATGAAGGGCTTTGTTTGATATAGATAGGTAGTTTGTTCCAGAGTATGGGAAGTCTCTGGGACAGGAATCTGTCCCTCCAGCATGTTCTGTTTATTGTGGTGACAAGGTTTAGGCCCCTAGAGTGTGTAGCTCGGAGGGATTGGGATTTCATTAAGTGGAGCATGTTCAAAATCTCTGGGTTTGACATAGCTTTGTGTGTTAGGCAGAGATCGCCTCTGAGTACGTGATATGTGACGGAGTAAAGCTGCAGTTTTTTGAGACGGTCTGTGTAGGGCATCTGTTTGAGGCCAGTAATCCTCTTTGTGAGGTATTTCTGCGGCCTTTCCAGTTGTTGTAGATGTCTTGTGAGGTACATACCAAAAGGGGCGTTGTACTCTGTAATGGGTCTAATGAGTGACGAGTAGAAGGGAACAATGACCTCTTTTTTCCTGGATGAGAAATCTTTTGTGATGAGGTGTGCCACGTAGAAGGATTTTATGACTACTGTGGCAATGTGATTATCAAAGGAGAGACTACTGTCCACCTGTGTCCCAAGATCTCTTATTACACTTTCGGTGTTAAGTAGACTACCACCTATGTGGTAGTTCATGGGTACAGAGTTTTTACCAAAAAGGATAACAGTGCACTTTTTGGCATTGAGCTTGAGGCCATGGCTTTGACACCAGGCATCTGTCTCAGCGAGGCCTTTTTGTAGGATGTCCACATCTTTTGGAGTTTTGATTATGGCTCCTAGTTTGCAGACATCTGCGAACTTCATTAGCCAAAGACCTTCTGTGTTAGCCTGTACTTCAGAGAAGTAGATACCAAACAGAAGAGGACCTAGGACTGAACCCTGTGGTACTTCACTTGTCTGAAGTTGGATTTGGAGTCTGCTACTTTCACAGTATGGGTTCTGTCAGTGAGCCAGTTGGCAACCCATCTTGTGACATACGGATTTATACCTAGTTTAGTGAGTTTATCTATAATTCCAGAGTGGGGGATGGTGTCGAAAGCCTTGGCGAGATCTAGATAGGCTGTGTGAACCACCTTACCCTCATCTACGGCTTTTGTGACCTCTTCAAAGAAGTCTATCAGGTTTAGGAGACATGATCTGCCTTTTACAAACCCAATCTGGGTGGGGTCCTGAGTTTGGAGATTACCAATGTCATTGTTTATAAGTTCCATGATGATACGTTCCATAGCCTTGCAGACCAGGCTCATCAGGTTAATGGGGTGGTAGTTTCCAGGGTCTGTGGTGGCTCCCCCTTTGTGGAGTGGGATAACCATCGCTGTGCACCATTCAGTGGGCACATAGCCTGAGATGAGGCTATGATTGAACATGTACTTAGGTGGAGTGCCAGTTCGTTCTGTAGTTCATGTAGAACGCAGCCTGGGATGTTGTTAAGTCCCATGGATGCTGTGTTCTTGGCTTTGGAGAGTGTGTTTTTTATCTGTGCAGCTGTGATTACAGGAACTTTGCATTCTACCGGTATAGAGATGGGCCCTTTAGGGGATGAGAGGGGGGTAAAGTTAACACTGAACCTATCTGCCAGGATGTTGGCAATATCAGTTGGTTCTGTATATTTAGTTCCATTGTGCTGTAACTCAGAGCAGATCTGAGTGTTGCCATTGAGATTCTTGACATAGCTATAGAATGCTTTGTGGTTGTCTTTAGAGTCAGTGGCGATTTTGTTTTCGTAACTAGCTTTGGAGGATTTAATGAGGGATCTCAGTTTCTTACTGAGGCTGACCAGGGAGTTCCTCCAATCATTGGATTTTACTCTTTTTTGCAACAGTTTCTTTCTTCTGTTGTAGAGTTTGTTTATGGCGGGGGACCACCAGATTGGCTTCTTTTTTTTGGAGGATAGCATCTTGGCTGTTAGGGATTGCACAATCCATGCACTCATGTGCTTAGAAAGTGCATTTGTGTAACATTCAGCAGTCATACCTCTATTGTCCGTCAGCATGGGTGTCGTGAAGTTTGCCACTTCTGTCTTAAGAAGCTTGAAGTTGGCTTTGGAGAAATTTTTTACGGTGGTTTCCCTAATTGGGGGGGGGGGGATGTGGATGTCTAGGTTGATTAGCTTGTGGTCGGATCTGACCAATGATGAATTGACCTCTGGTGTGGAGCACCAGTTGCCCATGTTGGTAATAACCAGGTCTAGGATATTGCTGCCCCTGGTGGGGGTGTGGATAAGTTCATCCAAGGCATTGGAATTTATGAATTCCAGAAAACGTTGAGCACAAGAGTTGGTACATGAGTAGTTTTCACAGTTAATGGTGGGGTAGGTGAAATCACCCATTATTAGGGTGTTAGGTTGTACCCTAATACTTTCCAGTGTATCAAGAAATGAGGAGTGGGAATCCTGGGGCATGGTGGGGGATCTGTAGCAAGCTCCAATTTGGATTTCGGTCTTGCCCAGAGTTAGTTGCACTTGGATAATCTCGGATGCATTATGCTGAGCAACTAGCCTGGAGGTGTGGATATCCTTAATGAGTATGGATACGCCTCCGCCTTTAGTGTTTCGGTCCAGGTTCGGTGGCTGAAAGGTGTGGTTTGAATTATAGCCTGGTAATGCAGGGGTACTCTCTGGAGCCTTGAACCAGGTCTCCATCACTGCACAGATGTCGATGTTCTCCATTTTAAGGAGTGCCTCGAATTAGTGCATTTTGAGGTTTAAACTTTTAGCATTGAGTAGCAATACCCTTAGATTCTGCTTGCTTGTACCTGTTGCGGTGGTGAATTTGTCATTTGAACCTTGCCTAAAAAAGGCACTATAGGGGTGACTAGAGCCTTAGCCAGTATCCGGAATCCCAGGGGCGACAGGTGCAGGCCATCTCTGGCAAAGCATCGTGGTTTGTCGATCACGTCATTCCAGGCAGACAGATACCGGATCCCCTTAGAATGACACCAGAAACTTAGCCAATTGTTGAAGTCAATCATTTTGTCCTTGTACTGTGGTATCATTCTGGGTTATGGCAGGATGCTACTCAGGGCTAGGGTCATACCTGCCTGGGCTACATCATCGGACATCTCCTCCATGTCCCTATTCATGTAGTCCAGGGAGGTACGTCTCAGGGCATTCACACCAACATGGACAATGACAGAGTCATATTTGTACTTGTTGTGGAGTGACCTGATTGCATGTGTTATGTGGCGGATCCTGGCACCCAACAGGCAGCTAACAGTAACTTTCTCCTTGTTTAGCCTGGTGAGTGGAACATCAGTGTGCCTGACTATAGTGTCACCTATGACTACATGTTTGTATGTGAGATCTTTGCATTCAGTGAAATTGTGAATGCGCATTTCTTGCATACTGTTAGTTTTTTAAGGATTTAATGATTGTCTGCAAACATGAGACAATTGAGACATTGTCTCAGGATGCCAAAATCCACTCAGCTGGCTACAGAGAGATTTGGAAATTATATATTCATGTTCTCTGAACTTGTATTTGTGTGGCTGCTGTAGGTCATGGACTGTATTGTGTGGAGGTCTCCTTGGGTGATGTCTAGACTTTGATGTTAATCTAGGTTAGAGTGTTCTAAGATCTGACAGTAGTGCTGTTTAATGTGCAATCTAGCTGCTTTAAGCTTGTCTCTGCACAGTGGCTTTGTTTTAGCCACATCAAGACTTTTGTGTCCATACTGGGCACTACCAATCTCTTGATGTAATAACACCAAGAAAGATTACTTGCGAGTATAATTTTACAACAAAACTTAAACTACCTTGACAAGGCAATTCCAAGGATTAAGGACCTTTAGGATGAATTAAAGGCAAAATCAGCAAATAATGCAAAATAAAATAGTAGCATTGTAAACAGTTAACTAAAGTGTAAAACATTAAAATAAATATCTTATCTGCCAAGCATAGAGCAAGATTAATCCAGGACCCCCTCAGAGTGTGGCTAGGGTGCATAGCAAATGGAAACTCTGGGAAAATGAGCAGGAGACAATTTGTAATAAGAGAGGTTTACTCAAGTGCAATACTGGTTTGCTGGGTTGGCACTTAATATTATGGATATATGGAAAACAATGAGTGGGAAAGTATTAAATTGGTTATACAGCAGACAATTGCAATGAAAGAAAGGAGAGACAGACATTGGAAATCAGACTACCCTAAGGGTTGGAAGCCAGAGAGATGTAGCCTTTTAAAAACACAACAAGAGAAGGGTGGGAAGGCTGGAGAAAAAAATTCAAATTGGAGCTTAATTCCCGTGTTTAGAATTTCAGAAGCTTTTAGCGTAATACCTCAGTAGGGGATGGGGCAGACTGAGAGATCAGAGGAAAACCAGTAGCAAGGTTATAGGTTTTATATAGGTTTTATAGCTTAGTACTAGGCTAACTGTCTTTAATGGCCATTTTAAGACTAGCCAGTTACCCCATGTAAGAATCAAACCCTGTACCTTGTGTTTGTAAGGTAAATACCTTAACCACTATGCCAACCTTTGTGGACCTAAACAGAAAGACACTGCAATGCAACTTTTAAGCAGGTATATAGAGCTGTAAAAAGTACTGGAGCTCAAGTCCTGTAGTTAGAATTTCAGAAAACGAAAGTTATGTACTCGCCATAATGATAGATCCGTGCTGTCTTTCACTCTCTGGTTTAACCTGTGAATTATCGTATCTGTCTCTGATCCAAGGTCATACATTTCTCAAAGACTTCAGTTTGCCAGGATTTGCCTCCCCTACCCATAATTCCCCACCCCCCCAAGAATACCTTGATTCGACTTTGCTCCTCTCTTTCTAAACTTATGCAAGACACCAGCCTAATAGAAGATCAACTAAGACACCAACAGAAAAGGGAAAAATACTCTCTCCCACTCAGTCATCTTATGATGAAAGACTCCCTATACAGATGGGGCAGAAGAGAGGGAAGGTTGAACCAGACACAGAAAAACAATGTAATATGAATCTGTTGTTATGGTGAGTACATAATTTTTATATCTGTTGTTCATAGGTTCATAGGTTAGTATTAGGCTAACTGCCCTTGTGAGCTATTGTAAGCCTAGCCAATTATCCCTTGTGAGAATTGAACCCTGCACCTTGTGTTTCTAAGGCAAACAGCTTAACCATTAGGCCACCCTCCCAACCCCCTTTGTTGTCTTTTCCTTCTGGCTTCAACCTACGGGACAGAGTCCCAAGCCATGTAACACAGTTGGGAGGTTCTAAGAAAAGTCATTGCACAATATGGTGGAAAAAATGAAGCCCTGGACCTACACTGAATGTCCAGCTTGTACTGAGACACAAATATGTGTAGACCTACCAGAGTAACAGCTGCACACACATCATCGAAAGACACACTGGAGAAAAAAGCCATGGAAGTAGTCATAGCTCCAGTGGAATGACTTTTTTGTTTGCAATGCAATGTTTTACCTTTCAAAGTGTACACAAAGGAAATAGTCTGTCAGTCACTTGGATAGTGTAACTTTTTAGGTTTACCTAATCTGAACCTTGAAAAAGAAATGAACAACTGATTAGATTTCCTGAAAGACTGTCCTGTCGAAATAGGATCTCAGTTGTGTATGTATATCCAGACAATGCAGCAAGCATTTGTCCTCATTTAAATAATTGGGGAAAAGTACTTGAAAGGGAATAATACTAATTCAGGTTATTTTCAGTAGTCACCTTTGGAAGGAAACCAGATATGGGGGAATACCAGAAGGAGCCTGTAATTCAGACATACACCTGGCAGAAATACCAGCGACTAGTAACAACATCTTCCAGGATAAAAGCTTCATATCTGATGTAGCAGAAGGCTGAAAGGGAGGGCTTGGAATGACCTGTAGCACAAAGGGTAAATCCAGTGGCGGTAGGGTGTCCCGAACAGGAGGGCACAATAGAAAAGCACCTTTGAGAAAAGGTTTGGAAACTTTCAAGGCAGCCAAAGGTCCATTATCCCTACCATCATGAAAATTAGATATGGCTGACATTTGTACCTTAATCACGGAATGACTAGAATCTGCATTGAACAAGTCTGCAAGAAAGTCTAGGACTACTACCAATGGAGATGAGAAGGGGTCCAAGCTCTGAGAATCAGCCCAAATGAGAAGTCGTTTCCAGTTACTAGCATACACCTTCATAGTAGACATCTGAGAAGAGAGCAATATATGTACCACACTGTCTGAAAGCTTGGAATTTCTAGCCATCATGGGAACTGGAGAAACCAGGAGGTTAATTTGAGGTTCTGAAGGTCAGGCAAGTCCAAGCTCACTTGGATGGGAGATGAGATACAGAATAGGATGTAACATCCAGAGTGGGTGTCTCAGAAGAGGCCACAGGAAGAGGAACCACATCTGATGGGGCAAAAAGGGAGCTATGAGGATCACAGTCACTCTGCAGCAGGCTCCCTTCTGAAGGAACCATATTTATTAGAGAAAGTGGTGGATATGCATAGAGACTCAGGAGACAAGCTTACAGTAGAGCATATCTTTGTGACTGTGTCTGAGGAGAGACAAAAGTGTAATAGCTGCTGCTCTTGGTGATGGAGACCAACACAAATAGGTCATAATATGGAGTGCCCCAGCACCAAAAAAATCCAAGCAGCTACTCTTTGATTCAGAGACCACTCATGAGGAAGAAGAATGCTCCTGTTTAAATTATCTGCCTAAATGTTGGACTTCCCCAAGATGTTTGTTGCAGAAATAAAACACTGAGATGAAATTGCCCATTGCCAAATGCTTAGTCAAGGAGGACAGCCCTCATCTCCATGACACTGATGTGAAGGTTGACCTCTGCAAAATACCACGTCTCTTGCACTATCTTCCCATCAAAATGCCTCCCCCCCCAAGAAGGCATGGTGTCCATAGTGACAATGGCCAGTGGAGGAGGGACACAAATAGTTTCCCATTTGTCCACAGATGGAGATTCCAACCACCACTGAACCTGATCATGACAAACCTTTGTCAGCATTATTGGGAAATCCACTTGGTGCATCACACAGGGCCATTACACTTTAAGAGTCTATTGTAGAGCCCTAATGTGGTACCTCACTAGGAGGCCCAGACTGATGGAAGCTGCCATATGACCCAGGAGTTTCAGAAGAGCATGCACTGGTGGTTTCTTGTATGAAAGTAAAGAGAATGCCTGAAATTAAAGGCCGACTACACTTGAAGCTGGAACTTTGTCAATTTGGAATAAGATATCCAAATATCAGCCTATAAATTCCAGTGTCTGGATGGGGGATGTAGGCTTGATTTCTGATAAGTGATGGTGATCCCCAAGGAACCTCATAGTTGGAATAAGGTATCCCTTGCTGTGATTATGGTCATTCTTGGGGGGAGGCAATGAGGACCCAGCTGTCCAGGTATGGGAAGACCTGAAATCCCTGCAGCAGGAGCCAGGCTGCTACTACTGCCATACACTTGGTGAACCCCACTCAGGCATTGTTGGCAAGCTCTCCGAGCTAGGTGTAAATCCTTACATAACTTGCTGGATTAGCGACTGGCTCACAAACAGGACTCAAGAAGTCAGGATCAGTGAAACCACCTCCGACAGGAGGCTGATCACCAGCGGAGTACCCCAGGGCCCTGTTTTGGGCCCATTGTTGTCTGGCATCTAGTTCTTGGAAGTCGAGGCTAACATTCAAGGCCACTGGCTCTCCATGTTTACAGATAACTGTAAATTGCAAGTTGTTATAGATTGCCCCCTAAGACACCAACATCTTGCATATGAGTTTAATGTAGACAAATGACTAGTGTCAAAGCCATGTCCTAAAACACAATGCTAAAAAATGCATTATAATGTCCTTTGGGAAACTGTCAATCTGAGTTAATTACTCCATCGAGAAAAGGCCTCTAAGATTCGACCCAGTAGTAGGGGATCAGGGAACATTTGTAGACCGCAAGCAGGCCTTTACCAACATGTAGCTAAGATAGTAAGAAAGTCATTTTATGTTGTGCAATGTATAGCTAGGTGTATGGCATCCATGTCCAAGGAAATTATGGTACTACTCGACTCTGCCCTTATCAGACCCATCATTGAATACAGTGCTCTCTTTAATGTGCATCTAACCAGACACTTGCAAGAGGTGGAAAGTCCCACAAAGGTTACTCACCAGGAGAATTCAGGGCATGAATACCCTGCCCTACACTGATAGCCTAAAAACTCTGTCTCTGTATTCACTCTCCTACAGGCTGCTGAGATTGGATCTTTGACTGGCTTACAGGTCTTCCTCAGACCCTGTCTTGATGGATCTGTTACACATGTGCAAAACAAACAGCACCAGAAACAGTAGATCCAGGGATCAGAACTTTGCTTGTAACATAAATAGAACATGCTGGAGAGACAAATATGTGTCACAAAGGATCCCCCCATTGTGGAATACACTCCTCATCTATGTACAGCAAAGTTCATCCTTGACACTATTGAAGGAAAACCTTGACAATTGGATGGGAAATCATAAATTTACCATCGGTCTGGGCTCAAAGTCCCTTATGGACAGAGGCTATCAATATGAAAAGTATTATCCTAACTAACACCCCCCCCCCACCAATCCTTAGTTACTTCCGTACTATCATGTCCCCCCCCCCCCCATATAGTTGCCCATGATACTCAGGATGCAAATGGTTTGTGGTGTGCAGCTAGGCTTGAAAGGGTCCAGGTGGTCATTAGCCTAATAGCTTATGAACTAGAGGGCCAATGGTGAGACAGAATGGCAGTGCCCTGAATTGATAATGATAAGCTCCTTGCTGGAAGTGCAGGAACTTTCTGGAATGTCTGTCTGTCTTTAAATGACTGTAGGTGTCCTTGAGGTCCTTTGAGTACATCGGCCATCCTTCCCCAGCAGAGATGAAATGGACTACACCATGACCATCTGGAACTTAGTCTATTTTGGAGTGTAGTTTGATGTAATCAAAGATTGGCCTGAAGTCCTTGTTGTTCTTTGGTACCAAAAAGAAACTTGAGTATACCCCAGATCCTCATTGGTGTGGAATCTCTTAGATGACTCAGATCTGCCATCAACTTCTGAATTTCTACAGCTGCCTGCTGTCTCTGTCAGGGTGGAATGTCTGGGAGACATTTGGGATTGAAACTTGGAATTTCCAAAAATGGAATTGAATAGCATTTGGATATGAATGTTAACACTTTTTTTAATTTTTCCAAATCTTTTGGGTTTCTAATACCATGACAGGAATGGACCTCATTCTTAATTCAAAGTGTGATTAAACTTCATGAAATTAGTATTGTTTCAAGCTTTGCTGTCAATCAGAAGTGCACTTCGCAGTACCTGTAATGTGCCCAGTAATGACTGTAAATTCTTTTTTATAAGACCCGTTGCTCCTACTACTGTTGGAACTGTCTGAGTATCTTTCTTCCACATTGCTCTTGTTACAGCTTGCAAATCCTGATATCTTATGACTTTGTGTCTCTCTGTACTCAAGACACTCTAGTCACTGGATGTGGTGATTTCAATGATCAGTGCTACTTTTGTCTTCTTTTCATGGACCACTATATCTGGTTTTATAGCATCTATCTTTTGAACTATTGGTAATGGGTGATCCCATGTGATGTAGACTTTATCATTTTCTGTGATACTTTGTGGCTCATGTTTCCAGTGTTTTTCAGCCACTTCAGTACCATAATGTTTGTACAATCTCCAGTGCAACAGTTTTGCCACATTATTATGCCTTTCAGTATACAGTCCTTTTGCCATTAGTATGTCGCAACCAGTAACGAGGAGTGCAACTGTTTCCAGTTGTTTTACAAAACCTACATTTGTCTGTTTCTCCCACATGTTCAATAGACTTTGTAAATCAACGTGTATGTACCCACTATCTTGGGCCGCCAATATTAACCTTTCATCTCTTGGTTTGAATTCACCTCCCCATAACCATTCCTGCGTTCAGTCCTGATCAACATGAGGTTCTTCCAGACGTTTTCTGTACTTGCAACTGTATGTATGCATTTTCCACATTTCTTGCCTTCTCATCTGGTCCTTCACCTTATATTCTTTCTTTTGTTTTTTTTTTTTTTTTGGCACATTCAGTTGTTGCCTGTTTTTTTTTATCTACTTCTGGTTTGATTTCCATTCCTGCTTGACGTCGATATGCTTATGCTAGACTAAGCAGTGAAGTTATCGTAGATTTATTCTCCTCATGTTTCAAAACTTTCACTACGTTTGGGTCTTGTGAGGTCAGCAGATATGTGTGCAGTCCCACGATTGCAGAACTATACATGTAATCACTTTCAAGGAGGCCCATACCTCCTTTGGAACGTAGAATATATAATCTTGGTATGCACCGATTTTTATAAATAATTTGGTATGCATGAAACATCCTTCTTGTTTTCCTGTCTAGTTTATCAAATATGTTTTGTGGCCAGTCAATCTCTCCAAAACTATTAAGTTAGAACAGGAAGGGCAAATTGGTTTATAGCTTGAATCTTGTTCCTAGATGTCAGCGCTGTTTTCAGGATTAATTTAAAAGTCTTTTAAAATATTTCTTACTTTTATTTGCATTTGTTCATGTTTCATTGTTGATCCTTCATCAATTCCCAGATATTTATAGACTCCCTCTTGCTCAAGTTCTTCTATATCATATTCTTGTCCCAAACTGATGTTTTCTTGTTGCTGCAGTTTTCCTCCTTTAAAGGTTGCTTTTGCACATTTATCAAGACCAAATGGCATTCGTATATCCTCTGAAAAAGTTTTGACTACTTGCAGTTGTGCTTTCACTTCCTCATATGATGAGCTATACAGTTTTAAGTCATCAACAAAGAGAATATGAGAAGTCTTTACACTTTGTTGTTTCCTAGGAGCCAAAATTACAGCCATGACCTAATCTGTTAAGTAGACAGCTTAATGGGTTAAGGGCAAAACAGAAGTGGGACAGAGAGTCTCCCTGGAATATCCCCCTTTAAATTTTTATCCCTGGAATAATAATTTGTCCTTTATCATGGCTTAATTACAAAGTGGTGTGCTATTGTTTCATGGTCACTGTAATGTAGTGGACCAGAGTAGGCTTATCTTATACATTTTACGCACTCTTTTATCCATGAATGTGGGATACTATTAAATGCTTTTTTTGTAGTCAATCCATGCCATACTTAGATTCCTTCCCTTTTTACAGTTCTCCACTCTGACTTTATTTAAACAACAAATAATTCTTTACTCCATATGACTTTCTTTTATTGCCCTTTTGTTCTGTTGTCATAATTGAGTTTTCTTCTAATTGACTATAAACTCTGTCGGCATCAATTCCAGTCTATAGTTTATATGTCATCAGAAGGCAAGTTATTGGTCTATAATTTTTAGGGTAGCTTGCAGGTTCACTCTTAAGTAGGAGCATTGTTTTTCCTGTTAGCCAAGTTGGTGTCTGTTTGGGGTGCACATATAAATAATTCTTACTCGCAGCTAAATCCTTGTGCAAAGATGTTAATACTTTTAACCAGAAGTTAGCTACTGCATCTGGGCCTGGGGTTTTCCAGTTAGAGGCTTTTCTTAACTTTGTTTCAACCTTTCTGTCTGTTACTTCATCCCATTTCATATTCTGTACCTTTAAATTTCTTATTCATTCTTTTACTTCTTCTGTCCATTTAGCATCTTTGTTATGTTCCACAAGATCTTCATAAATACCTGTCCAAAATGCATGTATTTCTTCTTTTTTGGTGGTCTTTCAAGTCCTTTTACGTTGTTTCCAAATTCTCTATAAAACTTTTTTGCGTCATCAAAATATTGCTTATTTTGTACTTTTCCTTTATATTTACCTGTGTATCTTCTAAGTTTTTCCATCCTGTACTGAGATTTTTAATTTGTTAGTTTGTGATAGCGCATGATAGATCCTGATCTGTTCTAATAATGCACATTGCTTTTACCACGTCTAAGTATTTTTGTTGATCTGTTCCCTATTCTGTACTCTTCTAACAGTGACACTTTTGTCTTAATTGCTCTATGGTTTTCTCTATTTGATACTTCCATGATGGTATTTGATTTCTCCCCTTCCTTTCCAGTCAATAAAACACTATGCCCGAAAAGCACACCTAACGTAGCAAATTACCTAGACCTAGCTAGACTAAATTCCAACAGGGAAGAGGAAAAATGGAGAAAAAAAAAACAGGGACAAAATGCTGTATGAAAGGGTACATTTCATTGGAGCCATGGTCAAGCTGCTATCCTGGAAGGGTGACAAGTATAGCTGAGGTATTCTTAGGAGTGTGGGGATTGTGGATACAAAAGGTAGAGCCTGGTGAGCTGAAGTCTTTGAAAAATTTCTGGCCTCAGATCTGAGTTAGATCCAATAACCCACAGGTTGAAGCCAAACAGAAAACACAACACTGGATCTTTTAGCTTGATGCCTTAGTGGGTGGTGAGCAGACTCAAAGATCAGGGGAAGAAGCAGTAGCAAGGTAAGCAGAAAAGGTACTGTAATGTAATTTTTAAGCAGGTATATACAGCTGTAAAAAGTACTGAAGCACAAATTCTGCTTATATGCTGCATCCCTGTATCTGCACCATCTTCAGTCAAATCATACCACCATGCTGTCCCTTTTTCTGTAAGGGGCCTACCTATAATGCCTTCCAGTCCTGCTGACTTCATGGATTTCTGCAGAGCCAATTTTCTAGCACTCCCTAATGACCAAAGGAGGTTTAAAACTCTGTACCCTGTTGTTCCCATAGCAAGGGCAGTCACGTATATCGCTGATTTCTACCCACCTCCGCACACACCCCTAAACACCTGCCTCAAGGCAGCTATCCTCTAGTTGACACACATAGAATACAAAATTGAGGAACAGGCCCTGTTATGGAATCCTAGTATCAGCAAACTTTACAATAAAAGGTAAAAGCTGATGCCATAAGAAGTAATCTAACACTACCCCACACAAGTGATCTCTCAAAGCAGTAAGTAAAGAACCCACGCAAAAAAATCAAACCTTGCAAAGTGAAGAATGAGTCAGATTTTGCCAGTTCATGTAAAGATAGCTTTTTTCTGGAAGTCAGTGCTAAAAATTAAGTCTTTGAGTTGTTTGATTCCTTTACCCTCAGTTTGCCTGCTGTGTGACTTGACTAGACAGTGCTCCCAGGTAATTCCTGAAAAGGGACATTCATATCCAGTGTGCTTACCCAATTAACAAATGTATAGAATAAAAATAAAATAAAAGCTTTTTTTTTAAACTGTATTAGGAATCATAGGAACAGCATTCCCATTTTATTACTCCCATGGGCCCTTTTGATTTTTTTCTTTACTAACATTACTATTCCTGTCAGTTTTAACTTCTTCTAACTTTTGTTTAATAATTTTGTCAGGATAACCCCTAGCTATAAATCTCTGACATAAAGTAGTCCCTTCATCTAGAAATGCTTCCTCATTATCTGTCAGGTTCCTCACCCTCAATAACTGCCCTTTAATTATATTGTTCTTAGTGCTTATCAAATGCATAGTGGTTATGCTCTAAATGGGGCGGCCATGGTGGTGCAGCGGTTAGCGTTGCCGCCTCACAGCAAGATGTTCTCTGGTTCGATTCTCGGCTGAGGTGCCTTCTGTGTGGAGTCTGCATGTCCTCTCTGTGGTCACGTGGGTTTCCTCCGGGTGCTCCGGTTTCCTCCCACATCCCAAAGACATGAAGTAGGTGACTGGACACTCTAAATTGGCCCTAGGTGTGAGTGTGTGCATGTGTGTGCCTTCTGTGGAAGGTTGATCAACGGGCTGGCAACTCAACACCGTAAAACTCCACTGCCAATCATGAGCAGACAGGCAATCCGCTGTGGCGACCCCTAACCGGGAAAAGCCGAAAGAAGAAGAAGAAGGAATCATAGGAACAATACTGAGCATTTTGCAGGGTGGTTTCCCAATGGTACGTACTACCTTCTGCAAATAAGAGGATATTGCCAACATTCATTCATTCATTCCATGCCACCCCTATAATTATTCCAGAACAAGTCTTAAAAGTCATCTTCAGAATCAAAAACATTAGCACCATTGGTTCAGACAAAATATCAGCTTTCTCTTAGTCCCTTGTCTGTATTTAATCCCTTATACCTATTGGCTACTGGCTTCTCCAGTGAGTATGTGCCAAGGCCTGGGGGACAACTTGTTGTGGAATCCCTCCTCGAAGGCAGCCCTACCACTGATCCAGGAAACTGCAGACTGATTACTGTTCCCAGTATCATTTGTAAAATAATGGATCAATCCAGTTTTGGACCTCATAAACAGTGATAGCGGCTGCTGGCAAGCCCTCAATCCTAACCAACCTGGCTTCCTAAAGGATGGTCCTACCTTCTAAATCTAGTAGATTTATTTGAGAAAATCACTGATGCAGTGAATGATAGCAAATTATTGCACTACATAGGTGTTTAACATTATCCCATGATCCAGTATTATTGGGAAACTGACAGTTAAATATTGACCCTTTCATAATTTGTTGGATAGCAAAGTGGCTGACAGACAAGACATTCTCAGTCAATGTTGGTGACACACTGTCCTCAGAAAGACAGGCCAGGGGATACAAACAAATGGAATGGAATCCATAACTCTTTCAATTGCAAGAGACATAATTTGGTTCTGTTTTGGAGCCATTCATCTTTGGTATATACTTTGCTGATGCCCAGGCCTTCATCAGGGGTCACTGGCTGACTTAAAGATCCAAAGTTGTTGTCTTCATTTGCTCTTCAACCTGTGAGAACAAGATCTGGGATGGATCCGACTCAGCCACATTTCTCCAGCATCAGATCTTAGCTCCAAGCTCCTCCCCTACCCATAATGCCCCTGTCTCTTTCCTCCCTTCAGATCTCATTTGCTGCACTCGTTGCAAGCATCGTGGTCCGCTGCTCCAGGATTTTTGGGGGGGTAAGTGAGTTCAATTTAAATTTCTATCCTAATCTTTCTATCTAAAATCTTTTTCTGTTTTTTACTTACCCCTACCTTTTCGTGTTTAGGTATCAGTCTATAGTAAAAAAAAAAAAAAAAAATCTCCCCTTACTCTGTCCTATCCCTAAGTGTGTATGTGTGTGTGTGTGTATGCCTGTGTGATTTCTTATCGGGTTTTCTGTACTGCTAAAAATGTCAGACACACCCAAACCGGATTTCTGTAAGTGCACAGAGCATGGCCATAAGCTTTCCCCAGTGGATGGCCACAGTCTGTGTGTTGTTTGCTTAGGGGTCCCACATCTCGATTCCTCCTGTTTGATCTGCACAGTGTTCAATTCCCACACATTGATCGACAGGAGGAATAAACTTATACTCAAGAGCCTTCTCCCTCCACCTACTACGGAGGCCCAGGCTACCCCTTCCACTTCTACTTCTGTCTCCACCCTGGCCTCTTGGACTCAACGTCCCACTAAGAGGACCTGGGATGGAGAGAAATGCAAGCATCGAGGCAAGCCAAGGAAGCAGTCCCCTGATTGCTGTTCCTCAGCTGAGCCACCAGCTAAATTCTGATCGGCTCCTACCACTGGTTCTCCCCAACTCCATTCTCCATGTTTCTCCCTGGAGCAGGAGGTGTCTCAGAGCCATTCCCTGGTCTCTGTGTCACCTCATTGCCTCCCTAGGCTGGTGTCAGTGGCCACTTCCTACAGCTCCACCCACAGCCTTTCTGAGGCCGAGGTGGACAGGATGATGCGTAGATTCATCTGCACCCAGATACAGATGTGAGTCTTGCTGCCCCCTCTCCCTCCGGAGTAGGGGGCATGCTGTCCGCCTTCATCCCGATCACTCCTTCTCCAATCTGTCCCCCAGTTTTGAAGTCCTCAGGTCCGAGGACCCATGGCGTAGAGGGATCGGCACCGACTGTACTTGGTACCTCGATGCTGACCATTGCCTTGAATGGGTCAGCTTCGATGAGCTCGGAGCCATTCGGCTGTTATAGCTAAAGCCTTAGGGCCAGATCTCGGTCTTGGCGCCTGGAGGTTCATCTCCAGCTCCCCCATTGATCCCGAGGATTACTGACCTGATTGTAGCCCTAGCTCAGGGGGGTTGTTCTCCTTCTGCCTTTGATGTGGAGGAGAGGGTTCTCTCGATCCCATCAAGACCCCTGACAATCTTGTCCTCAGAATCCATTCTGGCGCCCTCTGTTTGGTCCAGATTCTGCCATCCTGCCACCTCAGGGACAGCCTGCTGCCTCTCCACCCCAGGGAGCTCCCACACGATAACAGCTGGATGTTTTCATGTCCTTCCCAGAGACCACCCTGAAGAGGTTTCGTGAAAGTGCACATGTAAAAAGAGGCACTTAGACTCCTCACCGGAGTCTCTCATGGAGGACACCAACTTGGAGGAAGGGAAGGTTCCCCCCGGTCATCCCCAGAGGATGTCTCATTTGGAGATATCATGGAGATCCTGCATAGGTATGGGGGTGGTCTGTCCAAAAACCCAACCCTGATGAGCTGGTGTTCCTGGAGGCATTTGGTGCAGGATACTGTACTTCCTGGATGTCTCCTCCCGCAGATCCTGTGGTGGATCTTATTATATCTTGGGCATGGAAGGAGCCCAATATGGTGGAGCCTATCCCCAAACACCCTGATAAGTTCCTCAGTGCCCCTTCTGATAAACCACACCTCCTATCGATGTCATGGTGGTGGTGGCAGCCACCAAGAAGGAGCTCACACAGGAGAGCTTGATGGTCCACCCGCTGGACAGAGAGTCTAGGACCTTGGACCGTTTTGGAAAGCAGGCCTATGCTTCAGCAATGTTCTCTGTTCATGTGCTGAACTACATGGAACACATTATTAGGCTTCAGCGAGACCTAGTGAAGGAGGTTGCCGAGTCTTCCACAGGGTCCATGTCAGTGGCAGATAGGAAGGTTTTCTCCTCTCGAATGGCCACCCTCACCTCCATTGCCAATACCTCTATGTGGCTTCTCTCTCATGCTACTGAGGGTGCAGACAGAGCTGCCAGAGCAGGGGCTGCCATCAGGCATCATGCCTGGCTCCAACATTGTACCTTCTCAGAACTCTTCAAGGTGTCATTTACAAATGCCCCATATGATGGTTCCACTCTCTTTATAAAGATGGTACACAACACACTGGTCCATAGTGAGGAGGACGAGAAGACTGTCTGCCATCAGAATCCGCTTCTCAACCCCTCAATGATCCTTCACCAGGAATCAGCGGGGGACGAAGAAGATGTGGCTCTGGAAGTCTCAAGGTTATTCCCAGACACTTGGGACTAGGCATCTATTCCAGGTTCTTTTTAGTGCCAAAGAAAATGGGGGACTTGAGGCCAATTCTGGATCTCTCTGCCCTGAACCTGTCAGTTGCCAATACGAAATTCTGGATGGTCACACTCCAATCTATCCTGCCCTTCCTGCAGGAGAATGACTGGATGTCCTCAGTAGACCTTCAAGATGCATGCTATCACATCAAAATGGACAGACACTCTCAGAGGTTTCTCCACTTTCGGCTGGGGGCCAATCATTACCAATTCAGAGCGCTACCCTTTGGTCTCAACACAGCCTCCAGCGTATTCACCAAAGTGATGGCAGTGGTAGCAGCTCACCTGCGGCTGCAGGGCTTCCAGGTCTTCCCCTACCTGGATAATTGGCTCCTTTCTGCCCCTCCAGGCATCAACTCTGCCAAGCCAGGAATTTCCTTATCCAAACTGCCCACCAGTTGGTCATCACCATAAATATCAACAAATCCCTGTTAGAACCAGTTCAAGTTCTGGATTTGATTGGAGCCCAGTTAGACACCATTCCAACCAAGGTTTTCCTGACACCCGACAGACTTCAGTCCCTCAAACATCATATCTTGCACATTCTTCAAGTTCCATCTCTTCCAATGGAGTTTGCTTTAAGGGCAGTGTAGTCCATGGTGGCCACGATCATGCTCATTCCCACAGCTCAGTTACACTTGAGGATACTTCAATGGACTCTGGTGGTCCAGTGGTCATTTCTATCTACTATTGTCACATCCTGTTTGTCTGTTGTGAGCATGCACTGATTCTCTTTTCTGGTGGATTCAGCCCCCAAAACTTCTTCGCAGTCGCCTGTTTATTCTCACCCCCCTCTGACCTCAGTGATCACGCATGCCTCCCTACTCAGGTGGGAGGGCAATGCTTGGAAGGACAGTTCAAGGTACGTGGTCATCCTTGGAGACCCAGCTGCATCAGTTGCTTATCAACATCCTGGAGATGAGGGTGGTGCTATTTGCCATTGAAAGCTCTTCATGTCTTTCTTCCCCTGTGGATTATTGCCATCCAGACAGACAACATGTCGGTAGTCTGGTACATCAACAAGTAGGGAGGAACCAGGTGTTATCCCCTTTGCCATGAAGACATGAGTTTGTGGGAGTGGGTGATCTCCACCGGCCATTTTCTGGTGGCAACACACATTCTGGGGAGGTACAACATTCTAGCGGAGAGGCTCAGCAGGTCTATCCTGATGCCTTATGAGTGGTCTCTGAATCCTTCAGTAGCAAAACACATCTTTCTAAAGTGGGGTCAGCCTTGCTGTGATCTCTTTGCCTCTTCTTCCAGTGCGAAGTGCAGCTAGTTCTTCACTCTGAACCCCCTCCAGGCGAGTCCCCCAGTGATGCTCTAGTTCATGCTTGGCCCTCTGGACTTCTCTATGCTTATCCTCCACGTCTCTGATACCAAAACTCATTCGCAAAGCACAATGGCTGAGGAGGTCAGTCATCCTCATTGCCACCTTCTGGCCTCACCAAGTGTAGTACCCTTCTCTGTGGTCTCATGTAGTGTGCCCTCCCTGGACATTAGATCTGGTTCCGGATCTGATTTCACATCCCTCAGGAATTCCACATCCAGATCTGCCCAGTCTACAGCTCACTGCTTGGCTGCTCTCGTTCCCATGATAGTTAGGACTCCTGGACTGTCTTGTCCGGTTAAGAAGATTTTGGTAGCATTTCGTAGATCTTCCACAAGGAGGGTTTATTTGAGTAAGGAGAAGCATTTCTCAATTTGGGCATCTCAACGGGATTTATATTCCTTCACTTCTCTATTTCCTGTAATCTTAGAGTTTCTGTCAGGCATTTTTCAGCAGGGTGCCAACATCTCTGCGGTTAAAGTTCAACTGGTGACTATTTCTAATTTCCACATAGGGGATAATTCAGCTTCTATAGCCTCTTCTAAGCTCTGTAAAGCTTTTCTGAAGGGTACCTTTTTTCTTAGGCAACCAATCAAGGGCACTACGCCTCCTTGGGACCTTACTTTGGTCCTTCAAGCCTTGGTTTCTTCCCCCTTTGAACCTGCTGCTTCAGTGGATCTGCAGTTTCTGTCTTGGAAGACAGCCTTCCTGATTGTTATTACTTCAGCTAAAATAGTGTCGGAGCTTCAGGTCTTCTTGATTAAGCCTCCTTACATGATCTTCCATAAAGACAGGGTATCTTTATGCACTAATTTTTCCTTTCTGCCTAAAGTGGTCTCAGAATCAAGCATCAACCAGGTTATCAACCTCCCTGCTTATACATAGACAATTATGTTTTTACTTGCCCAGAACAAAAGCCTTCTGCAAGTCCGATCAACTTTTCATTTCCTGTTCTAAGCCCTTTTTAGGGAAACCTGTATCAAAGGTCTCCATTGCTCTTTGGATTTCTCAGTGTATTCTCTTGGCATATTCAACCAAAGGATTGTCTCTGCCAGGTCAAGTTAAGGCGCATTCTACTAGGTCTGTGGCTACCTCAGCTGCTTTTTGATCCTGAGTTTCCTTGGACAGCATTTGCTTTGTGGCTACCTGGGCATCTTCACATGCTTTCATCTCCCATTACAGCTTGGATCTTCTCTCCAGAAGAAGGGCATCCTTTGGCTCTGCCATGCTATGGAATATCCTTCCTTGAGTGCCTCCCAGGTGTTTGGTACCTGGGGACTCTGTCCCACATGGTTGAAGAGCAAATGAAGACAACAACAACTTCAGATAAAGAAGTTGTGTACTCGCCCTAACTTCCATCTGAGTTGTTGCTCTTCATTTGTCTTTAACCATCCCTCCCTCCTTCCCCCTGCCTTATATGGGCTGTGTGGTGGTCTGGCAGGAAATAACATCCCCCTTTCTTGGGCATAAATGGTTATTCCTTATGATACTATCTGGGTTATTGTACCAAGGAGTAAGGCATTGTATCAGGTTGGATTGCTGTGGTGGGCAGCAAACTCAATCTGAAGGGAGGAAGGAGGCAGGGGCATTATGAGTAGGGAGGAGCTTGGAGCTTGGATCCAATGCTGGAGAAATGCGGCCGAGTTGTATCTGTCCCAGATCTGTGTTCCCACAGGCTGAAGACAAATGAAGAGCAACAACTCAGATGGAACGTTATGGTGAGTACATAACTTCTTTTTTTTTACTAAAACTCAGAGCTGATGATATCTTCATCTGCCAAAAGTGCCTAACACACACTTCTGGTGCCAGACCTATGCTGTTGAACTCAGTGTAAAGAAATACAGCATTGCTCTTTTTGTGAAACAAGAGCACTCCAGCATATACCTGATAAGTGTATCCCTCTCCAAACTTGATGTTGTGGTTAGAGACTTGGATGTCTTTGTGGCCAATGAATTCTTGTTTGACCACTACATGTCACCTGTTCTTTGGAAATCCTTCTAGCTAGCTCAGTTAATTTAAAATGCATAACTTCCAGGTCCAAGGAAGTTATTGTCCTCCCGTACTCATTTCCTGTCAGACCTGTAATGCAATATAATGTCCACTTTGGTGTAGCTCTCCAGGCATATTGCCCAAACAGAAAAAAACACAACCCTTCCTTATCAAGAAAGTCATGGGTATGAAATCCTTAAGTTGCACAGAGCATCTACAAGCTATATCACTCTCTTCTATCTCTTACAGACGTCACCATGGTGATGTCTGATTAGTTTGATAGACTGCAAATGACCCTGTCCTACTCATTCTTTTACAAGTTTGTAAAACAGCACCACCAATATCTACTGTTGGAATCTAAATATATGTCATAATATTAACATAACCTGTTGGCAGTACAGATACATTTCCAAATGGATCCCATACCTATGGAATAAGCTTTCACTCCATATCAAACAAAGTAACAGTCTAACTCTTTAAAACCATTTTGGATAAGTGGTCTAGATCTTCAGGTTCTTGTGGGTAGAGGGAGCAACTAGTGTGAATTGTAGTGGCTAGGCTGTTAAAAATTTACCCAGCTGATGGCGTAGTATCTACCTATAAAACTGGAAGCCTTTAGATCTGTAATTCAAAAAGTTAAGATTTTAGGGACCTTCTGAAGCCACCCATTGATGGAAACTCCCTTACAGATGCCAAAGATATACTGTTTGATACTTTAAATATTTAACATCAGAGATGTCAAGCAATAGCCTTGGAATCACTAGCAGTGCCAAAGTGGCAGAGCAGAGGACACAAGCAAATGGAAGGGAACCCATAGCCATTTTAATTATTAGAGCCATAATTTGTGTAGAGACAAATAGCTGTACTAGAATCCTGAACACTGTACAGGAATGTATGGACAGCCAGTGCAGTTGCCAGCGGGTGTCTTAATGTAAAAATGTTGAGGATTACTAATTAGTAGCTCGATGGCAAAGTTCTGCACCAACTGCAAGTGCTCAAGTTCCATGTGAAGCTGCCCCAGATTAACGGCAGCTCCATCAGTAATTGAGATGTGAAGAAACTAGGGTTTAAATGGTTTACCTCCATTTGTTTGAGAATGCTATGTGCAATCTTGCATTTGTGCGACTCAACAGAGCAAATTATGGAACACTACCGAAGACAAATGTCGAAAATGGTTTGACAGAAAAGCAGTTTTGACATTTGTCCATGTGTTTGAATGGCATTCTGCATTTGCATTATAACCATTCAAACTTCTGTGAGTCACCGTTGCATTTTTTTGCTGTTGTCCTTTCGATCAAATGCACATCGGACAATGGGCACATGACCTAATGGAGGTAAACCGTATAAAAAGTTATTGAAGGGTTCTCAGGGTATAGATGCATTGCTGCCAATGACCTAGGTTCAGGAACAGACGTGATATGCCAGAAGTGTTGTCAGGGGAATGGGTAGGATGAAGCAGTGAGTGACCAGCTCTTCTGTTCCATGGGGATGGTGTGAGGCATATTGCCTGCACAGCCAGAGATCAGAGGCCTCACTGGCTGCCACTTACAGAAGAGGATACAGTAGATATCCAACTTGTGATGCTTGCATATAACTGTCGTGTGCTTCTCCTTCCCAAGCTAGGGATTCTGACCAGCTGGCACCCGTATGATGGCTTTTTGCAACTGTCCACTTCTCCCTATATGAATACTTACTTCCCAGCCCTAGAATTGAGTAGCCACAATGTTGTGCCTGTAAAGAGGTTGGGAATTTGCCCATTGCTGTTTTATATATTAGATTACTTGGAAAGAAGCAGCTGTGGTTCTCTAGCAAGGTTGGAGGAAAGAGCTGGAGATATGTTAGAGGAAAGGGCAACAGTGAATAGAACTAGAGAGTGGTCTGATAAGCCACACAGAATTACCCCTAAGCTAACTTTGCCTTGTAGAAGCCTGGAAAACACTAGATAGAGGTGAGGGATGCTACTGCTACTACCTGAAAGAATCATAAAACTGCATCTAGAATCCTTAGTATACAGACTGTACCAAATATTAGTGAAGGCCATTTCCGTTGACACTCTTTACTGTGCAATTCCTGATTTATTTTTAAGAAGTTCTGCATGTCCATTCCTTTACTGATGGGCACAAGGACACTATGTTAAAATCATCTGGTATAATTATTGCACAAAAAGTACATGCTAGGAAGCTTGTCGAGGCCAGAAATGAAATAGAGGGCAGAAGCCTGTATTAAGCCCATAAACATTTTTCAGGATGACAGAATCACATATTGTCACATACTTGGTGATGATCCATCTCCCTTTACAGATTATCCCATGCTCTAGTAGCAATCACTTTCTTTTGAACAACTTGCTAAACTCTTTAGTACAAACCCATCCCATTGACATGAAACACGTATGTTTTCTCACCAGTTTTGTATCTTAAAGAAACACAATACCTGCTTTGACTTTTTTGTGTAAATGCATAAATGGCTTGCCTTTTGACTGTCATGGTCAGATCTCTGGCAAAGAATATCACATGTGTGGGCATATAAGTAAAACCTCGGATAGAAACTGATAGGAGACAAGGCAGCTGGCAACTAGAGAAAATCCTGTAGGAAATTTGGGGGGGTCTATATTATATCATCCAATGCTTAAAAAAGCGAACGCTGATTGATCGACCTAATTTAAGTGAAAGTTTACAATCTCGAACTGTCAGATCAGCGATTTTTTCCCCAGGGAAAAAAATTGCTGATCCAAAACACATACACACAACACAAGCACACCAAACAAACAGAAATCCACACGCATACACCTAAAATCTGATACCTAACCCTACACTAAACTATGCACACACCACTAACTACCCACTTACCTTAACCCAAACCCTAACCCTAAGGTCCATCACTATCGCACACTCACCTCACCCGCTCCCTATCCTTAACTCACTTAAATCCACCCTAACCCTCATGTCTACTCAATCGCACACACACCTAACCCGAGCCCTAACCCTAACTCACCTAAATCACCCTAATACTCACATCCACACAATCACACACTTACCTGAATCCGACCGGTAACTTTCCACCATAACACTGAAAATACCGAAGCAACAGAAACGGACAACCAAATTCTTTCCCTAGGAAAAAATTTGAGTTTCTGCTGCTTCGATATTTTGCAGTTTCGCGAAAATAAGTTCGATCAATCAGCATTTGCTTTTTTAAGCATTCGAGGATATAATATAGACCCAATTTGGGTGGGTGTGGGTTCTGGAAGTGGAACAACTCTTTGGTGGAGGCTTTGACGTTTAAGTCATAATGTCCAGTTAATGTGCAAATAAATAGCTGCTTGCACAACATGTATTAAACTGAGGCTATGTTCTGTGTATAACTGTAAATTACTATATTTTGATGAAGCACATGGACATTGCAATCTGTAGTCGAGTCCACAGCATGTTACTGACACACAATGATTGAAGCACTCATACATGTGTTTGCATGCCATGTTTTATGGCTGCATTATGCTGCACTTCTCATGATTCATAGTTCATGTTTCCAGCATGAATGATAGGCTGCCATAATGTTTTACGGGACATTCATTGTGATTGCTTGCAACACTAATGTCCCTCTGGGAGAGCACATACCTGGTGTGTGAAAGGGAGCAAGATTATGATTTGTGCGTTAAATAGCTATTTCAGGGAAGGTCTCCTGAGCCCCTATCAGGGTTCATTTTAGAAAGTGGATGTCAGGTTTGATCTGTCTGAGGTACTGAGTGAGGTCACTGTATAATGATATGCAGCACCACCACCCAAATGATCTCCAGCAGTGGAAACTGGAGGTTAGGTAGGAATATCTCATATGTTGTACTAAGTATGTGCAGTTACCACTGCCTTTCACAGTATAATTTTAAAGTTATTTAGAGCAGTGTTCCTAATAAAGACTCACTCTCTCTGTCTTATGACATACGAGGCTACTGGGAGATTACCACTGTGTTGTGCCTGTCACTTGTCTATCTGCCTTGGCATGGCTGCATATTATGGGATGTTGTATAGCTGTTTGCTTATAATGCTGTGGTCCCATGTCAGGCTTCTGCTGTTTTGCACATACATAGGTTTGTAGGTTCATAGACAAAAACTAGGTTATCTGCTCTTGTGAGCTGTTTTAAGCCTAGCTATTTTTAATTTCAAAGGTGAGAATCAAACCCTGTACCCTGTGACTGCATGAAAAATACCTTAACCATTACAGCAACCCTCCAACCCTCTCTGCTGCAGTGAAAGCACTGAATCCTAACCACAGACCACAAGGGACTCCCGTAAATGTATGGCTGTAGCTTATTTGTAAAGATGAGTGAGAATTTCCTTACTTCTACTGTCTTGTCACATACATGTGAGACTTTACCTTAGTTGTGAAGATATGGACACATTGCCAAGCTTCTGCTGACATCCGCATACATGTGAGAGTGTAGTTTTTTTAAACTATGTCTGTATGTCAGCAATACCTGTGTTTGAAGGCTGTTTTGTTCCTTTAATCTTCCAGTGTGGGCAGAGTAGGACTCTAGTCATGGGCTGCTTCAGGATATAGCTGGGAACTGCAGCGCAGCATGGTTAGTTTGCAGATTTCTTAATGACTTGTACTATATTAATTTTACCATTTGTAGTACATCTTCATTAATGTTATTCTTCCCATCGCTTCTTCCTCCTGCAGATCTTGATGCAAAGGAGCCAGAGACATATCATCTACAGCTGATCAGTGCCCTGTCACTCTGGCTGTAGTGGGTGGAAGGACTGGGAGAGCCTTTCTGGTCTTTCACAGGTAAGTAGCCCAGCCCAGGCAACTGCTGCTGCCCATCTGTCAGTGTGGCAGAGGTGCGGGAGGTGACAAACAGTGGGTAGTGCCACCATGTCCTTTCTGGGGTTTATTGTATATTCATTTAACCAGGTCTGTGCCATCAGGCCACCAGAGCATGGTGTGGTCTTTGTCACTGACCACCCTGATCCATATGAATGATTGTCTGAGTTAGATTGACACCTTTACGTATTCCTTGGCCCACATATACCACCCTGTCCATAGCAACTTGTATCCTCATGCTTTTGTGCCACTGCCAACCTCTTATGCAGTGTCCCTTCCTCCCTGTTGCCGTTTGTTCACCATCTGTTTGTCTCTGTCTAGCTCATCTTCCCCTCTTGTTATGTACACATCTACCCTTGTTTATCTGTACTGTTTTGTGTGCCTCCACTGTCTACTCTTCCAAACCTTCTTTCTCCATTTCTTGGTGAATATATATTTATGTAAAAAAAAGATGTACCTAACCACTCCCCACTCTCTCTCTCAAATATACCCTGTTTCTCCCTCCTGCTTTTTTTGTGTAACTCTCCTTGCTGTGTTCCCCCATTTCCTACAGTCCTCTTTCACATTCTTCCATTGGTTTATATATATTTATGTAAAAAAGAGATGTCTATCTACCCCCTGCCAAATATGCCCTATTTCTCCCACCTGCTTTTCCTTTATACTTACCTTTGTGTAACTCTGCTTGATGTATTCCCCCAATTTCCTACAGTCCTCTTCTCGTGTTTCATCTTTTTATAGAACCAGTAAGTGGCCATTTGACCGCCTGTCTGACAACATGTGTTTGCAGTTTATTGTGGGTAGTCTGTGAGGCACTTTTCACAGCCTGCCCCACCATGCGTTGACTTACACTAACTGCTACCTTTTAACATGAAAGTGAAGCCAGCCATCATATTACTGTTACCTTAGTCTTCGTCTTGCTGTGTGCTCTGCTCTGTGTTGGTTGGTTTGCAGCATTTTAGACTTGCTGCAGTGTCAGTAGTAAAACACAGCTAGCTGTTTGGTTGTACAGATCAACACCATTTGTGTGTTCATGTCTACTTTATGCTATAGTGTATTGCTGCTGAGCAGTAAAAACCTTGCCCAGGCATGCAACACTTCTCTGTCAATCCCAGCTTTAATAAATGAAATAACAGCAAAACACACTAATCCTATTTTTAAAGACTGTTCGTGCACCAGAACTGCAGTTGACACAACAATGTATTTGTGAAGGAATACCATCCATAGGACATAATATTGTGTGGTACCAGGACTATAGCTTCTTCATCCCTATCTTATTTTTATAACAACCAGAATAAGGAATTAGATTACCATCAGTTACAATAAAAATAATTTACTGAACGTGCCTCTTACTGCATTTGTAAACAGTTTATAACTTTGTTCATGTCTGCTAAATAGTGTAGATTGCTAAAGATATATATATATATATATATATATATATATATATATATATATATATATATATATATATATATGGATCTAGGACTATTGAACAAAAATTCAATAGTTAGAATCCACAATTACCGAACACACTTTAACGAAAGCGCTTTCACCGAAAAAAAAAATACTTTTATGTTTTTGCAAGGGAGTAAGCCCCCCTGTGCCCCCCACACCCCCTACTTAAATATTCTCAGTCGAAGGTCGCACTACAGTGGGGAAAAGGGAATTTTCCCTTATCCCCACTGTAGTGCGATCTCCACAACAGGCATACTTACGCAAAAGTGTTTTTCGGTGAAAAGCACTTTTGCGCAAGTATGCCTGGCCAAATCTCTTTCGTTTATGTTGTCTTTCTGTGATCTGTACGGATCACATATATATATATATATATATATATATATATATATATATATATATATATGCAAATTAATTTTTTGCTGTAAAACAAATCCAAGCATAAGACAGAAGCTGTCCAGTCAACATCAGTACCATCACCTGTATCCCTAGTGCAGGGGGAATAAAGCCCTGACTGTGACCCAAGTTCAAATAGGGGCTGAGGCTGTGGAATAGCTGAATAAGGGAGGATGTAAGTGAGCAGCATACAGTTCACTCATCCAAGGAGGAAAGTGTGGTAGGTCCTGGCAGATATTGCTGCTGCTCCAGTGCAAGCAGAGGCATATGCAAGAAGCAGGGAGTGGGAATTGAAGAGAAGGAATGCTGGGACCCTTCTTGGTATATGCAAAGGTGCATGTGGCTGGGTGGAGTCAGGGCTGCTAAACGCGTCATTATTGTTGGGTTGACAGCAGGGATGCAAGTAACTATCATGGCTGCCCGAATGATTCCCATTTTGATGGCTTTCACCACAACACTGTATTAGGTACATACCTAGTAAGGGAAATGAATAGACCAAGTCTGATTGGGGGAAGCTTGATGGCTGGTAAGTATGGGGGGGTCAGTAAAATCAAGATTCTGTACATACTTCCTATGTCAAGGATAAAAAGGTAGAAAAAATAGCCTGGGTTTTTAAAACTTTAACTGATAAATTATGTTTGTGTCCAGCTTAGCAGAGCTGTAAAAATTCTTTAAATATTCTAATATGTCAAACATGTTCTCCTGTGAGCTTATTAGCATAATATGCATGCAAAACCATGTTCATGTTAATTTCAAGTACTAATGGAATTCATAACTACTGTAAGCAGCAGAGGGCCAGTTCTAGAGCTGCGGTACCTTATACCTCTGTTATGTGGGGAGAAAAAGCAACACCTTCTTTTTAATAGCCTATAAGCCCATTACTTCTCAACGTTCTTTCCTAAAAGGCTGCCCTGTACTCTTGTATCATGCATCATTTCTTATTTCACTGTATGTAGTCTTTCCACATTCATAGTATCAGCCAGAGCTGTTTGTTGATACTATTCATCTTTAGATTTCTGTTCAAAACATTCAAATGCTTTTGAACATAATTTTCTTTCTTTTTCTTTGTGCTTTTATGCATCTTCTGTTTTCTAGCACAAATTCTTCATGATTTATTAAATCATCAACACCAACAGTGATGAATGCTCTGTGGTGGTAATGCCTGCAAGAGCTAGCTGTGTGTGTGTGTCCCATTCAGGCCTATAGCACTTGAAAGATAGATCACACACAGCAATTTTGTCTTGGCAAAACTTAATTGTGGTACTAAATTTGCTGTGTTCTTTGTCATGACTGAGAACATCAAATGGGATATCATTACTTCAGCTGAACAAGTAATGAAAAATACTTGCATTTCATTTTTTGTGACTGATAACTGGATGGCACAGTGGTGTAGCGGTAGCGTTGTCGCCTCACAGCTAGAGGTTCTCTGGTTTGATTCTCGGCTGGAGTGCCTTCTGTATGAAGTCTACATGTCTTCCTTGTGTTCGTGTGGGTTTTATCTGGGTACTGCAGTTTCCTTCTACATTACAAAGACATGCATCTGGAGCATTTCTCCCCAGGCCTCCTCTGAAAATTGGCTTTGTTTCAAGTCGGACTTTCCCAGCAAACAAATGTTAAATAAAACAAATAACTCTAAGCAATTGCTGTACAGACTGCTGGCAGTCAGGAATATCACACTTAATACATCACTGCCAGTGATGGTTAGTGAGCTAAATGCAAGAAAGGAGCAACTTTCATGCGTATAGCCACACCTATTGCATGAAGCATGAATTAAAAGTGTGTGAGCAGTGTAGTCTGCATCATGGATGTGCATATGTTATTGTTTTCCCTATCTGTTTCTTTTACAAGACATTCTGTCTTTCATCATATTTGCCTTTTTATTTGATTACCATTTTGTTTTACAGACATTTAATTTTCATTTAATTATTTTCTCTATATGCTAATATTTTTTTACTTGCTGTGCCTATAGTCACATTGTTGATAATGTCAGGTCTATTTCTCTGCATAGCCTACCCCATCTTTTCTCGAGCCTCAAACTGTTCTGTATGTTTATTAATGAATGTTGCCTGTCATATTCACAGTCTGTATCCTTCAAAACATATCAAATCATGGGATTAGATTTGTGAAAGTGATTGCCTGCTTACTAGCCTGAAGAGTAACACTTACCCTCCCAGAATGCATCCATTTTTTGCTTTAAAGACTTTCATATTGCTGTTTTCTGTAACTTTGGATGGAGATGCATTCCATTTTTCTGCACCCTTTTCAGTAAGTGCTGTAGTACATCTTTTAGTTTTACTTATATTGTTAATTTAGTTTTGTATATATATATTTTTTTACATCTATTGAATCCCAAGAATAAAAACAAGTATGCGTAGAGCTAGCTTTAAAACATTTATCATGTCCCCTCTACCCTTTTTGTAATATAAATAGAAGAGTTCCATCAAAGTTAATCTGTATTGGCAATTTCAGCTTTTCATGTTGTAGAGTTTCCTTATTATACATTTATACATGTTTTCTTTTGGTTTTGAATGATTTTAACATTAGCAACCAGTGGGAGTAGGTTATATTCTGTTTTAGATTTTCTTGAGCAGTTTAGATCCAGTGTAACGTAGGGATTTCTTGAATTTATGTACATGGTAGTGTATTCTTTTTAGCATTTAATATCAATGCGTTAATGAAAGTGTAACTGCTGATCCACAGCTATGCAAAAATCTTGAAAACTGTTATTTTTCTGTTCTTACCTCAACTATTTGGTACTTAGAACACTGAAATTCTCAACCAGAATATATGTGTTTTTATTGCACTTGAGAAGTAATGTGTGCTTGGCAGTGGTCAACTGGTTACAGTACCTTCCTGATTTAAACAAAGCAAAGTATACCTCGAGTCGCATCTTTTTTTTCTGAAACTGGGACTCGGGAAATCCTGTGTACAGAAGGTCTTCTAGATAAGGAACATAATGAAAATTGAGCTGCGTGTCTCAAGATTTGTGATCCTTCCTATATTCTGTTTTTTGCAGCACTGCTATGGTAAGTGGACAGTGGATCATTTTCTTTGTAGAGGAGAAGGCATCTTTATGCCTTTTCACTGTTGCCATTGAACATGCTTCAGTTTACCAAGTTCAGAGAAAAAGACAGAGACTCATTTTCGTCATCCCCGGTGACAAAGAAGAGCTTCTCAGGTACTCTTTTCATCTTGGTCTGAGTAAAGGATATTTCACTGTTTGAGAACAAACCTTGGTGCATTTCAGGGTGTAATTCCTTCCATAGATATGTTGATTTGTCCAGGCCTTCTTGCAGAAGTCTCAGGAGTCCTTAAAGCTGTCAGGATTGCCTACACTAAACAGATGCATTTTCAATAAAAGCTTTTCTCTGGCTGGGCAAAGAAGTTGCCTTCTCTCTGCCTCAGTGGTTTTACTTACAGGTATGCCTGACCTGACTTAGACACCAGTTTTCTTTGGCAAGTAACCTTCTGTATCTTGGCGCATATTTCTTTCATTTCAGAACATAATTTTGTGAGAATCTGACCTCTAATTCAGCACACACTTGTCAGGCAGGGGCGCCTCATCTCTAAACACATTGAAGAAACTCCCTTCCTCTCGGGGAGTTGAACATTGTGACTGATAGGATATCCATATGGATGAATGGAATTATAGTTCCTTTATTGGAAAACTTTACTTCTTTGTCATCACTTCTGTCAGCCAGCTCTTTGACCTTTAGGTTGTAATTTCCAAACAATCCATACTTGGTCTTTTGCGCAAACTTAGTTTCCTTTAAGGGTAAACTTCCATTTTCTTCCTAAGTAATTTTGAAACTGTTTCTTAATTATTCCATCTCTCTTCCTGTTTTATTTCCAGGGTGAATCTCAGGACAGCAGACAGTTGCCTTCATACCTTCATTTAGCTATGGGACCTGCTGCTTTTACTGCTTTTTTTCAAGAATGTATCAGTGTCATAGTCACTTTGTTTTGGTGCCTGGCCTCACCAGACACTACTATTTAGATATGCACTCCATACTCAGGATTCCTTTGACAATTCCATGCTGAGGGCTGTGGCCTTTTAAACCTTGTGTTTGGCTTATCCAGCTTATCTCTCACAAGGAGGTGTTATCTACTCTTTGGAATTTTTCATTCATGTCCTTGGCAGAAGGGCCTTCAATGTTGGATGTTAGAGACATGTGAGTACCCCTAGTATTATTTTATCTTTGTGAAGGCTGTTTGCTGTGGGGGTGGTTACTGTCCCACATTTCTTATTATGTCGGAAGATCTCTTCATCCATTAAAGCAGTTGTGTGCCCTATAAATTTAAGAGAATTAAAATGTTATACCCTTGTTTAGTTTGTAGCATGATTTAGGTGCATCTCACTCATGTTCCACAAGGACAGAACTAAAAACCATGAGCCAGCTATGCTCTTAGAACCCAGTGTGGTGACTGCACCAGCAGGGTTACTGTCTTCAGTCTGAGCATGGAAATCAGAAATCATAAAACAATAATACTAAGAAGGTGTTAGTAAGGAAATCCCAGATGCTCCCTCGCAGAGAACCATCACAAAGATTAACTGATATGGTGAGTACACGTATTTCTAATTTCTGTAGTTTGCAGAATCTTTTTATTTTTGCTAAAGAATGTTTCTCCACAGAATGCATTTTTTCCCTTAAGAATCAGTTTGAATCATGCCCTTAAAATGCTCATGTATTCCACTGGAATTCTGCTGAAGACATTTGTTGTGCACGGAGTTCTTAACAATTGCACATTTACAACCAATCAAGTATAAGCAGAGTGTTTGTTGGATTTACCTGTGGGCAAAGGAAAGAACTGTCTGCATAAACAGAGCTTCTCATCTTGGATTGTACATTGTAATATATATTTTTCTAATGAAACAAGAACTTGTTTCCAGTCTTTGAAAAATTTGCTCACGAGAGGAGAGCCCACTGTCAGATCCTGCTTTAGGATGTGGCTGTATGAGGTGATTTCTTTTGCGCCAGTAACCTGTATGTAAATGGTTCACTCCATCAGTAAAGATTACAGCCTTCATATTCTGAAAGGAATAGGATTGGCCTTTTGGTTGAAAAGTAGGTTGTTTTCTTAAAAGAGGCTTCACATGCCACACTCAGTTTTATTAGTGCTTTTTCGTGTTATGTCAGATTTGTTTGTCTTTTGAATTTTAAGTCAGCAACTTCTTATTTTCCTATATCCGCCTTATCTAGACATAAGAGGAGATACAGTCAGGCAAGTCACTTCAAAATGTAACTGTCTTAAGATTCATTCCACATGCACAGACCTGTGGAGTATCCACAAATAATGAAGCAAATAAAATATAAGGCTTAATGCAAATACCAGCAGGTTTTCCAGCATGTCTGGACATATCAGGTGTTCTTCCCACACTGTCTGTCTTTATTTCTTTAGGGCATAAATTTTGTAGGTTACCTAAGATACATGATGTGCCTTTTAAGCTTGCTCTAAGTATAGTTATTTTTATATGAATAAAGTTATATTATTATAACATCAGAAGTTGTTTTCCACTGTTATCAATTATGTTATAAAAAAATCAGTCTGTGTTAACTCTAGTAGTAAAAGCAGTGACTAAACTGTCTTTTAAGGGTTAGCCTATAACAAGACTTGCAAGACGATGCAGTGGTGCAGCGATAGCATTGTCACCTCACAGCAAGAGGTTCTCTGGTTCGATTCTCAGCTGGAGTGCTTTCTGTGCGGAGTCTGCATGTCCTCCCTGGGTTCGTACGGGTTTCCTCTGGGTGCAAAGACATGCGTCTGGAAAGTTTCTCTCTGGGCCTCCGCTGAAAATTGACTTAGTTCCAAGTCAGATTTTCCCGGTAAACAAATGTTAAATAAATAAGTAAATAAAATATTTGCTGTACTGTTCAATGTAAGGCAATGACAGTCACAGAACCAGTGATTTGATAATCTCTGGTGAACCACCTGAATGCATAGTAGGCATATTGTGTTCATGTAGTGCTGAACAGAATGTTTGGTGTTTGCCATTGTTTGCTGATATAGTCTAGTAGTACCAAAAATATCTGCTGTGCTGTTTTTATTTACTTACTTTTTGTTGCGCAGGTTAGTCCCACTAGCTCAGTGTCCTCTTTTCAGGAAAGACCTGAGGTGGTATTCACTCTGACTGGCGAACATTTTGCCAGGGCATCAGGGAACCTCCTGTACTCTTTTGATAGGTGCCACAGGATCTCTTACAGCCATCAGAGCTGCTACCAACCCAAGCAGATGGGACCTGAGTTTAACAGAGAAAACATTGTATAAATATATTATTGAATGTCATCTTTGATGTAATGTTTAAAATTTACTTTAATTGTAAATCTGTTTTAATGACACAGTTCTGTTTTGGGATTTCAGGAATTTGGAGAAAGGGTTATGATCATCACAGGACCTAACATGGGAGGAAAGAGCTCTTACATTAGACAGGTAGCACTGATCACCATTATGGCACATATTGGGTCTTACGTTCCTGCTGATGAAGCTGTCATTGGAATTGTGGATGGAATTTATACCAGGTAGGATGTGAATCATGTTTCTTTCTCTGCAGACAGTCACTGTAAAATACCAGTCATTTGTTTATTTCTTTATTTTGTAGCAATTATTGTTTGCATTGATTTATTTTGGTCGGTTATGTATTTATTTTTGTGATCCTGTGCATTAATTCACTTGAACATTACATTCCACTGACCAGGCAATCAGTCATTAGAATCCAGTTACCAAAAACTTTTCTCCGTCCACAAACCCTATCAAATCTGCTGGGCATTGTCTGTTCTCATACCATGTTGCTAAGGCTTGGAACTCCTTACCTGTACCCATCAGGTCAATACCCTCCCTCCAGTTCTTTAACATCATTCTGAAAGACTTCCTAGCCAAACTCTGGCTCTGTTCTTCTCAACACCAGTGTAAACTATATCCCTAAATATGAACAAGCACATATTCATACCGGACACCTCTTTACTCTCTCTTCTTCATTCACTTCGTTATTTCAGTCAATTTCTCTCCCAACTCTTTTTCTCAATATGCCATAACCTTGTTTTCTCTCACTTAATATTGCAGTTCCTGTTTGTATTGTACTAACTTCTCTTTAATTTCTCTATAAACTGGCTTAAATTTCTCTAAATATTATTAGAAGTTGCTTCTATTCTTAACCAATGTTTTCACATGATGTCAAATTTTGCCTAATTATTTAAACTGCAGATGTTTTTGTATTATTTTTAAAAATTGTAAAATTATTGTTCTTAAAATGTTTTATAATAATTTGGAACTTTTCCTCTCCTGGCCTTCACTGTAAATGGGCACCTATCCAGACCAACTTTTACAGTAATCAAATGTCAGTAAATAACTAGCATGGAAGTATTTTCATCACATTACTGTAAATTAAGCTGGAATTGTGAACTATTAAATTGTATGCCGTTTAGGATAAGGAACAAATAGGAGCATGCATGACTTGCTCATAATACTTCAGGTCTCCACCAGAAAGGGGATAATTTTATTTTGAATTAATTTATTTGGTTTGAATCCTCAAGCACAATGGTTTTATCCAGATTTACTGTTCAAATTTAAATAAATTATTTAAAATAAATAATAAATAAATTTGAATAGCCTTACATTAAGTTGTGTTTGAAAAGATGCTTTGGTCCTTAAACTGATAATCTCTTGATGATGACAAGGTTGTGTCAGAGGACTTAGGGAGACTAGGCAGTAGATGTGCCTTGCCTTTGCTTGCAAGATTTTTTACCTTTTATGGAAGCTTTGTCGACTATGTGACTCTGTATCAGCTGCACAGTACATTTCGGAAACTAAAAGATTTATTTGAGATATTTACCATCCTACCTTCACCATCAAGGTGATTATTGATGACAGTTCAAGTGCACATTTTAATATATGTATTTGTTCATATTAATGACATATATACATTTGGATGTTTTTAAAATGTATGATGTTCATCGTGTTTCACTGTTGCAGTCATTACACTTGGGTTATCCTGCTGGCAGGCTACCCGCAGTCGGCCTGAATTCCAAAGTCTTTGTCTGGCGTCGGTTGTTGTCGCCTCTTCCCTGACGTCAGTGCGCCAGGGGTATAAAAGATACAGCCGACGCCATTTTCTTCAGTCTTTCTTGCCGCGCGGTGCCTGAAGCAAAAGCAGTTCGCAAGTGCTGGTTGGCCGACTCCTGAGATTTTCAAAAATGAATTTCAGATCCGAAGTCTTCATTAAAGCTAAGTACCCCGTTGGGGAAACTTTTTTCATGCTCCAGTCCGATGTCAGAAAAAGTTAACAATTGTATTTCTTGTGGGATGCAAATACCTCATAAGGATTTTCATTCTTACTGTATTCCTTGCCTAGGCCCTGATCACAACGTTGCTAGCTGTCAGTTTTGTGCTAGATTTAACCAAAGCATTATTAAGCATCGGTACGATTTTGCCTTTCATTACTTTGGCTGAAGATTCAATTATATAATGCCGTCGGAACAACTGATGACTGGAGTTTATAAAAAGCACAAGGAAAAAGAAAAGGACAGGCATCCGAAGTCCAAAACCGACGACGAGGCTTCCACTAAGCCAGTCGCCGGTTCTCAGTGAGGCGCTTTCGCAGCCCCTGGTGCCCGCTACCTCAGAGCCACAGGCCGCTGACGACTCCCACATGGAGCCAGCTAGGCCTCTGGATACTCAAAGTATTGGACACTCGGAAACTATTCCCTCAGATGGGTCCAGAGCCGCTGAGCAGGCATCGGCTTCTGAGGGTGTTTTCAGACCTACACAATTATATGTAAAGCCTACTTCAGCTTCCAAAGTAAAGACTAAAGCAGTTCTAAAGACAAAGAAACAAGTACAGCATTCTCCTGGACAGACTACCATGCCTTAAAAACAGATGCTCAAAATGGCCAAAGACCTAATTATCTTGATCAGGGTTTTCCATCCCCCTCCTGACAAGAGGCCTAGGCAAGAGACAGAATATGAATCTTCAGATCAGGTTTCCATTTCCTCTGACTCTTCTTCTGAACAGGAATACTCTCTTCCTCCTTACGAGGATTCTGATGCTGAAGAATCTATCCCTTCAGCCTCACCGCCTGAGTATTATTCTTTTGGGGAAACCCTGCATACCATGAGGGAGCACTTCCACTGGGAGAGCAAAGACTACTCAGAATCTAAGAAAAGGCTTAGAGATTTTCTTTTACTACCTCAGCACAGGCCTTTGGCTATTCCTCCTGTGTTAGACGTTGTAGATGATGTATTTTCAGAGTCCGGACTTTCTCCAGACTCCTTACCCCCTGCCCCTGTTAAACCAGACAGATACTACAGGGTTCCAGATTCACATAAATTTCTTCATAAAAACCCTGCTGCTGACCCAGAAACTATTTCTAAGGGTCCCAAAGGAGTCAAGGCTTCTACTGCAAAAAACCCTATCCCCTCTGATAGAGATTCAAGGGCACTAGATAGATGGGGAAAAAAGGTTTACACTTCTGCTACTTTGGCTGTGAGGGCTTTAAATTGTCAATTTCATATGCTTAAATATCAGCAATACTTAATGGCGCTGCTAAAACAGAAACTGTTGTCAAATTCTGATTGTGCAGAAAATAAGGAAATGCAGTATTTATTGCATGCAACTGAACAAGTGGGAAAGCATGCATTGCAATGTGGTTTTGATTCTCTGGAGGCCTCTTGCAGGGCTGCAGTTATGGGTTCTGTCATTAGGTGGCATGCTTGGTTAAAGGAACAGAATCTGCCTGATCATGTTAAAGCAAAATTATTAGATGCTCCATTACAGCATGATACCTCATTTGGTGTTACAGCAGAGGAGGTGTTGAAGTAAATGGAGGACAAAGCGAAATCTTTGCAAACAGTAAAGTATTTCTTACAGGTACAGCCACCCAGATTTAGCAGGAATTGGCCTACAAAGAATTGGTCCTTTCCAGTGTCAGACAGGCCACATAGAGGCAGATACAGACGCCCCAGAGGCAGACCCCAGCCCCAGGGCTCATACAGGCCTAAACAGTGGGGCGCTTCTACCTCCAAAAGCGGAGAAGACAAATCACAGCCATACAGGAAACAGTCCCAATGACTTTCCTCTACCAGCACCAAGCACTTATCTTTTGGCAGCCCCCTTGGGGGGGGGGGTACATGCTGCACCTCAGAAAATCCAAATCCCATCGAGCTACATGCTCGAGAGACTTGAACCTCAGCACTGAAATAAATAGGACATGTTGGAGGGACAGATTCATAACCCAGAGGCTCCCTTTACTCTGGAATAAAATCCCAGTCCAGGTTAGGCAGAGTCCCTCATTGACTCTCTTCAAGAGGAATCTTGATGAGTGGATGGGAGATCATAGGTTTACCCCGGGTATCACTTCTGTGTCACTGTTAGACAGAGGCACAGTATACTAACCTCGAAAAAGGGCATAGCAAAATTAATTTAAAATGGGTGGTGAAAGCCAAACACACTCTGACTAGGCTTATAAATGCCCTAGGGCAGATAGCCCAGTATGAACCTATGAACCCTTAGGGGGAAAACTAGCACTTTTTTCTCAAAATTGGCACATGATCACCCAGGACCAATGGGTCTTGCATATAGTGTCCCAGGGCTACAGTTTCCACTTTCACACTCTGCCAAGAGCAAAAAGTATGCCAGACCTGCCACACAATCAATGGGCAGAGGCACAAAAACAAGTTTCATCCCTCATGGACATGAGGGCCAATCAGTAAGCACCACAGCAAGAGCAGGGACAAGGATTTTACTCAAGACTTTTCTTGGTACCCAGAAAAGACAAAGCCTGGAGACCAATACTGGACCTGTCTATTCTAAATACATTTCTGGACGTTCCAAAATTCAAAATGTTGACTCTGCAGCAGCTTCTGCCCATACTGGGCAAGAAGGCTTGGCTTGTAACTTTGGACCTAAAAGAGGCACACCTGCATATTCCAGTCAGACAATCTTGCAGAAGATACCTCAGATTCATAGCTGGCTCAATGCACTACCAATTCTCTACACTGCCCTTTGGCTTATCTACTGCGCCCAGGGTCTTCACAAAATGCCTGGCACCAGTAATTGCATTTTGCAGACAAAGGAATTCAAATATAGCCTTACTTGGACGATTGCCTTATTCAAGCAGAGAACAAGGACATTCTACTAAAGCATCTGGCGTTTGTAAAAAGATTACTAATTTGCCTAGGGTACACAGTAAACGAAAAGAAATCAAAACTAGTACCATCTCAAGAGATAATATTCCTGGGTGCAAGCTTAAATACAACTGCCCAGATGGCTTATCTCACGTCAGACAAACAAAGGCAACTGACTTCTTACTTCAAAATGTTGGCAACAAACCCCCAGTTATCTGCAAGAAAAATTCTGCAGGCTTTGGGCATCATGGCATCCTGCATTCTGCTAATTCCATATGCCAGACTGCATATGAGGAAACTACAGTGGTATCTAAAAAGTGTTTGGACTCAACGTTGTCACAGCCTGGAAACATTAATTACCCTCATTCCTTGCCTGCAACAGGAGTTTCGATGGTGGGCACAGGACTATGACCACAACAAGGGACAGCCATTCAGCCTACCCACATCCAGGCAAAGAATAACAACAGATGCTTCAGATTATGCCTGGGGGGCCCACATGGCAGGAAAATGTATTCAGGCACATGGCCCACAAGCCAAAGGCATCTTCACATCAATCAAAAAGAGATGCTAGCTGTTCAGAATGCCCTGACGGCTTTCAAGGATCTACTCCATCCAGGACAACTACTGATAAGGACGGACAATACTACAGTAATGTGGTACATAAACAAACAGGGAGGCACTCATTCCTACCCCCTCTGCAGACGAGCCATGACTTTGTGGGACACAGCATTGACTTATCAAGTACACCTGCAAGCAAAATTCCTGCCAGGAAAGAAAAATGCTCTGGCTGACGAACTAAGCAGAAACCTCACGGATCCCCATGAGTGGAAACTGAATCCACAAGTCTTCAGCATGATAATAAAGAAATGGGGATGCCCAGACATAGATATATTTGCCTCACCTCACAACTGCCAACTACAGAAATTCTGCACAAGGACTTATCACAAGCAAGCATGGAAAGTGGATGCTCTATCATTCAGCTGGAAAACCCTAACAGTATATGCCTTTCCTCCTCTGCCTCTCCTCCCCAAGGTACTCCTAAAGGTCAGACAAGAGAAGCCAAAAATGATTCTGATTGCTCCAGACTGGCCCCGCCAGCACTGGTACCCAATCCTAAAGAGCTTGTCTCAAGGCCCAGCCTGGACATTGCCTCTAATTCCATATTTACTGACCCAACGAAACAATCAGATCCTGCACAGCCAACTCAGAACCCTAAATCTGGCAACATGGTGGATAATGTAGCCATTCAGAACACACCTCTCTCTAAAGCAGTGATGGATGTCATTTTGGAGGCCAGGAGGCCCAGTACCAGAAAATCTTATGCAGAAAAATGGAAAAGATTCTGTGCTTGGAACCAAGCACAAGGAATTGACATGTTTGTACCAAATATTCTTCAGATTTTACAATACCTAACTGAGATGCTGGACAAAGGCCTATCCTTTTAATCAATTAAAATCCATGCCTCTGCCATTTCAGCTCATTACAATACGGAACCACCAATTTTTTCACATCCACTGCCTAGACAGTACCTCAGAGGGGCCAAAAACATAAGACCTCCAAAGACAGCACCAATACCTGCATGGGACCTCAGTTATGTCTTGGAAAAACTCACACTGCCGCCTTTTGAGCCAGCCAATACAGCTGAAATAAAGTTCTTATCTTGGAAAACAGCTGTGCTCCTAGCAATAACCTCTGCAAGATGAGTCTCAGAATTACAGGCACTCATGGCTGTGGAACCTTTTATCATTTTCTATCCAGACAGGGTTTCTGTGAGGATGAACCCGACATTTGTGCCTAAGGTAATGTTGATTGTGGCCCTTAACCAAACCATTCATTTGCCTATCTTTTATTCAAACCCACAGAATAAGGGTGAGAGACTCCTGCATTCTTTGGACATACACAGACAGCTATGCTTCTACTTGGACAGAACTAAAGCTTTCAGAAAGACTGAGCAACTCTTTGTAGCATATGCTGCAGGATCACAAGGAAAGTCCATCTCAAAGCAGACTATTTCAAAATGGATAGGCCACTGCATTCGTCTCTGCTATTCACAACATGACAAATCAGTGCCTAAGGGCATTAGGCCACACTCAACCAGAGCAGCAGCCACTTCAGCAGCCTTCCTCAGACGAGTACCAACCAAAGACATTTTAGAGGCTGCAACTTGGAGTTCAGTACACACTTTTACCAAGCACTACCACTTACCTCTCTACTCTAAATCCAGAGCAGGCTTTGCCACTGCAGTTCTGCAGGGTCTTATAGCCTCTCCTAATCCTATTTAGACCCAGCCACCCAACCTCAGCTTTGGGATTCAACCCAAGTGTAATGACTGCAACAGTGAAACACGATGAACATAGTACAGTTGTGTACCTACCATAAATGTAGATGTTCGAGTGTATTCACTGTTGCAGTCCAGGTTACCCACCCATCATCCCCCTTTTCTTTGCTGGGACTTATCTGTACTTCTCTGTCCTATGCAACCTATGTGGTGTATTTGCTTGTAGATGAAGGAAATGTTTATTTTAGTGCATGCATCCTTATTGGCATAATTTTCAGCCTACCAATTTGGGGGCACCTTACATCTGGGGCAAGAAAAACTGAAGAAAATGGCGTCGGCTGCATCTTTTATACCCCTGGCGCACTGACATTAGGGAAGAGAAGACAGCAACCGACACCGGACCTAGACTTTGGAATTCAGGCCGACTGCGGGTAGCAGGATAACCTAGGTGTAATGACTGCAACAGTGAATACACTCGAACATCTATATTTATACTAGATACATGACTGTACTTTATGCCTCTTGTTAGTTTTATTTTATAAATTACGTTCAAATCTTTTTGAAGCCCACAGTTTTTCATTTACATTAAAAAAAAATGTTGTTTAATGTTTAGCATCCATCTATCAATGTAGTATTGGCTGTACATCTCTTGATTGTGTCTAATACTGCAGTATGAAGTACTAATGCACATCTTACTGGAAGAAAGCTATTGTTTTACATATTGCATTTAGACTAATGCTAGAACAGCTAGGTATTTAATGTTTTTTTTTTCAGCAAGCACTGAGCAAATAACAGCTTAGCTATACAAGTACTCACTTTCTGCAGAGTCATACAATAGCAATCTGTTAACTCTGTCATTAGGTCTTTCCTGATTTTTTTTTTGTCACCTCTTTTAGACCTTCTGTAAGTGAAAGAAAATAAAGTTTATAATTGTGTTGTCTCTTTTTTTAAAGACCTGGCATTATGCTGCAGCATACACACACACACACACACACACACACACACACACACACACACACACTTCTGCGGTAGGTAGCACAGTAATAGAGCCTCCTTTGCCCATTAGGAGTTTAATCCTTAGGCAAGTTATAGCTGACAACATGGCATGAGAAGCAAATATCCCTGCAAATCAGCTGTATGGAGGGGAGTTCTTGGAAATCTAATTTCTCATAGAATGTGTATTTTTCTTCTAAACTGGAAAGACATAATCAGAAAAAAAATGGGAAAGCTGTAGGTCAGACTTCCCCAAGAAAAAAGCTGGCTTTCTGGGTTAGAAGTGTAAACTAATTTATAGATGACCTGCATTTCACTACTGATTTAGGCACTGGTCAAGGCAGTCATGGAGAGAGTACTTTGTGTTGCTTAAGTCTGCTCACCCCTCCCATGGGAAAGGTGTTGGTAGGGCCTTGTCTCATGAGCATCATCTGGTGGAAGATCCTGAAATGTAGCTGCCCTGCACTTGTGACTCAGGGGGCATGTGTATGCCAGCAGTACACAGCAGTCTGAATTAGAATAGTGGGTTTGTGGGAGCCTTCACCTGTAATGCAGTCTGCAGCATGGGTATTTCTCTGTACTTTCTGGTCGGCAAGGAAGGGGAGGATGTTGGGAGCATCTAAAAACATCTCCTAACCCCTACTCAGTGATGATCATGATCCCAGCCCTCTCCTGTCTCCCTATGATATCAGATATGGGGAAGAACAAATGAGACTTTAGAAATAAGGGCTTCATATTCATGGGAGGGTGAGAGCTGTATTATTCCTTGCCAAACTAGCAGTGTATCTCTCAGTCTAGACTTTTCTATGCTGTGTATCTCTAGACTGAGACAGAATGGTGGAGAAAGAAATATTCTCATTACTGTGATTTAGCTGTTGCTTAACCTCATAACTGCAAGTTATAGAGGAAGGATATGTAAGTTTTGGAAGAGCAGATCATATCCAGTCTGTGAGTGTGTGTGTGTGTGTGTGTGTGTGTGTGGTTTCATTCATAAAAAAATGATCAAAACTACACTCGCATAAGATGAGAGAATGATAACATTGTGTCTGGAAATCCTGTAGTGCCACCCTTTCCCCCCATCTGAGTTCTTTGCAGCCTGCATTCCTTCAGTGTATTTAATCATCTCTGAGGTTATTACAGCTTCATGGGACGAAGAAGGAGGATCCTTTCCTTAGTGTGACCAGTGAAGCTGTACCAGTAGTACCACTCAGTTCCCTCTTTCTCATAGGATGTCTGTTGAACTTCTGATTAATCCAGAAAACTTTTTTTTGAGAGCATCTTACCAGCACAGATGTATTCTTGGATATTACTGAAATGTCATATAAATATTACATCACTGCTTTCCTTTACTTCTTAAAAGATAGCCTACATGTACAGAACACCAGGGAAAAAACTGGGTTTGACACCCACACAACCAGTAAGATTACATCAGTGGTTTATCTGCACAAAGATGGATATTTTGCCTCAGACATGGACTCTAGACTTAGGAATTTGTTGATGGAAAAGTATTTTCTCCATTTTTTCATAGGTTATTTGCTGTATGTGACCTGTTACAAAGGCCTTTTATTAAAAGTCAGTCTTATAGAAAAAAAATGTGCAAATCACTTTTCTTTCCTTAATGTCATGACACTTGAGTGCTGCTATTTGCTTAGGATATTGTGCTGTATTATAGGCTTTGGTTAAAAATACTGAAAATTTGCCAAAGTTTGTGCACTACCTTTGATAGATTAACGTTTTTGCAGCCTGCAGTATTACCTTTTCAATACACGGGCTGAGTGCTTGTTGACACTGCTTAATACATAATGCATCTTCTAGATGAATTGCACACATTGAGGTAATTTTGAGCAGGATGAGGGGTTAAGATGGGATGGCTACATTGTTATTTTCTGAGAAAAAAAATCCTGAAATTGCCAAAAAACCTGGTTCACTAATTGAAGCACTGTTTTATAACTTTGGTACTTTGAATCGTTTGCCCTACTTTTTAGCATATTTTTAATACTGATGTCTTATATGAATGCAAGCAGTGAACATTATAATTTGTAACATGTTGTTGAGTCTTTCGGCTTTTCCCGGTTAGGGGTCGCCACAGCGGAACTCCGGTCCGCTAATGATTGGTAGTTGATTTTTACGTGCCGAGTTACCAGCCCTGACCCACAACCTTCAACGAAGGTACGCCCATTCACGCATGTCTCCACGCAGAAGACGCTCTATCTGAGAATTGAACCAGACAGCGTCTTACTGTGAGGCAACAATGCTACCGCAGCACCACCACCATTATAATTTGTAACATAGTTGATGTAAAGCGAGTAGAGAATCTCCTATGGGGTTGCAGAAAACACTGACTAGGTACCCCAGAAATTGAAGTTACTGCATGTTTTACACTGATTTGTTGAAATTGCGTAATTGAGAATACTGTTTTTCTGTTTGTTGGTTTGTAGTATTTTGACCTGAAATCTTGAAATGTCATCTTGTGATGCCGTCATAAGTTTAGAAAATGGGCTGGCAATGATGTAGATTCAGAAATGTCCTCTTTAATGATAAAATTACATTATAGTGTTTGTTATAGTGACAGTAGTCTCCTTTATGATGTGATTTGAATAACTAACTGTATTTGTAAGTTTTGGCTAAAAATGAAAAATACACTGCCTATATTTTTGGCTGCTGCTGTGGTATTAACCATAGATCTTCAGTGTGGCACTTCTTACAATGCTGCCTCAAGAGTTAAATGTCTTACAAATTTCACAAAAGTAGCACAAATGTCTGTATACTGCAATGGATATGTCAAATGTTTAATTATAATGCATTAGGTGCATAGCTAGTACAGAATAGTTGTTTTACAAGTAGCTTGTTTTGAAGCTGTTTAAAAAAGTAACATTTACAGAGCTCTCATAGTCCCCAGACTCTGTTATAATAAGTGACATTCCGGTCAGTAATTAGTTAACATACTCTCAGTGTTACTAGGTAACTGTTAATTACAGACTGCTTTGCTTTCAAGGTCTCAGCTGATGAGCTGAGAACATGAGGAACATGATAATTATGCAGTTATAGACCATCTCTTATGTATTACACCTTGTATAATCAAAATCACACGTTACTTCTGCTTAACCTGGTTTTCTCTGTGTTTCATAAGGACACAGTTTTTATATAGCAATCACAGAGGTAGAATCAGTAAGAATATGTACTTGCATATCTCCAGATACCGTTTTTTAACATCTTTAGTGAATTATCACTTGTGGCATAGGCAAATTTACATTTATATAAAAATAATCAAACTGTATTAACAAGTTCATGTTTTCAAATATTATACTTTACATATAACCTTAACAACATTACATAAATAATTCAATTCCTGCCTTTTTTGCTACATCTTTATTAAACTGTCACTTACTACATAGGCAATCATACATTTATATAAGTGAAAACAAACCACGCCAACACAATCCTAGTTGCAAGCATTTTACATCATAAACCATACTGACATACTCCCAGCTGCAAACATTGTACATTACTTATAATCTACCCTATCATGTCCGGTTCGATACTCAGCTAGAGTGTCTTCTGCGTGGAGACATGCCTGAATGGGCGTACCTTCATTGAAGGTTGTGCATCAGAGCTGGTAACTCGGCACGTAAAAATCAACTACCAATCATTAGCGGACCGGAGTTCCGCTGTGGCGACCCCTAACCGGGAAAAGCCGAAAGACTCAACAACAACATAGCTCACTTAAGTCATGCCTTCTCTTAAACCTCATTCCTCCCCTGTATGTATTGTTCCCACAATTCCCATTTTTCCTATGTAGTTTGCTCCTAGCCCTTTTTCTAAAGATCTCAGTGCCAGTTGTTTTATCTCTTTTACTGTATTCACTATTTCTAGTATAGTTGATTTAGGTTTTGATTCCATTTTCTAGTAATCGCTTTTTCGGCAGCCATCATAATTAAACACAGCAAGGCCTTACCATGTCTAGGCAATTCTGATTCTGTGTCATAGCTCAGAAGAATCATCTTCCTTGCACCAATCTGCCCACCCAATATCTCCGACAGTGCATCCCTCAGGGAATTTTTAAAGTCCTCCAACATACCGCACTCACAGAAAATAGGTTTCCAATTACCTCTTTCCTCCCCGTCACACCTTCAGCATTTGCTGTATATATGTCTAGCTAGGGAAAAATGCGCTGGAGTCTACTTGGGGTATAAAATTATCTATGTAAACATTTCCAAGCAAAAATCCTAAATCTTCTAGATTTTGTTCCATATTTAGGAGACATACATATATCCTCCCATTGTTTCTTTGGAATTGCTTATCCAGTCTGTCTTCCCAATCCTTTCTAAAACCTTTGATTAATTATCATGCAATATTTTATATGCTGTACTAATATTTCCTTTTTTATGGCAGCTTCTGCTCTAGATTTTACTAAAAACTCTACCAGTGCTGATCTTTCATTTAGGACCTCCCCCCTCCCATTTCATTCTCTTTGCCTATACTCTGTTATCAATCTTTCATAGGGAAGGCAATCTCCAACCTGAAGTCCAAATAAATTCTTGGTGTCTTCCCAGTCTATTACCTTTCCCATGTAAGTTATTTGCTCCCAATACCTTTGTTCCTTTGCTAGTTTTCACCAATAAATTCCAGCCCTTGTTGCCTATTGCCTATATCCCTAATTGCAGTCATCCCTATTTGCAGAATTTCCTTTCTCCATTTCCGTGTTGCTTAGTTCCTAGGATACTTTCTACTACTTTATAGATGTAATATTCTGTATAATTATTATTATTCTCCTTAAAAGCCTGCATCCAAAATCTCAGTCTGTCCTTGTTTCTTGAGCTTCCCCCATTTCATCATCATCCCTTTCCTCTTTGAGTTATAGTTTTCTGCTTTTGCTCTGTATAGGAGCCTTAACTGTGTAGCTCTAAAATGCCCCTTCAAATCGGGTAACCCCAGTCCCCCCTGTTCTACTGGAAGAATCAGCTTATCCCAGTTAACTCTTGCCATCTTCTAACCCAGATAAAGTCCTTCAGCTCTTTATTAATTGCTATTCACAGCTTCTCCTCTGGTTAATAAAAGTGTGCCTGACCTGTGTGTATAAGACTAACGGGACTAAAAACATTTTAACTGCATGTATCTTATCTCCAAATACTGTTTTAATCAGTTTATCAAAAGTACCTTGTTCACACGGTTAGTAAATAATCCTGTTACAATCAAAACCACTTGGAAATTACTTTACACAGCCTTCTCCTGTATTTTTAATATTATTGCATTTTTATAATCATAACTGCATTATGAAAAATGGCACAATGATTACCACTGCTGTCTCACAGATTTGGTTCCCTGCTGGCAGTGTACATCACCTCCCTGTATCCAAATGAGTTTCCTTCATTGTCCCCTGTTTTGTATTACATCCCAAAGATGCAATATGATAAGGTGAAGTGTGATCCTTTAGATCGTTGTTAAGTGTGTGTTTTTGTGTGATGTACCTTAAATGCTTGTGCGTGTCCTGTGGTGGACTGGCTTCCTGACCAGGACTGTTTTATATACTTAATGCCCATGGCATGCTGATGTAGGCTCCACCTCCCTTCAAAACACTGCTAAGATAAAGCAAGTTTCTATAAATGAATGAGTAAATGCCATTATCTTGATTTTCATCATTATTTTTATCTAGAGTAACATGTATTTATTTGACTGATCCATTCCACGTCTTTGCAGTTGTCATCTTGTATACACCTGTGAGTAATATTGCCAGTAGAGCAGTCCTGTCCTTATTTCTGTACTTATTTTTAGTTTGAGTTTTCTTCCAGATCTTAACTTACCCCACATTGTCATGAAATGAGTTTAAGATGTGTCCATTTACATTAGCTATGGACACCTCACAAATAACTAGTAACATGAATACAAGATAAAGAGTTGTATGGGCCCCTGTTAGAACTATTTATTTTGCTGGTTAAAGAAATGATAGTTCCAGACAACAAAAGTACCACACAAGTACGGCAGAGTGCAAGGCTAAATCACCAAATATCAAAAACCAAACAGACTGCATTTTGTATCAGAGTTTAACCTTTTTATTGTGAGAAAACACAGACCAGTTTCAGCAAGATGCTTCCTTCTCCAGTGTAGTTCAATCACAGAATGTCACAGTACATGTTTAAATAAAGTAGTGATTAATCGTGCTGCATCTACAGATAAAATATTACAAGACGTCATTAAGCCTGGAGAAAACAGTACCCCAATCTAATAATCCAAATACGTTCTTTGTTGTTTAAAATGTCACGTCTTCCCAATTTATTCTGCATGCAGTGTTACAAGAAGTGAATTGTTTAGTTCTCATGACTTTATTACATGCAAAACAATGTCCACAGGGCTGACAGCCCTCCAGTAATCTACCACCCATTGTTTGTTGTGCCCCATTGTCTAATTTAAAGACTTTCTTGAAATGATTAAGATAATTGCCTATGGTTTTGCCTCATCTTTATGAAAGTAAACATTGTGAGGGAATTATTTCAGATAATTTTTCTGATAATAAGATGCCCCAGTGTTTATTTATCAAATCCTTAAAAGATGAAGTATTACTGCCAAAAGTGGTTACTAATCATAACTTGTCATCTTGTGTTTTGTTAGTGACATATTGTAACAGTTGTATTCTGTCAATATTTTTAACAAAGTTATGAACTGCCTGTATGTCACCTTATTTGTAACCCCTGTCACAAAATCTTTTAAAGAGATCTAATTCTTGCTGTATCAATGCCTGCTTAGATGAACATATTCTCCGAACTCTCAAAAATAGTGACTTTGGTATATTTAATAATATATGCTGGATGGCAGCTTGTGGCATCCAAAAGGATATTAAACTTAACTTTTTTCTAAATATTGTGGTGATTAAATTTCTATCACTATTTTTGAAAATCAAAACATCCAAAAAGGAATTTTATCAAAAGCAACTTTTATACTAAATTGTATTCCCCATTTGTTTTCATTAAGGTATTGTACAAACTCATGCAAATAATGTAAATCTGATTTTCAAACCATCCAGAAATCATCCAAATATCTGCACCAGATGTCTGTGGCTTCTAAAAAAATATTGTGATTCATATCATAAATAATCTGTTCTTGTAGAAAGCCCATAAACAGGTCAGCATTGGTGTCTTAGAAGAGGTTGTAAACTTGTGGTGAAATTACTTGGGTGCTGCCTTCTTTTGAATTATCTGAGATATGTTTCCTTTTAGTGATGTTTCTATTAATGATGGCGCCTTCACATGGAAAATCTTAACTAAGCGCTATTGAGAGATTTGTAGTGTCATCATTTTCTGTGAGCCAAAATATATGTTTGGGTGACTCTGTTTGCTATAAATTTGGAACTTATATGTTATATTGGCTATTTATGCTATTGGTGTTTTTCGGCATCTTACAAGAGTTTTAAACTGTGATATTCTGTGATTCAATTAGACTGAAGAAAGCAAAGGCTTGGCGAAACTGGTCAGTGTTTTCTCACAATAAACAGGGTATACACCGATACAAAGTGCTGGCTGTTTGGTTTTTAAAGAAATGAAAGAAAGTCTGATATTCAGTTACAGTTTTTATTGTAGAGTAGTTGTGGCTTAAACCAGTCTCGTTGGAGGCAGTACAGATCTAAACCTGATGTATTACCATCAAAGGCATTGGCCAGATCCAGAAACAGAATGTATTCATTATATGTGCAGTGTAAGAACCATAACAAAGCTGCACCAGTCCTGTGAGCTACTGTAAAACTAAATTGACATGGGGTAATAAATGTAGTGCTGTTTGAATACTGTGTCATTTGCTTGGTTGTGAGCTTCTCAGCTTTTTCTCCAATATAAATATCATGGTGATAAAATGTAAATTTTCTAGTGCAGTGTCTCCCTTTAAACCTGGGATGACCCCCCCCCCTCCACATCCACTTTCACCATTGTATCATTTGATATTGCGTATCCTCCTTGTTGGGTCTGTGATTGGAGTACCCTTCTTGCTACTTCCACGTTGGTTATTTTTCTCTGTGCTGATGGGTATTTGACTACCCTTCTGTGGTGCACACTATGATATCACACTCTGTACTTGGAGAGCATGCCTAACTCCTACACCCACCAGTTATTTTATACTGTTCAGTCAGTTCAGAAAGTGATCCTAATCTTTGCTATGAATGATCTTTTGTGCCAGGTACCTGAAAAAGTTAAGTATACAGATGTTGACATGACCACCAGGGATATGTTCATGGGTTCATACTAGCCTCACACAACTGAAAGGCCATTGAGAAGCCTATCCGAGGCACTCCTTGGAATATTTAGTGTATTAGTTATCCCAGGTAGGAAGACTGTTTCCACACATACACCAATTCACAGCTTCCCTTTACACACACACACACACACACACACACACACACACACACACACACACACACACACACACACACACACACCTTGAATTTGCAGCTTTCCTTCCAGTTGTTATGTCTAGTTTACAAATTCGATAAGACATCACTTTCAGCTAAGACCAGCACCAGCATTGCTTTTACTGCCTGAGATAGGAGTATTGTATGGCACACAGTCACAAGTGCTTATTTTTCATTCTGGCCACATGAAATGCAGGAAAGGGGGGAAGATTTTATCCAGCCTCAGATCTCATAAGGTGGCTGCACTTGAGAGTATACAGCATAGAGATTTGTATGAGGGCCTGTTATCTAATGTGCTTCCCCTACTTCCCCAATGAGAATACATACTGCACAGGAAATTTCCCATGCCTAGTGTTTTGTTTTAGACCTCTTCAAATTCCAAGACAAAAATTCAGAAATATGCAAGGAAAAAAACAAAGGTGAACCTGGCTTTGCCAAAAATATAAACAGTAAGATTGGTGGTATTGTAGCATTTCTTTTCTTGGACAATGTTGATATATCTGCCATATCTGAAAAATGGTTTAAAGATCTAAAGTCACAATTTCCAGAATGTACCTCCTTTGATTGTTGCATATCTGATGAGACAGATGGGAGTATCTTAATCTTTGTGAAAGCACATCTGAAAGCTAGAAGTCAAGAGATGAATACAAAAGTAGAAACTTCTCATACAATAAATTATAGGAATCTAGTGTACACTGTTTGTGCCTCCCTACAGAGCATGACAATTTCTTGACAAAACTCTAGGCTGTAAACATCAGTGAAAATACAATACAGCCCTTATTTTACCTACCCAAATAATGTTTAGATAAACTACTAAATGGCAAGTAAATGTACCAAAATATTAATTGACTAAATAAATCTAAATGGCTTAGAACAAATTGTAGGAAATCTAGATCAGGATGGCAGTATCACAAGTAGCTTAGTAACATACCTAGAATCTGCCTGGTCCCCACCCATGGTTATACTGCTCTGTAATTGGTGCATAGGTCATGGTATTATCTTCTTTAAGCCAAGAGTAAAAATCAAACTTATTCATAAATAAGTCATCCTAGAATTTACCAGTGGAAGGTATGATGCAGTATACATATGAAAGACTAATACAGGATGTTACCACTTTCCCTCATAAAAAATGAGTAAATAAGGGATGCAACAGAAAAAAGGGGTGCTGCTTTGCTTTCAAGAATTACCATAGTCATAAAAACAAGGTTAGATTAAATAAAGTATAGATACCATTTATTTTTCTTGCAAAATCTTTTAGCTCTACGTGTGAACTTGGTCTCAGACCTTGAAAAAAAGTATAGTATTTTTTTTAAACTGAAGTGGAAAAATTGTGAATGTAGCATGCTATCAGTAAACATGGATGTGAACACCTAGTCACAGGACATAGCAAATGTTTTTGTATAACATTTTTGTACAGATTTGGCAGTAAACAGAGACATGTTAGAGTGATACAGAAACAAGGTGAGGCATTGCTTTTACCACTACAAAAATCATAACTGCTGGCACAAGCAAAGTTAAAAATTTAAGTTTTCTTTGGAGCAGACAGTACATGTGATGGTCTACTATGCAGAGTCAAGGAAAACTTGAGGAAACTGTTGTACATCATGTTAAATAAAATATTAGCATATAGATACCTCCACGTGGTGACATCATGTGCTGGTGTCAGTTCAAGAAGCGAGGGGTCTCATGTGCAATCCATTTGCATGGTGCATGTTTTCCCCTGGCGGTTGGCCCATTTATTAAAGCCATACTTCCTACTGAGGTTTCATTTTTGTATAGTAGGCTCAACCAAGCAGGTGTGGTTACATTACTCGTACGTGCTCACATTGTATATTTAGGAAATTACTGTGGATGACTATTGCTCTTTATAGTTATCCCAGTCCCGTTTCTCTAACATAAATAAACACTTGTCAAAGATAAAAAAATTACTGAGACTACAAACATTATCACCTGTATTCTATGATTTAGACCTGTTTGAACTGTTTCCCATCTATTTATCATCATCTTTATTTTAGCGACACACACTTTCCATGTTTCTGTAAGGGTCGCAGTTGCTTTTTGAGTTATCCACACTCCTAGCTATTTCATTCTGAAATGGCCCCCATAGGTAGGGATATGTTTGCACTAGTCTATGAAAAGGAGTGTAATTTATACTCAGTGTTTTTGATTTCTCTATTTATCATGAAGCTTGCTGTCTCTTTAAAGTTCCCCAGAACCTTCATAGCATCATACAAAGTTACTAGGCTAATGGCCCTAGGATCCTTATGAGCCTGGCCAGGTTCTTCCCTTATTTCCATAATCAGCACCAATTGCCCTGTCCAAGAGAGACACAGCTGGAACCCCTGGGATGAATTTACCGTTACCCATCCAGTCGTCCAGATTGTGTTTGAAGAGGGCCAATGAGGTGCTGTGTTTGACATGAAGTGGGAGTCCATTCCAAAGGTGCGGTAACCTCTGGGAGACAAATCTGTCTCTCCAGCAGGTTGCATTAATGTTACATACCAAGTTAAGGTCTGTAGAGCAAGTAACTCGTGTACCATCTGAGTTGTGGATGTGCATAATTTCCAATAAAGCAGGGTCAAAGACTGCCTTATATGCAAGGCATAGATCGCCTGTGTGTAGTCTGAAACAGAATAAAGTGACAGTGATTTCAGATGATCCACATATGACAGACGCTGAAGACCTTGATTTTTCCTTGTGAGAAACCTTTGTGGTCTCTCCAGTTGCTTGGAAAGGTACATACCAAAAGGGGGCATTGTACTCAATTATTTGCCTGATGAGGGAAGAGTGCAGATTGGTTATAACTTCTTTTTTTCTGGATGCTTTTCCCTTACTTATGAGATGAGCAGTACTGAATGCCTTCTTACCACTGCGGAGACATGGTGATCAAAGGTAAGGTTGCTGTCAACCGGTATGCCCAGGTCTCTCACCACTGAGTGTGTACTTGTTGTGGATGTGGTAGTTAGCAGGAACATTGCACTTACCAAAAGGGATGATGATACTTTTTTTTTTTTTTGCATTGAATTTAAGGCCATGACTTTGGCATCATTCATTTGTTTGTGTAAGACCCTCTTGTAGGATGTTGACATTGTTTAGAGATTCTATGACAGCTTCCAGTCCACAGACCTTCAGTTTTAGCTTGTACTTTGGAGAAATAGATTCCAAACAGTAGAGGTCCCAGGACTGATCCTTGTGAAACACAACTTGTTGCAGTTCTGCTGTTGGAGGTGTATTTGCCCTATTTTGACTATATGGGTTCTATCAGTGAGCCAACGATATAAGGGTTGATACCTAGCTGGGTGAGTTTGTCAGTGATGCCTGAGTGGGGGATAGTGTCAAAAGCCTTGGCTAAGTCTAGGGAGGCTGTATGCACATATTTTGTCTCGTCCAGGGCCTTGGTGACTGTCTCGAAGAAGTCCACCAGGTTTAACAGGCTTGATCTCCCTTTGACAGATCCAAACTGAGTAGGGTCAAGTGTTTGGAGATTACCTATGTCTTTGTTGATAAGGTCCATGAGGATTCACTCCATGGCCTTGTAGATAAGGCTAGTCAGGCCAATAGGTCTATAGTTCCCGGAGTCAGTAGAAGCAAATCTTTTGTGCAAGGGGATAATTGTGGCCATTTTCCATTCAGCTGAGACGAAGCCTGTGCTTAGACTATGATTGAAAAGAGTACCCAGTGGCATTGCTAATTCTTGTTTGAGCCCATGTAGGATGCAACTTGGGATGTTATCAGGTCGCATAGATGCTGTATTTTTGGCCTTAGAAAGGGCGTTTATGAACTGTCCTTTAGAGATACAAGGTAGAGTACGGGTGACAGGGATGTCATGGGGTACATGTGGTGGGGACAGGGGAGTTAAATTTTCACAGAACCTGTCAGCTAACATGTTAGCTGTGTCCACAGGCTCAGTATATGTGGTATCATTAACTACCAGTTTGGCACAAATCCTTTTAGGTTACATGTGTAACTAATGAATGCCTTATGGTTGTCCTTAGTTGAGGAACCTAATTTGGATTTGTAGTTTGCTTTGGAGGACTTCACAAAAAGTCTTATTTGCTTGTTTAAGCTGAGGAGGGAGTGTTTCCAATTTAGGGCTTGATCCCTCTTACTCTTAGACAGCAAATTCTTCCCCTTATTGTAAAGCCTGTCAATGACAGTTGTCCACCAGGTAGGTTTGCTCTTCCTTGAGAAGCTTGTTTTGGTCCTATCTGGTACGGCTGAGTAAGTGCAGTTATATAGGTGTTTGTATAAATCATTAGTGTAGAACTCGGCATATTTGCCAGTTCCATCTGAGAGAGGAGGTGCAGTTAAGCTATTTTTACCATCCGGTAAGAGGTTATAGTCTGCTTTGGAGAAGTTTTATAATTTAGTTGCTGCTTGGGGAGAGAGGAGGTGAGGTGTGATAGTTACTTCGAATGAGACTGATTTGTTGTCACAGTGGGGGTGCTACAGTGGTCCCCCACATTGGTAAGCACCAGATCCGGGATGTTGGTACAACTTGTGGGGTTGTCAACCAGTTGGGCCAGGGCATTGGAGTTAATGAAATTGAGGAACCTTTAGGCAAGTGAGTTAAAGCACAAGTAATTTACCCAGGCAGTGGATGGGTAGTTAAAGTCTTCCAAAACCATGGTGTTCAGATACATCTTGATAGACTCAAGTAGATCCAAACAGGCAGTGGGTGCCCTGATTCATGGAGGGGGTCCTGTAGCTGACAATGACTTGAATAGGTGTCCTAAACAGTTAATTGCACCTGAAGTATCTCCAGGGAATCATACTGTTTAACCAATCTGGAGGTGTAGTTATCTTGAATGAATATCAGTACACCACCTCCTTTAGTTTTCATGCCTTTTGTTTGTGGTCTGAACGTATGGAAGGGGGTGTAGCCTGGTATGGCTGGGGTGCTTTCCACAGCCTTGAACCAGGTCTCTGTGACTGCACAAATGCATATGTCTTCCAAGATGAGGACTGCTTACAGTGATTGCAGTTACATATTAAGACTCTCAGTGTTTAGCGGCATAACCTTGAGGTTGTTTTTAGATGGAGTATTTTACATCAGGAGTTTTGTCCTTGAGACACTGCCTAAAAAAGGCATGTATATCTCGATCTGGATCTGTCAAAATAATCATAATGTCTTCAGCGAGTAATGCCACTTTCTATTGCCTATTCAGTTTTTGCCATCTCCAAATCTCTGATTGATTAATCCTTATAGTTAAGGATTCCAAATCCAGAGCAAATAGCAGGTTGGACAATGGCACCCCTGATTCTTACCTCATTGGATTGGGAACTCTGGAGGCATTTTCTTTAACCCGTCCCAGTGATCCCAAGTACCTACTCTGTAATAACTGTATAATTTGTATTGGAAAACTCATTATGCCTGGTATCTCTAATAGGAAGAACCAGTTTGCTCTGATGAATGCCTTTTCTGCGCCTAACCCAATCACGACTAAAGGCTTATTGTTCCTTTCCATCTCTTGGTGGGTAGGATTTGCTAATAAAATATTATCAAATATTTGCTGTTTTTGATAAATCCACTATGATGATGGTGAACAAGTCTAGGCAGGATACTTTCTATTCTACTTGCCAGAATTGAAGCAAAGTGTTATAATTCAGCACTGCTTTTGGTTTGTATGATCTGAGGAGTGAAAGATCTTTACCATTTTTTGGAATAACTGATATTCTCACCATGGATTTGATATTACTTTCATGGTGAAGATAGCATTCAACAATTCTGTCCATTTTTGTATTAACTGCTCACCACCAGCTTCCAGATTTTAGAGCTAACTTTTGCCTGGAAAAAATAAGTATCAATTATAAAAATGACAGATAAGCTACACTGTGCCTTTCGAGATTATACAGTAAGCTTCTCTTTATGATCAAAAAAAGTCAGTCATTAACTTCTTTGGCAAAGGATTTTAAAATGTAGAACTTTGAGGCTATGGCAGTCAGGCTTCTTGACAGGCATCAAGTCATAAGCATATGAAACCTATACGTATTCAGAGCAGCATCAGTAGGTGAGAGAATTCTTACACTCTCTTGGAAGGAAGTTTTGCTTGAGATGGCATCATGTTCCCTGTGTGCTGTAACTTCATCTTTGACCTAAAAGAGCTCAGGTTCTCACCATTCCTCCATTTCAGCAGATGACAAAGGGTCAGTGTAAGCATCTGTGGTAACCGTCTTGTAGAGCACGTGCTAGCTTGTAATCACCATCCATCTCCTAGTTAACTAGCCTGAGCACTCTCAGGATCAGCTTCCACAGGAGAGTGATCCTTTGAATTCCTAACTAGGGCAGAGCCAGATGGTATCACTAAGGACCAAGAACTCCTCTTAGTCCTGCACCCAGTGCCTGCACAACTCATTGATTCAAAGTGAAGAGGATCCATCAAAGCTTCCTCTGCTGTGGCTTGCAGACAGTGCCTTTGTAGTTATATAATGTGACATCTGGTGACTTGGTTTCCCGGATGTGAAAGCACACCCTTAGGGAACAGGGCATGATGCAGTCATCAAGTCTGCTGTAGGTCTCTTAGGTTTTTATGGTGCATCCCTGTGATACACTGTTCTGCTTTTTAACAACTTATTTAAGCCCATTGCACACCCAGTCTCATATGCATTTGGCATATTTGAGCCTAACCAAGCCAGAGCTGCAATGGGAGAGGGGTTCTCCTCACCCTTTTTGTTATGATCAGGTGACTTGAAGGACTCAGAATCCTAAACCTCTGAGATGGACCTTGGCAATGAAACCTTTTATATTTAACCCTTCTGTGATCACTTCTTTTGGGTACACTTTTAGTCTCATGAAGTCCACTGTGGATAGGCCAGTGCACCCTGTTTCTTTCAAATAGAAACATCTCAGGTAGCATCTGGAGAAAGAGAGGAGTTTATGCCTCTTGGAGCCTATGATCAAGGATGTCAGTTATGAAGTCTAGACATATGTGGGCTCTGCTGTTATGAGATTTTATGCCCTTTTCAAGCCCCCATCTAAGTACAGTGAGATAGTGTCCCAGTGCAGACTTCTGTATGGTGTCTTCAGTACATCATGAATCCCAGAGACCATTGTGGTAATATAGATGACCAAACTTTATTTAGAAGAAATTTGTGTCCTAGAGGATATCAGAGGGCTTTAAAGGAAGAAATAGAAAGGCTAGAATTAAATTTGTGTAAAAAGTTTTGGGGAAGGTGGGGTTTCCTTTTTAATTGAAGAGGGGAGACAAGTGAGTAGGCTGAATAGGTTCTTATTAGACAAAGATGATGAAGGGAGCTAGAAAATATAACAGTAATTGAGAGGCAGCTGTTGGATCTCAGTATGGTGTTATTGGATTTGAGAAGTGGAAGCCAATATGGAGAGAACATGGAGATGGAACCTGGGGCACTGGTGAAGAGTTGGGCAGGTAGGTTGGCAGCAGGAGATGTTGAAGCAGTTACTGAAGGAGAAAGTAAGAGAATGAGGAGTATGGAGGAGGTAAGGAATGTGGGGGATTAAAATTAATATAGAGAGGTAGAATAATGGGACAAATGCATGAAATGAGAAAGGACAAAGAGGAATAAGTGATGGGACTTGGAGAAAGATTGTCAGATTATAGCGTGGAGTCCATTTATTGGGAAGGCTATAGAAGAGGATAGAGAGCAGTCGAAGATTCACCACTTGAGGGAATAGAAAGATTTTAAGATGAGGATGCAGTTGTCAAGGAAGGAGGTTAGGTTTTGGGGACAGGGAATGATTGATACAAAGTTGGACATTGAAAGCCCAGAGGAGGAAGCATAGGTGACAGACATTAAGTGGGTGGGGGAACATATTTAAGGCAGCAGAAATTAGGGAATTATTTAAGAGGTTTTATGAAGAATTGTGTTGGGAACAGTGGGTTGGTTATGAGGTATGTGGGATAGATGTTGGGACAAGAGGAGCGGGATGGAAGAAATATACGGGATACTGGGGTGGGAAGGTAGTTGAAGTGATTAAGTATATTTAGGAATGGAATGAAATGGCTGGAGGGCTGGATAGTTATCCACTTGAGTTTCATACAAATATGTCTGCAGATCAAGGAACAGTTGACAAGGGTATTTAATAATATTGCAGAGAGGATGAACTGCCATATTTTATGTATGTGGCAATAGATATGGATGTTCTTTCTGTTTCACTACTGCAGTCATCACACTTGGGGTTTCCTGCCAGGGGTAGCCATCAGTCGGCCCGAATACCAGAGGCTTAGTATTTCTTTGTCGGTTGCTGTTGGTCCAGGACTGATGTCAGGGGTATAAAAACAGGCAGCCGACACCATTACATCAGTCTTTCTTGCCGAGGAGCCCGAAGCAGAAGCAGTTCGGATGAGTTCCGAAATTGAATCATCCTAAAGTCTTCTAAAGCTAAGTACTCCGTTGGTGTTCCTTTTTTCTTGCTCTAACCGATGTCAGAAGAAGTTAACAATTGTCTCACCTGTGGAAAGCAAATACTACACCGAGATTTCCATTTTTATTGTGTCACCTGTTTAGGCCCAGACCATGATGTACCTCACTGTCAGTTTTGTGCTTTGCTCAACGCCCGAACTATTCGTTGTCGGGCCCTTATTGTAGCTAAATACTTTCGTTCTCGATCTCCATATTTTGAAATGTAAAGCCATCCGATTACCAATCTTCTGAAAAAACATAAGGATAAAGACAGACCACACAGATCCAGAATTGCCAACGACACTTCCCTTAAGCTAGTCACCAGTTCGCTGGTACTCAGTGAGGTGCTTTTGCTGGCCGCTACCGAGACCCGTTCGGAGTCCGGTATGCCACGAGACTCTTCTTTGACTATGGATCCTGTGGATGTCTCTACCTTGGTTGGGTCCGGAGCCGCAGTGCAGACACCAGCTTCTGAGGAAGTTCTTTGCATTATCGATATTCTAAAACTACCAAGTTTCTAAGGCCAAGAGTACGAGCTACGCCTAAAAAAATGACAACCCAAACTCAAGCATTTACTTCCTTGCCACAATCTCAGATGCTTAAAATGGCAGAAGACCTGATCATGATGATTAGGGCGAAGCCAGCCTTCCCCTGCTAAAAGAAAAAGAGACTTGTCCCCAGCAGCTTTATCTGACCAAGAGTCTGACGACTCTGAGGTTTCTGAATATGAAGGCATGCCCTTATCTGCCTATGAGGATTCAAATGCAGAGGAATCCATTCCTTCTGCCTCCCCTCCAGAGGATTTTTCTTTTGGTGAAACTTTACATACTTTGAGAGAACATTTCCATTGGAAATGCAAGGATTATCCTCAGTCCAAAGAGAGACTCAGGGAATTTTTAGATTTACCACAGCACAGACCTTTAGCTGTCTCTCCTGTTTTGGATGTTGTGGATGATGTCTTTATGGAGTCCAGTCTAACTCCTGCTACTTTACCCCCTGCTCCAAGGAAACCTGACGGGAACTACAGAGTTCCTAACTCACAAAATTTCTCTTCAGAAATCCTGCTGCTGACCCAGAGGCAATCTCCCAAAGACTTAAAGGAGTAAAAGCAACTACAGCTAAGAATCCCACCCCCTCGGACAGGTATTCCCGAGCTTTAGACAGATGGGGTAAAAAAGTATACACCTCTGCAACTCTTGCCATTAGAGCATTAAATTGTCAGTTCCACATGCTGAAATACCAGCAACACACTATGGAACTAATTAAGCAAAAATTATCAACCTTTCCTGACTGTGCAGAAAATAAGAATTGCAGGAGCTTATGCATTCTGCAAGCCAAGTCAGCAAGCATACCCTGCAATGTGGGTTTGATGCCCTATATAAGCATCTTGCAAGGCAGCAGTCACAGGTTCTGTACTTAGAAGGCATGCCTGGCTTAAGGAGCAGACCTTGCCAGACCATGTCAAATCAAAATTATTGGATGCTCCTTTGAATAAGGACAATCTGGCACCAAAGCAGAAGAGGTTTTAAAAAAGATGCAAGAAAAGGGTAAGTCTATGCAGACAGTCAAAGATTTTTTGCAAGTGCAGCTTCCAAGATTCAGTAGGCATTGCCACTCAAAACACTGGTCCTTTCCAGCCCCCTCGAGGCCATCTCAAACTAGACCCAGGGGAAACAGACCCCCCCAGATTACAGTCTCAAGGTATGCAGAGATCTAAACAATGGAGTACCTCCACTTTTAAAGCGGGGAGTGCTAAGCCACCCCCTTACCAAAAGAATTCACAATGACTTCTCAACTGCACTCCTCACCTCTGCCCAATTGCTCGTGCCCCTAAGAGGAAAACTTGCCCACCATGCAAAAAACTGGACCTCCATCACCAGCGATCGATGGGTCCTCAACATAGTATCCCAGAGGTACAAATTTTATTTCCACACCTTGCCAACCCCAAAAGGGTTCCCAGACCTTCCTCCAAACCAGTGGGCAGAGGCACAAAATCAAGTTCAGTCCCTGCTCTCCATAAGGGCAATTCAGCCTGTTCCTGCAGAACAGATAGGCCAAGTTTTTTATTCCAGACTTTTCCTGGTACCCAGAAAAGAGGGGACTTGGTTCCCAGTCGTAGATCTATCCATTCTAAACACCTTCTTGGTGGTACCAAAATTCAAAATGCTCACCGTACAGCAACTTCTCCCTATGCTGTCCAAAGATGCCTGGTTAGCCACCCTAGACCTAAAGGAGGCCTATCTGCACATCCCAGTCAGACTCCTGCAGGAAATATCTATATTTCAGGGCAGGATCTATGCATTATCAGTTCTCTGCACTTCCCTTTGGCTTATCCATTGCTCCCAGAGTTTTCACAAAATGCCTGGCTCCAGCCATTACCTATTGCAGACAGAAAAGTATTCAAATTTACCGATATTTGGATGATTGCCTCATTCAGGCAGACAGTCAGGAAAAGCTGTTGCAGCATCTGATATTTGTAAAGGACCTTCTAACCTCCCTGGGGTATACTATCAACGAAAAGAAATCCAAACTGGTCCCCAGTCAAAAAAATGTATTCCTGGGAGCAAGCTTGGACACAGCATCCCAGATGGTATTCCCTACTCCAGAAAAACAAGCCTATCTGACAGGCTACTTCGATCAAATGGCCACCAGAACCCAGCTATCCGCAAGTAAAACCCTGCAGGCTCTATGGTTCATGGCCTCTTGCATTTTATTAATTCCATATGCCAGACTGCATATGAGGAAACTTCAATGGTACTTAAAAAGTCTTTGGTGCCAACATTCGCAGGACCAGGAAACTACCATACCTATAATACCTTGTCTAAGGAAAGAGTTTCTTTGGTGGGCAGCAGCAAGCAACCACAACAAGGGACTTCCCTTTACACAACCCCATGCTGCCCAGACCCTAACCACAGACGCATCAGACTGCGCCTGGGGTGCACATTTGGACGGCAGGTGCATTCAGGGCCACTGGAGCCCAAACCAAATTCATCTGCACATCAACCAAAAAGAGATGCTAGCTGTTCAGCACGCTCTGACAGCTTTCAGATCCCTACTGTCAGTGGGGCCACTACTAATGAAAACAGACAATGCCACAGTGATGTGGCACATCAACAAGCAGGGGGAACCCACTCTGCAGGCTAGCCATGACCCTGTGGAACACGGCCTCAGCCATGCAAATTCACCTGCAAGCTCAATTCCTGCCAGGCAACCAAAACTCTCTGGCAGACCACTTAAGCAGAAATCTCCTAGACCCACATGAGTGGCAATTAAACCACAACACCTTCAGCCTTGTGACCCAGAAATGGGGTACCCTGCAGGTGGACCAATTTGCCTCCCCCTACAACCACGAGCTCAGCAAATTCTGCATCAGTGTACCTCACGGCAAGGCCTGGAAAATGGATGCCCTATCCTTCCAGTGGGCAAACCTCTCAATCTATGCATTTCCCCTCTGCCTCTTCTTACAAGAGTATTACTCAAGTTAAGGCAGGAAAGACCAAGGCCAATCCTGATTGCCCCAGACTGGCCATGCCAACACTGGTACCCACTACTGCGCAGTCTGTCTCCACTACCACCATGGCACCTACCCCAGATCCCAACCCTCCTGACTTAGCAGGAGGGACAGATCTTGCATTTGCAATTGCAGACCCTAAACCTTGCAGCCTGGCTTATTCCTTTAATTCTCCTCCACTGGCCAGCCTAAGCAAGCAGGTACTGGATATCATATGTGAAGCCAGATGCCCCAGTACTAGGAAATCCTATGCTGATAAGTGGAAAAGGTATTGTTCCTGGATTCACTCTAAAGGAGTGGGTACAGCACAGCCCTCCTTAACTCTCATTCTGTATTACCTAGCAGACCTACTCCAGAGAGGCCTGTCCTTCTCCTCCATTAAGATCCATGCCTCTGCCATCTCTGCTCATGACAGTACTGAGCCACCTCTCTTCTCCCATCCTCTCATCAAGCAGTTCCTGAGAGGGGCTAACAACTTAAGACCACCAAGAAAAGACCCCCCACCCCTGCTTCGGACCTTAATTTTGTGTTGGAAAAGCTCATGCTTACCCCCCTTTGAGCCTGCGGCATCAGCAGAGTTAAAGTTCCACTCTTGGAAAACGGCCTTGCTTTTGGCCATCACTTCAGCTAGAAGAGTGTGTGAGATACAAGCACTTATGGCTGTGGAACCTTTCATCATTTTTCATGCTGACAGGGTCTCCCTCATGACTAACCCAACTTTTATGCCTAAAGTGGTGTCCAGTGTGGTTCACAACCAATCTATCCATTTGCCCACCTTTTTCCCTAATCCTCAAAATAAGGGGGAAAGGATCCTGCACTCTTTAGATTTGCACAGACAGATTCTACCTTGATAGGACTAAGCCCTTCAGGAAATCTGACCAGTTACTAGTCCGCTTTGCACCAGGGGCAGAGGGCAAAGCCATAGCCAAACAAACCATCTCCAAATGGATAGCACACTGTATCCATTTCTGTTACAAACTCCGTGAGAAACCACCCCCTCTGGGGGTCAGAACACATTCCACTAGGGCAACTTCAACCTCTACAGCCTTTCTCAGAGGAGTCCCTACCAGGAACATTCTGGAAGCTGCTACTTGTTGTTCTGTTCATACCTTCACCAAGCATTGCCACCTGCCTATCTTCTCCAAATCCAGGGCGGGCTTTGCAACAGCAGTCCTGCAGGGCATTCTAGCCAGCCCCAACACTTCTTGACTGCCTCCACCCACTCTTCAGCTTTGGGAATCAACCCAAGTGTGATGACTGCAACAGTGAAACATGAAGAACATAGTACAGTTGTGTACACTTACCATAAATGTAAATGTTCGAGTGTATTCACTGTTGCAGTCCTGGTTTCCCACCCTCCAGCCCCCTTGTCTCTCTATCTCCCTCTTGCTCTCTCTCTTCCTCACTCCTTACAGGGCTATTGGTATTTACTTTTTACTGGTGGTGTTTTTTCCACCATAACTTAGCTCCCTATTTGGGGGCTTCTGACATTTGGGGCAAGAAAAACTGATGTAATGGCATTGGCTGCCTGTTTTTATATCCCTGATGACCTGATGTCAGTCCTGGAGGGGCAGCAACCGGCACAGAAATACTAAGCCTCTGGTGTTCGGGTCGACTGAGGGCTACCCCTGGCAGGATAACCCACGTTTGATGACTGCAACAGTGAATACACTCGAACATCTACATTTATGGTAAGTTTTCACAACTGTACGTTTTATACAAAGGAATGAGAGTGTAGAATATCATTATGTAATGCAGACACCAAAATATTTGCTAGGATATTAGTGAAAAGATTGTAGAAATGGTTGCATAGGGAGACTGCTAATGAGTAAGTGAGTTTTGTTAAAGGGGGGAGTTGTCTGGAGACCACTGGAAAATGTTACTGATTTTTGTAAAGTGGGTGGAATTTGGGGGAAATGAAAGTGGAGGTGGTTTTGATAGGTATCCATAAGGTTTTTGATAGCAAAGAGTGGGAATTATTGGATTTTTTTAGATATTTGAGTAGGAGGTAGGATAGGGGTGGTGTCATGGGTGTGAAGACATTGTACATGTGGCCTTGGATTAGGGTGTTGGTAAATGAGGGAATGTTGGAGAGGGTGGCTGTAGGGAGTGGGACTTGGCAGTGGTATCTGTTATCCTCAAATTTATTTTTGATAGGTATAGGGAGTTCTATGCAGAGATTAAAGTGTATTATTAAGTGGATAGAATTTGGGAGAGATTTAGTTTGCATTTCTTTGCTGGTGATTTTATTAGAAGATATAGCTTAGACAGCTACCTGTCATCCTGATATCTTTAGTAAATTCAGGTTGAGTCAGAGATTAAATTTCACCCTTAAAAATCTGTAGTGTTGATAGTGTGAAGGGATGGAAAGGAAGTAAGTTTGCCTTGGTCAGAAGTGGGAAATAGATGTCTTTAGGCTTAGGGTGTATGGCACTTTGGAGGAGATGTAATGCCACACCTCTGGGCCAGTAGTCAAGGAGCCTCAGTCCTCACCACTGGCAACAGTGGGAGATGTACACCCTGGGAGGATGAAGAGTATACACATAGTAAAGTGCAATTTCACTTAAGAGCACACAGAGACCACAGTCAGTCTGGGGCTGTTTTTTCCCTCTCTCTCCAAATCCCCTATAAGACTTCCCATTGGCACAGCTATAGAGTTGAGATCTCAGCTGAGTAGCCAAGCCAAGACCTCCAGCACCCTCTGTGTCCAACCAGTGCTTTGTGTCCCTGCCCAAGTAGCTAATACACACTCTTTGAGATTTGATTTATACACACACACATACCTGGGAAAGGCTGGCACAGGTTTACTAGCTGTGCCCCCTTTTTCCCAGGCTATAAGATAGTTTGAAATGCCACCAGCCACTCCTTATCATCTACTTTAAGGCCCTTAACAAAGGGTGTTCAGTCTTATTGTGTAATGCTATTAAAACAAATGTTAGTTTGACCAAGAGCAAGGCTATTAGGAGTGGCCTGCACAGTGTCACCACATAGATATGCAAGTACTCTAAAAGCTTAAAATATGTCTCACAAATATCAGCCACAATGAAAGGTTATAATAAATAATAAAAGGGCAAGAAACTACTCAGTAAACAGTCACATTTACATCACAGTTCAAAATCACAGGAAATATTTAAAACAGCATTGCAGGACAGTCTCAAATAAATAAAGAAAACATCTACACTATACTTCTCTATATTCCTAAGTATATCTGAAAGAAATCACTGTACCCTAGTTAACTTACTTACAGGGCAAGGCAAGACAGATGTGGTGAGTGGGCTTTCCAGCTGATGTTGTCAGATTAAAGACAAATAAAGAATACTCTGTCTCTTTCTCAGAGAGTTCTTAAATTAATGTCTCAAATATTGCTCCTGGGATACTTGCAGATGGCATCACTTCTTGTCATGTGATTTTAGTTCACAAGCTAAACCTCCATTGCTAGAAACTGCCAGCCTTTACCATCTGCCTGTTAAAAATGGATAGCCCTTAGATCTTTGCAGCTGCTTGAAGACACATAACAATAAAACACAACACAATGCAGAAAGCTCCTTAGTTTTAGACATCCTGTCTCCTTGCTGCATTGAAACCATCTTTTATGGCACAGTTATAAAGTAATTTAATTTCAAATATTTTTCTGATGTTTTGCAAATTAACCTTCTGTGTTCCATTTCCCACTGTTAAAATATATACAGTTACACAGTTATAATAGTTTATATACATTTCTGTTATTTTTCAGTAGGGTACACTGTGGGCATATCTCTAAGCTGAGTACTCAACAAAATATCTCTTCAGCACAGATGTCTTTACAAACCATCTTATATGACATACATTCTAATACACTTGTAACAGAAGCAGATGAATCATGTTAATATTCACGAATGACATATAATTATTTACAAAATTCCAGATAGCTGTGCTGACAGTACCTCATTTTGTCCCCCCCCCCGAAGACTCACGCTAGTTCTTCAAGTGGCCCTTGCGAAATGTTGCTCGAGAGGGATGACTATCTGGGAATACATTACCTCATTCCCTGTCTTGAGAGCCCATCTGTGTTGGCATTGCTAACCCCACTGCAGTGCTGCACTGTCATATCATATGCCTGCAACCCCAGGCTCCCCCATAGTAATTTGGGATTTTCCTGGCTAGCTCCCTGTAGCCATAGATCCTCCATGGACTCCTCCTGCCTCCTACTGCCAATACTTAGCACAAGGGTGTCCCTGTCATGGTAAGGTTTCATAATGTTAATATGGTACAGTTTGTGCCCCTGCCTAGCAGTTCTACCATGTAGTTAACATCACTGACATTTCTTGCCACTTTGAAGGGTCCCTCCCAAGCTGTCTGCAGCTTGTTGTGTCTGATAGGAATGTGAACCATTGCCTGCTGTCCTACAGCATACTCTCTAGCTTGAGCATTCCTCTCATAGCAGACCTTTTACTCCTGTTGGGCTTCTGCTAGGTTCTCCTGGGCCAAGCCCATGAGTTCCCTGAGCCTTGTCCTGAAGTTTAGGACATATGCCACAACCAACTCCCTGTTGGATTCCCACTCACCCTCCCACTCTTCTCGAATCAAATCTGGAGGTCCCCTCACCCCATGCCCATACAGCAACTCCAAGGGTGAAAAACCTGTGGATTCCTCGGCTACCTCTCTGTAAGCAAACAACAGATGGGGCAAATATCTGTCCCACTCCCAATTGAATTGGTCTGCACATGCTCGTAGCAGTAGAGTTTAACTTCTCCACCAGATCATTAGTCTGGGGATGGTAGGGGGTGGTCTTTAGCTGTTTCACCCCATAGTACTTCCACAGACAAGCCAGCAGGTCTGACATGAAATTGGTACCTCTGACAGTCTGTATTTCTTTTGGGAAACTTACCCTGCTGAAAATCTGTAATAAAGCATTTGCAACAGTTTCTGCCTCAATGGAGGATTGGGTCACCACTTCAGGGTATCTGGTAACATAATCTACTACCACTAGGATATATTTTTTCTCTGTGGAACTTGGGATATTCAGAGGCCCCACAATATCCATAGCTACCATCTGAAACGGCTCCTCAATCACAGGCAAATGCTTTCACCTCGTCTCCTGCCTTGCCTACCATTTAGCACTTGCTTGCTGGCTTCCTTTTCCACCCTCCCAGTCAAGGTGAACCCTAGCCAAAGGTATTTGGAATGGGTTCTCTCCTAAAGCTCTGACTGAAGTAGACTGCCCAAGCAAGTAGTGCTCCTGTTTAACCATTGCAGGCTTCACAATGGTTAGGTCAGGGTCTGTCTCTTACTCTTAGCAGTGGCCTGTTTCCCATTTACTAAGATTGGATGTAACCTCTTGTGGTAGTTTGGTACCCTTGTTGTCTCCAGACAAATTACTGCTGGCATTCTGTCATTCCCACTTACTGGCTCTCCCACCTTTTGTTCCTCACCTTGCCTCCATGGACATCTGTATGCTACATGGCCCCACTGGTTGCATTTAAAACATTTAACCCTTGGTGCTAGATGTGTACCTGGACTAGTGGCTTCCCTTGCTACTGACGGACTCTGTTGGGGCAGTCTAGGTGCCCACCGTGGGTTCCCTTAGACCCATGAGCAGCACTGGGTATCCCTTTCCTGTGCAGTGATGCCCTGCTTGCTAGGTGTAGGTCTCCCATCTTCCCAACTCACCTGCAGTATTGCATTGCTAACCAGATTCTCATGTCCTCAGGCAAAGTGCTAAGGGCTTGTTCCCTCACCAAAAGGTCTGCCAGCCCTTCAAAAGTGATGACCTGACACCCACTCACCCATCTATCAAAATAAGTGCTTAGTTCAGCAATATATTCACACACACTTTCATCTGCCTTGTGTCTATGCTCACAAAACTTTTTTCTGTAAGCTTCAGGTGTTAGCTTAAAACACTCTAACAGACATTTTTTAACAGTGTTAGAATTTAAACATTTAGTATCAGACAATTTACAAATAGTAGTTACAGCTTTACCATGAAGTAAGGGGGTCATGAACCATACCCAGAGCCCTTGGTCAACATTATACTGTTTGCATACCCTTTCAAACATACGAATGAACCTATCAAAATTACCCCCCTCTGTAAATTGTGGAAGAAATTTACTAACGTTTGTTGATTCAGGGGTTGGTTTCTCCCTTCCCCATTACCTCCATGACCCTGGAGAAGAGTTAGCATCTCCATTTCATGTTGCCTCTGTCTCTCATTCTCCTTAACTTCCAGATGTATCAGTCTCTCTGCTGCTTCTATTTCCAAACGTTTGGTCTCCAGTTCAAGTTTCTTTAACTCCAGATGGATTTTTAATTCCTCTGTGGAAAGGTTGAACTGTCCATCTTCTGAGAGTTGTACATTCCCAAGGCCAGAGTCTGATTGTCCTCCTGGTTGCTGGTCTGTGATGCAGTTGTGACCAAGGCTGCAATAATTTCTGCTTTAGTCAGGTTGGCATGCACCAGTACTTTGTCTTGGCACATCTCAGCCAACTGGCTCCTTGTCAGCTTGCCATACTCCTCTGCTGACTTTCTTGCTGCTCTGCTTGACTAAGCTAACAAAAAAAACTATTGTGATATGAAGCTGTGAATGTTCACTGTGTGGCTGATTGAGAGTATAAACACCTTCTTTAGTGACCACTGTTTACAGGTTACAGGAGTTCAATATCCACACCACTGAATCATAATATGTGGATATCCCACTATTGCCAACCAATTAATATGTGGGGTGGCCTGTAGCCAAGGAGCCTCAGTCCTCATCACTTGCAACAGTGGGGGACATACACACTTGGAGGATGACAAGTATACACATGGTGAAGTTCAATTTCCCGTAAGACCACACAGAGACCACAGTCAGTCTGGGGCTGTTTTGTCCTTCTTTCTCCAGATCTCGAATAAGACTTCCCACTAGTACAGCTATAGAGTTGAGATCTCAGCTGAGTGGCCAAACCAAAACCTCCAGCACCCTCTCTGTCCAACCAGTGTGTCATGTCCCTGTCCAAGTAGCTGACACACACACACACACACACACACACACACACACACACACACACACACACACACACACACACATACATACTCTTTAAGATTTGATTAATACACACACACACCTTTGGGAAGGGCTGGCACAGGTTTACTAGCTATGTCCCCTTTTGCCCAGAATATAAAGTAGTTTGGTCTGCCACCAGCCACTCCTTATCAACTACTTTAAGGCCCTAAACAAAGGGTGTCCAATCTTACTGTTTAATGCTGCTGTTAAAACAAATGGTAGTTTAACCAAGAGCAAGGTTATTAGGAGTGGCCTACACAGTGTCATCAAATAGATATGCAAGAGTTTAAAATATGTCTCACAAATATCAGTCACAATGAAAAGTTTAAATATATTTAATAATAAATAAAATAACAAGGAACTACTTTGTAAACGATCAGTTACATCAGAGTTCAAAATCACAGGAAATACTTAAAACAACATTGCAGGACAGTATAATAAATAAAGAAAACATCTACGCTATACTTCACTATATTCCTAACTGTGTCTAAGAGAAATTACTGTACCTTACAGGGCAAGGCAAGACAGATGTGGTGAGTAGGTTTTCCAGCTAATGTTGTCAGGTCAAAGACAAATACAGAATACTCTGTCTTTCTCAGAGAGTTCTTAAATTAATATTTCAAATACTGCTGCTGAAATACTTGCAGGAATACATCAGTTCTTGTCATCTCACTTTAGGTCCCAAGCTAACCCCCCATTACTAGAAAGTGCCAGCCTTTACCATCTGCTTGTGAAAAATGCATAGCCCTTAGATCTTTGCAGCTGGCGGAAGACATAAAACAATAAACACTTACATGACAATGCAGAAGACTCCTTAGTTTTAGACATCCTATCTACTTGCTGTATTGAAAGCATCTTTTATGGCACAGTTATAAAGTAATTTAATTTCATCGATTTTTCTGAAGTTTTGCAAGTTAACCTTCTGTGTTCTAGTTTCCACTGTTAAAATATATACATTTACATAGTTACAATAGTTTACATACATTTCTGTTCTTTTCCAGTAGGTACACTGTGGACACATCTCTAAGCTAAGTACTCTACAAAATATCTCTTCAGCACACACGTGTGTACAAACCATCTTATATGACATACAGTTCTAATACATTTGTAAGGCAAACTTATGAATCATGTTGATATTCACGAATGACATATGATTATTTACAAAATTCCAGATAACTATGCTGGAAGTACCTCCTTTTGTCACAGGAGATAAGAATAAAGAACTGGAAGGGGTAAAGTAGAACATTAGGAAATTATTGGATTCCTGGTTGAGGGATGATCATCTTAGGAGTATATTATCAATGCAGTAATTTCCAGGGTAGTCGTCTTGCAGAAGATGCTGTTTTGCATTTTTTGGCATTAAGCTTTTATTCCATAACTCTGGCACTAGTTATTAGTCTGTAAGGCCTTCTTGGAGGATGTTTGTGTCTTTGGAGGGTCTGTGACTGCACCTGATTTGCAGTCTGTTAATCAGCCAGGGGCCTTTGATGTTGACCTTGACTTCAGAGAGGTAGATACCAAAAAGAAGTGGCCCCAGCACTGAGCTCTGAAGGACTGCCCTAGTGACTCCTTTTGGTGCAGATGGACTTACCTATCCTTACTTCTTATGTCCAATTTGTGAGTCAGCTGAATATCCAACAGGTGACATAGGGGTTTAATACTACTTTCATAAGTTTGTCTACATTGCACAAAGGGAATCTTATGTCCAATGCTTTGGCCAGGCAGAGGTTGGCAGTATGTACTATTTTGCCCTTGCTCGTTATGGTGGTGACCTTCTCAGAGAGATCCAGCAGTGTGAGTAGGTATGACCTGCCCTTGACGAAACCAAAACTGGATTGGATCCATTGTTTGAAAATTTCCAATGTCATTATTTATCTTGTTCTTGAGTATTTTCTCCTTGACCTTGCATATGAGTCTAGTCTGAATTATGAGTTGATAGTTTTCCTGTGTCTGTGGATGGCCAGCCCTTGTGCAGATTGAATGTTTCCTGTTACTACCAGGGAAAGATATACTATTGATGTGATTAGTTTTTGCTGTTTGATCTAGGAGCTAAGTTGTGTAAGCCTTTTGGAGTTAGAGAAAAAGAATGTAGTTTCAGTTGTAGTTTCACGTTTTCTAAACTAATAGAAACCTTATGTATTAGGACTTTCTGAAACACTGCATTCATTTTTGATAATAGACCTTTTTCTCCTTTTTGTATTTTTAAATTTATTTTGTGTATTTTCCTTGCTGTTTCGGTAAGTCTTTATCCCATTGTTTACTCTTGTTGTAATACCATGTGGTGATGTTGCCACATGAATATGCTTCTAGTGAGTCCCATATAAATTACATCAAAAACTTCACCATTACTACTGACGTTTGAGGATACTTATTATTTTTAGAAACTTCTCTAAAGTATTTTAACTTTATTCTGAATGCTAGTAGTGTACTAAAAAAGGCAGTTTTTTTAATTTATCATTACTGCATAATTAAGTGCATTGTGATTTGATAAAGCACACGTTATCACCTGTACCTTTTTCTGTTTTAGAAACCAAATCAATTGAAATATAAACCCTATCAAATCTTGACCAGGTACCACATCTACAAGAGTGATAAGTGTGAAGCTAAATAATTTTATTCAGAAAAGTGTTTAGCTTTTAAGATTACGTATGTCAGTAAGGTTTATTAAAGCCTTACATGTTGCTGAAGTTGTAGGTGTGCTAATTGCACTAATAGGGTCATAGGTTCATAGGCTGATACTAGGTTATTGGCCCTTATAAGCCTAGCCAAGAATTTTGCTCATGTTCCCACAAAGTCAGCACCTGTTTCCCCCATCCAGCAGAGACACAGGTGGCATCACAGGGGTGTATTTTCTGTTTCCCATCCTGTCTAGGTTCCTGTTAAAGAGAGCTAGAGAGGTACACTGCTTAACATGGAGAGAGAGTCTATTCCACAGATGGGGGAGTCTCTGGGACACAAATCTGTCTCGCCAACAAGTTCTGTTAATGTCACAGGCCAGGTTGAGGCCTTCGTACGGGTTGCCCGAGTGGATTTTGGCTTATAGATATGCAGCAACTCCATCAAGTCTGGGTCTGAGATGGCCTTGTATGCCAAATACAGGTCATCTCTGAGCAGTCTGTACGAGACTGAGTAGAGGGACAGGGCCTTTAGCCTATCTGTGTAAGACAGGTACCTCTGCGGTCTCTTCAGCTGCTGCATGTGCTTGGCAAGGTACATGCTGAAGGTGGCATTGTACTTGATAATGGGTCTAATAAGGGAGGAGTCCAGGGAAGTTATGAACTCCTTGTTCCTGGATGAAATACCCTTACTTATGAGGTGGGCCATGTAGAAAGCCTTCTGTATAACAGAGACAACGTGGTGGTCCAAAGTTAGGTTACTATCAACCTGGGTGGCTAAGTCCTTCACAACTGCTTGCATGCTTAATACATTGTTATTAATTTGATAATTAGTGGGGACATCATTTTCACCAAAGGGCATAATGCATTTCTTGGCATTCAGTCATGCTCCTGGCACCAGTCATTAGTTTGGGTAAAGCCCTCTTGGAGGGTGTTCACATCACTAGGCAAATTTAAAACAGCACCCGGCTTGCAGTCAACTGCAAACTTAGTCAGCCACAGACCACTGGTTTTAGCTTGCACCAAACAGTAGAGGCCCCAAAACAGATCCTTGGGGTTCACCACTCGTTATGGGTCTACTACTAGAAGTGGCTTCCCCTATTTTAACTGAGTGGGTTCTATCAGTGCGCCAGCTAGCTACCCATCTGATATGGGTTGATGCCTGCTGGGAGAGTTTATCTATTATGCCCGAGTGGGGAACAGTGTCGAAAGCTTTGGCTAGGTCAAGGTAGGCGGTGTGCAATATCTTCCCCTCATCCTTGGCTTTGGTGACTGTTTCAAAGAAGTTGACCAAGTTTTATAGGCATGATCTCTGTTTGACAAAACTAAACTGTGTGGGGTCAAGTGTTTGGAGGTTGCCAACGTCTTTGTTTATAAGATCCATGATAATGCGTTCCATGGCCTTGCACATCAGGCTAGTTAGGCTGATGAGCCTATAATTACCTCAGTCAATGGACATTCCACTTTTGTGTAAAGGGATGACAGTGGCTGTCCTCCATTTAACTGGTATGAAGCCAGCTCATGCCTGAATTCATGTAGGATGCAGCCAGGGATCTTGTTGGGTCCCATGAAGACTGTATTGTTTTGCCTTTGAGAGGGCATTAAAGACCTTCTGTCTGGTTATGAGGGGAGGGGGTAGGTGCTGGGGATGTCCTGGTTTACTGATGGGGGGACAGGGGTGTGAAGTTTTCACTGAACCTGGCTGTCAGCAGGTTGGCTATATCTAAAGCATTTTTGTTATGTGGTGTTCTTGACCACCAGTACAGAGCAGATTTGGGTGTTACCTTTGAGATTGTGGAAAGTATCTGAAGAAGGTCTTGTGATTGTCATTACTGGATTTGACCAATTTGGACTCAAAGTTAGCCTTAGAGGATTTCGTTTGTGACCTTATTTGCTTGTTCAGACAAAGGAGAGATTTCTTCCAACTTGACACTTGCTTCTTCTTGGTCCTGGACAGCATTTTTTTTCATTTATTATAGAGCTTGTTTATTGCTGCTGTCCACCAGACAGGTTTACTCTTCCTTGAGGAAGATGATTTGATCCTGTCAGGTATTGCTGAGTCCATACAACTATGTAGGTGCTCATATAGTTTTTTAGTGTAGGCTTGGACATTAGTGCTAGTTGCAACTGAAGGGATGGTGGCTGTGAAGCTGCTTATACCTGCTCTCAGAAGATTGTAGTCAGCTTTGGAAAAGTTTTTTTTGTTTGATCCTGAGGGGAGGGGGGGGGAGTCAGGGTAGACGGTGACTTTGAAAGTGATCACTTTATGGTCTAATCTTACCAAGGAAGATAACACTGTAGGGGTGCTACAGTGGCTACTCATGTTGGTTAGTACCAGGTCCAGGATATTTTCACCTCTTGTGGGGGTGTTGACCAGCTGATCCAATGCATTGGCATTGACGAAGTCAAGGAATCTCTAGGCATTCATGTTTGGGCTGGAAAGGTCTTCCACTCTATGGTTGGGTAGTTAAAGTCACCCAGGATCAGGGTAGAGGGTTGAATCTTGATGGATTCAAGTAAGACCAGATAGGTAGAGTGGGTGTCCTGAGTCATGTTTGGGGGTCTGTAGCTAGCTATGATTTGAGTAGGTGTTTTGTCAACAGTTAACTGCACTTGGAGTGTCTCCTGTGCATCATACCGCCTGGAGGTGTGTATGGCTTTGATAAATATTGAAACTCTACCTCCTTTAGCTTTGTAGCCCTCCATTTGGAGTCTGAGAGTATGGTAGGATGAGTAATCTGGCTGGGGTGCTGTCACAGCTTTGAACCAGGTTTCAGTGACTGCACAAATGTCAGCATCCACCGGGGCGAGGAATGCTTGCAACGAGTGCAGTTTCATGCTAAGACTCTTAGAGTTTATCAGCATGACCTTTAAATTTCATTTAGAAGAATTTTTATGTGGGTAATTAATATAATTTTCTTTAAGTATATAGTCAAAGTCTCCTGACATTATTATATTTCTGTCTATATTCAAGTTTAAAATTTCTAGATACTTCCTGGAAAAGTTAGTTCCATTTCCCAGAATCCAATACATATTTGCTAAGGTTAGTATTCTACTTTGGTATTCAGTAATGGCCATACACATCATACCATTGTCATCACTTTCTAAATCAATAAAGTGGATATTATAACAAAATTTCTCATATGATTGCTGTACCCCTTCTCTATTATTTAAAGCTAGAACCTGCTAGTACTGTATAATCCTTTTTCATTTAATCTAAAAACATAATTTTGCAATAAATAAGTTTCTTCTAAAACAGCCAGTTGTGTTTTATGCATTTAAATATTTAAACAAACTAGTTCTCTTATTGCTACCATTATGATATTTACATTTAAAGAAACATTGGGCTCCACGGTAATCCATATCCTTAGAATAATGGCTGTATGGAAACAAAAAGAAAGCTGTTGCCTGAAAGTTCAATTTCTTTGACATGGACTCGCACAAAAAAGCTGCAAGAAAGCCAGTTCTCTTCCCCGGAACTGAAAGCTCTAAGTTTGCATAGAAATCTCATTCAAACTACCCCTCCAGTTTTATTTTATTCTCTTATACCCATTTATGCCAGTTGCTCTTACTTTAAATATGTATATCACTTTATGTAGCTTACTAAATGCTTTATAAAGGTTACTTATAAGTATAATATAAAATATCTACGCTACAATGGCCACAAAAGCTGTTTTAATTCTAATTATCAGCTATTAGGAGGTAAACTCCTCCTCTTCAATCCTACTCAAAAGTCGTCTCCTCTTAATTTCTCTGTGACATCCACCAATGGTACTATAATATCCCCTGATCCTACCACCAAATTACTTGGTATCACCATCGACTATAATCTGAACTTCAACATCCATATCAACAATGCTATAAAGACTGTCAACAAAAACTTAGCACTCTCTATAGGATTAAACCCTTCCTTTCCCCTACAGCCAAAACTACAATAGCTCACACTCATCTAATGTCTACACTCCTCTGTGCCTCACCCATTTTCACTAATCTATCCAAGAATAACTTCAGTAAATTGGAAGTGTTATACAATAATATTGCCAGATTTGCCAAAGGTAACCCCATATAGAACCCACCATTGCATAAACGTAAAGCATCTAGGATGGCTGGAACTACAAAACCTGATTAAATTCCACCAGCTAACAATTGCCTATGACATTCTTTATAACCCTTCCAATACTCCAATTTTATCTACCCTCATCACCCCCTATAAAAATCTGAGGTCCTTAAGATCAGCAGACAAACTTCTTGTACACACCTCTAAACCTAACAACAGGGCTGAGGATTCTCTCTTCTCTAATGCTGTTGGAAAATCCTGGAATCTTCTTCACAGTGACCTCTCCTCACTCACCTCTTTACTACTCTTCAAAAACAGACTTAAACTTTACCTCAAAACACACTGGCTATGCCCTTGTACCAAACCTGACTAGTCATCTATCTTTTCAAACTTGTTTTTCCCTATCCATTACTTCTCACATACTGTTATACCTTCCTATTACTATTTATTTATCACCTCTCTATATTACATTATTTCTATGCTCTGTGGATACTGGTTTTTAAGTAAATCCTTTATCAATTTCACTATAAAATTAACTTCTTTTTACTATTGACTTTACCCGTATATGCATTGTACCTGTGAAATGCATTGTTATGATTCTTGCCCTCATTGAATATCCTATGCTAACCTGTATGCTATACTACATATGTTACTGTTCTATATATATATATATATATATATATATATATATATATATATATATATATATATATATATATATATATATATATATATATATATATATATATATCGTTTTCCTATTTGTTATTGTTATTGTAGTTGTTTGTGTTTGTTTATGTCTTGGAGCTTATCTCCCCGGGCCTCTACTGAAAATGGACATATATCCAGTTAGACTAGCCCGGTCAACAAATGTAAAATGAAAATAAAATAGTTTATCTCCATTTAAACATATATTTAACCACTCTGTTCTTAGGTAGTTACTAGGTATGTAGTCAGGGAGACCATTGTGGAGACTTCCCCAGTTTCCTAAAAGCCCCAATGCACTGTCTAGCCAAGCAACCCACTCAGAGCCACACAGTAGCCAAAGTCCGTGGGACTCAAACCCTTGACCACATGAAACATTCCATTAACAGCTCACAGTTTCAGTCCACCGTGCCAATTGCCAGACCTCAAACTCTCCCCAACACTCACATCATTAAGTTTCTCAAGACTGTTCAGGCTCCACAAGCAAAGTCATGTGCCACCTGTTATGACATCTAGAGACACCATTAACCACTTTATGTGAAGCTAGAGGTACCTGTATAACAGTCCTTTGATAATCCTATCTGGATGCTCACACATATACATTCCCTCTTCAACTAATAGGTACCAACAATATAGTACAGAAAAAAAAAGTAATGTGAAGTTGTTCGATCTCACCGTTTGTTCTTACACACGGGTTCGGAGCCGATCCCTCGGCTCCGAGTCGGCCACATTCCATGCTCTGCTTCTAAGAGAAGCTCGAGGCACAGTCCCTATCCCATGATCCTCTCCTGCTAACCCTCACATCTAGTTTGCCGCTGCAACAGGTCTCATCGTCGAGTGAGAGCTCAGGCCAGTATCCTTTTTTCTATATAAAAATTTACTATATATTTCTAAAAAGTTAAAAATTATTAGAGTTTTTCTTAGTATTAGCGTTAGTATTAGTGTGTGTGTGTGTGTGTGTGTGTGTGTGTGTGTGTGTGTGTGTGCATGTTAGTTTAAAATAGTGTTTAAGAATTTGTGGGAGCGGCTGCTCCTAGGCCTTAGGCCAATAACTTTCTGTCAGATTTTTCTGTGTGAAGTACCTTTCCTATTTACTTTTTTGTTGTAAATATTTACCTGTGTGTTTAGTCAGGTTAGTTATTGTGTATATATATATATATATATATATATATATATATATATATATATATATATATATATATATATATATATATATATATATATAGTTATATACAGATTAGTATTACATACTGTATTTTTCTATTCAGGACATGTCAGAGAAAGCCAAGTCTGGTTTTAAACGTTGCCAGTGTGGACAGAAAATGTCCATAACAGACAACCGTTTCCTGCGTCTACTATCTAGGCTCTCTCCAGCTTCAGGAGGACTGCTCCATCTGCCACTCATTTAGTGGCAGAGTGATGATGGAAAGATGCAGGAAACTGATTGAGAGGGGTCTCCTGAAGCCGGAGTTTCAGGAGGCATTAGAGAAGGCAGACCAGTCATCAAAGTCTTCGAAGGGGTCGAAGTCTTCGAAGGTATCGGAGCCCAGGTCATCAGCTTCGAGTACCTCTGTTAAGATTCGGTCGCTGGCTCCACAGACCTTGGAGCCGAGCACTGAGCTGCTGCCTTGGGGCTAGGTCCAGGTCTTGGAGCTGGTGTCAGAGGTACTCTCTTCATCGATCCTTCCCTCGGTGACCTCTTTGCCACCTTCGACCCGTTCCTCCAGAGCACTGTCAGACACCGATGTGGATCGAGTGGTGCAGAAGCTGATGGAGAACACGGCCTTATCCAAACTAATTGCGGTTTCGTCCCAATTGGTTTCGAAGCTTGAAGCCCTTCCTGTTCCATCCATAGATCCTCCTTCGAGCCACATTGAGTCATCGAAGCTGGGAGTCGAGGATCTGATGATTGTTGATCCCCCGAAGCCTTCTTTAGTGCTTTCGGCTCCACTGACCTCGACACCCTCGGTACCCATTGAGGGGTCTCGGAGCCGACAGTCTCTCCTCGGTTCCGGTGGGGGGGGGGGGAGTCGAACCGAAGTTTCGGTTCCGACTCTTCCCCTCGGTGCCTCGGCGCAGATTAGTTCAGCTCCGTCCTCTGGATCGGAGCCCGTGGTTCCGGGCCTGGGGAGGCTACCGTCTTCTTCGGAACCGGTGGAGTCCTCGGCCCGGGGCTCCGGTGCCTTCCAGGCCATGAGGAAGGTTTTGTCTAGTAAGACGTTCACATCTTCAGATTCCTCTTCTCCCTCCCCAAAAGGTCCGCGTTCTGTCTCTGCACCACCGGTCCCCACCAAGCGTAGAGACCCAAAGCCTCAGTCAGCCCCAGAGGGTGAACCCTGCTCCTCAGAAACTTCACCAGATGTCCCCTCTGATGAAGTCCCGAGGAAGAGATTGTGCAAGAGGAGGCACCTTGATTCCCCACAGGAATCATTGACATCGGACACCGACTTGAATGAGTCAGAGGGGTCCCCACGGTCCTTCTCGAGGATGTCTCGTTTGCCGACATCCTGGAAATTCTCAGAGGGGTGACTGGCAGTCACTTTCCCCCACTGAGGACGAGTCGGTGTTGCTGAAGGCTTTTGGGGCTCAACCTTCCACCTCCTGGTTAACTCCGCCCTTCGACGAGTTAATGGATTTAATAGCTCGAAGGGCGTGGGAGTCCCCTGACACTTTGGAACCAGTCCCTCTGAGGCCCACTAAGTACATCACTGCACCCCAGGATAAAGCGTATCTCACCAAGGGAATCCCAGTTGATACTATGGTGGTGGTGGCGGCCACCAAGAAAGAAATGTCTGAAGCATCTTCCTCTGTTCATCCTCCTAACAAAGACTCTAGGACGATGGACAGGTACGGGAAGCGCATTTTTAGTTCAGTGACTTTTTCCATGCGATCGCTGAACTACCACACTCATTTTACCCGTCTTCAGAGAGATCTCCTCATGGAATTGGGAGATACTCAACAGGGTACCACAGATGCTGCTGTATAGCAGCCGAAAGATCGAGTAGGGCTGCAGCTTCAGCGATCGCTCTGAGAAGACATTCCTGGATGCGCCTATGCTCCTTTGCAGAAGCCTTCAAGTCTTCCTTTATTAATGCCCCTTTTGATGGCTCCTCCTTGTTTGGGCCCAAAGTGAAGGAGACACTCACTAGGTGTGAGCAAGAAGGAAAGACCCTGTCTGCCGTAGGGGTCCGTTTTTCCACCCCCTTCTAGACCATACCCCAAAGGACAAAGAGGTGGAAAAATGTGGTTCCGGAAGACTCAGGGAGCTTTCCAATCCACACCTAGTGAAACCCCCTCCAGAGGCAGAGGAGGGGGAAGGAATGGAAGATGCCACCCAGGCGGCAGAGGGGGTCCGCAGAACCAGGGCGACAGGGATAGCGCCCCTGGGAAGCCCTTCCAGCACTCCTGAGTGGAGGCCCGGCTGTCTTGCTCTGGAGGCAGTCGGGGGGGTTGCTTGGCTTTATACCCAGAGGCCTGGCTAAACCTCACTTCAGATTCCTGGGTAAAAAGCATAATAACCAGAGGATACAACATCCCTCTCTTAAACAATCCTCCCACCCAAAAAAGATTCCCAGATGTTCCACCCACTCTGCGGGATCAGGCAGCCATAGAAATACAAAGGCTGTTAGAAAAAAAGAGTCATCCAGCCAGTCCCGGCAGACCAAATAGGATCCGGAACTTACTCAATGTTCTTTTTAGTTCCAAAGAAAACAGGGAACTGGAGGCCTGTACTGGACCTCAGCAAACTCAATACCTTTGTGAAGAAGGAAAAATTCTGGATGGTCACGCTGCAATCGATCCTTCCGTTTCTTCAAACAACGATTGGATGTGCTCTATAGATCTCAAGGATGTGTACTACCACATAAAAATGGCCAGGCCATCCAGAGATCACCTGCACTTCCGGCTGGGAGCCAGTCATTTTCAGTTTCAAGCTCTGCCCTTTGGCCTCACCTCAGCCCCCAGGGTGTTCACCAAGTGCATGGCAATAGTGGCGTCCCACCTGAGATGACTAGGATTCCGGGTGTTTCCATAGTTCGACGACTGGCTCCTTACCGCCACCACCAGACATCACCTATTGCAAGCCAGGGACTATACAATCCATCTCTGTTCCCGTTTAGGCATAACATTGAACTCCAAAAAATCTGCGTTGTCGCCCTCACAGCATATATCATTCATAGGAGCGGAATTGGACACTACCTTAACTCTGATCAGGCTTCCCCAAACAAGAGTTTCAGCCTTGAGGGAACAGATTTCTACTCTTCTACAAAACAAAAGAGTCCCCGCTGCACAGGTCTTGAAAGTTTTAGGCATGATGGCAGCTACCCTTATCGCGGTCCCCCTAGGGAGAATGCACATGAGGATCCTCTAGTGGCTACTCTTCGCACAGTGGTCTTACCAATGACTACCGTTGTCACACAACATCCTGCTCACGGAGTCTTGGAAGCGGGATCTTCGATAGTGGATGAACAACCACGAGCTTAGGATAGGCCGCCCGCTCGTTCTCCTCCCCCCCATAGCCACAGTGACCACGGACGCTTCCCTGATAGGGTGGGGGAAATTTTTTCAGGGGAGAGCAGTACAAGGCAAGTGGTCAAAAATGGAGTACAATCTGCACATCAATGTCCTGGAGTCGAGAGCAGTGTTCCTGGTGTTGCAACACTTTCACGACTACTTACCTCTGGGAACAGTTGCAATTCAGACAGACAACATGTCAGTGGTCTGGTACATAAACAAACAAGGAGGAACCAGGTCTTACCCCTTATGCAGAGAGGCCCTGAGAATCTGGCAATGGGCTGTGTCCACCGGACGCTTTCTCATAGCAATGCACATCCCGGGGACATCCAACGTAATAGCGGACAGATTGAGCAGAGCCATCCTGTTGCCTCATGAGTGGTCTCTCAAAAATCAAGTAGCGGAGAGGACATTCTGCAGATGGGGCCAGCCTTGCTGCGACCTTTTTGCATCCCCCTTGAATACCAAATGCAGAAGCTATTTCGCCCTACTTCCCCCTCCGGGGGGACTTGTGTATGATTGGCCCCCGGGTCTCCTATATGCCTTCCCACCTCTTCCACTAATCTCGAAATTTCTGCAGAAAGCCAAAGGTCTGGAAAGGACGATCATCTTGATAGCACCATTCTGGCCTCGACAAATCTGGTTCCCCTTCCTCCAAGCTCACCAAATCGAGGAACCATGGACTCTGGACCCAGTGCCAGACCTTCTGACCCACTCGTCAGGAGTTCTTCACCCATTTCTTTCGTCCCTCAAATTGACAGCATGGCTGCTCCATTTCCCAGCTTAGCCAGGTCAGATCTTTTGTCTCCAGCAGTACAACATATTTTGATTTCTTCCCACAAAATCTCCACTAAAAAATTGTACAAGAGCAAGTGGAAATGTTTCGTGTGTTGGGCTTCCAAACAAGGTTTAGATCCCATGGTTGCTCCTATTCATAAGGTTCTAGATTTTCTATCTACTCTTTTTCATCAGAGGGCTTCAACATCCACCATAAGGGTACAGCTGGCTGCCATATCTAATTTTCATGTGGGTGAGGGGGGCGCTACAATTATGTCTCACAGACTTTGTAGAGCTTTCCTGAAGGGAACTTGTCTCCAACCACCCATTCGAAGTCCGGTTTTTCCTTGGAATTTAAATCTGATGCTATCCCAACTCATGTTATCACCCTTTGAACCAGCTTCGTCATGCCCATTTAAATATCTTTCCTGGAAAACTCTTTTTCTTGTTGCAATCACTTCAGCTTACAGAGTCTCAGAGCTGCAGGCACTGTCAATTAGACCCCCGTATCTGATCTTTCACCCAGACAGGGTCACCTTACGTACTAATCCGTCCTTTCTACCGAAAGTCTGCTCAGAATCTAATCTTAATCAGTCCATAGAACTTCCCACTTTTTTTAGGCACCATACCAATAAATTGGAGTACATGTTACACAAATTGGACGTGCACAGACAGCTGAGATTTTACCTCGACAGAACAAAAGAATTCAGGAAATCGGATCAACTTTTTGTTTCTCATGCAGATAATAAGAAAGGACTTGCAGTAACAAAAATCACGTTATCCAAATGGCTTTCGGACTGCATACACTTTGTTTATTCATCTTCCAATCAGTCTATTCCACGCAAAGCTAAAACTCATTCTACTAGAGCTGTTTCTACTTCCCTAGCCCATGCGGCTTGTTTACCAATAGATGCCATTTGTGCAGCAGCTACCTGGGCCAAACCTCATACCTTTATTACTCATTACAAAGTGGACAGGGCCTCCAGGGACAGGGCTTCCTTCGGTTCCACTGTTCTCAGGAATGTTCTCCCTTGAGCCACCCAGGGTTTAGGGTGCTAGGGACGCTAACTGTGTGTAAGCACAAACGGCAAGATCGAACAACTTCACATAAAGAAGTTATGTTCTTACCATAACGTTCCATGTAAGTTGTTCATCTCGCCTTTGTTCTTATATTCCTGCCCTCCTTCCCCCTCCGTGTTCTGAAAGAACAGGTACGACTGGAGGCTGGTTGTCTTTTCTCATGGTCCCCTTGGACAGCCTGTCTCTATGTATGTGTACATATTCGGACATGTATAATATATATGCGTATATCTGTCCTTACATATTTGTGTATATACGTGTATATGTGTATTGGTACGTATGCATGTGTAGGCAGGTATATCTTCTGTTGTCTGAGTTTCATAGCAAACTAGATCTGAGGGTTAGCAGGAGAGGATCATAGGATAGGGACTGTGCCTCGAGCTTCTCTTAGATGCAGAGCTTGGAATGTGGCTGACTCGGCTCCGAACCCGTGTGTAAGAACAAAGGCGAGATGAACAACTCACATGGAACGTTATGGTAAGAGCATAACTTCTTTTTTGTATTTCATCTCACAACCCTCATGCAGTAGTTTTGTCCATTTAAAAATATGTTTAATCTCTAGGTTTATTGTTAATCACCACACATGCAGTCAAGGAAACCAGTGGAGAAGCCACCCCAATTTGCCAAAAACCCTGGCATAAAGTCCGGTCAAGTAACCTGCTCAGAGTCACACAATAGGTAGACAGAGGCAGTGGGAATCAAATCTTGGACCACAAGAAGCAGCTTGTCAACACCTTATAATTTCAATCCAGTACAATTGCCAGGCATAAAACTTATCCCAACTGCCACTTTCCTAAATTTCTTAAGACATTGAGGCTCTGAGTCAATAGTAGGCAGAAGAAGGCTGTGGAAACCATGCCCTGTACTGTAAGAAACAGCTTCTCAACATTTCTTGATTTTGACCCACTGCATTAACTATAATATCTTAAATTCTCCTTATCACTCCTATTATTAATTTTCTTAACACTGTTCAAGTTTGGAGGTTCCAAGATGGCTGTGCACTGATCAACAGCTTAATTTCAGCTCTCCCAGTGTGAAAGCAAAAACTGAGAAATATCAGGCAGTGAAATCATCATTTTGTATACAATTCAGTTACCAGCTATTAAATGCACTGCCTGTATGCCAGCAAAGAAGAAATTTAGAGAACCAGAAAGAAAATCAGCCAGAAAATGTGAAGAGAAACACTGGCTGGTAAGAATCTTGCAGCTATTCAGCAAAAAGCAGTTCATGCTTCAGCTTTGGTACAAGAGATAGCTTCCAGTAATTTAGAGGGAAAAAAAATAAATCAAATGTACTGAGAGGTGATTAATATAAATGAACAACAACAATGGAAACGAATACCCTGCCTCCAAATCAAGAGGCTTTTACAGTGGTGACCAAAAAGAAAGGGAAAAACAAAGGACATTATCTAATAACTATCACATTTTTAATTTAAGAATAAAGTTTTTTTTCTGATGTTGAAATAAGCTTGTTAGGAAAAGGTTTCTCCTTTCTCCCAGCCAACAATGCTTCTATAGTTAACACTTTGATTGACTTCAAATTATTTGTATGGAAGTTGAATCTTAAATATATCTTAAATGATGTTGACATTAAGAATGTTGCATTCAAAAGAGCTAGCAATTGCAGCCCCGCATTATGCCACACTTTAAATGTTTTTTCTTCTATTTGTGAGAATGATATTAACAATTTGTTATATAATAGTGCACATAACAGGGTCAATAACAAATATTGTAATTTAAATGAAGCTGACATTGCAGCCTTAAATAAATTAGGTAGTTAGACTGATTTAAGGTACATGAAGGCAGATAAGGGCAAGGTATTGTTATTATGGACAATATTTAATACAACAAAGTCATTTATAAGTTACTGTTAGATATTAACAGTTATCAAAAAGTGTCTAAAAATTTTGTGAGAAATAGTTATAAGAATATAGATTTAATTATTTTTGACTTATTACATCAAGGGTATATAACTTTAGACCTTTTTTTTAATTTTTAATGGTAGAGGAGCCTCGGTTAGGTTATTTGGAATACCAAAAATACACAAAACTTTGGAACAGCCTCCTTTTAGGCATATAGTATCTGCACCCTTTAATAAAACTTTTAAAATTTCAGCCTATCTGGATCAGGTATTAAATCCATTAGTGCAAAAAAGTAACTACTACCTAAAAGATTCATGAATGTTTTTGAATGAACTAAAAAAACTTCCATTTTGTAGGAAATGAGACCATTATGTGCACTATAGACATCAGTTTTCTCTACACTTCTGTTGCTCAAGAGGAAGGTATAGAATTTGTCAGATTATTTTTGAGCAAGTATTGTAACAATTGTGGACTTGGTGTTTATTATCTGTCAGTTGTTCGATATAGTATTGAAAAATTGTTTCTTTTCCTTTGATATTATATATCAACAAAAAAGTGGTGTTGCGATGGGAGCTCAAGTGGCACCAGTATTTGCCAACTTAGTTCTTTGTTGGTGGGAAAGGGGATATTTAGCCAAGATTCCTTTTGTTTTTGTCATGTTAACTTTTACAAAAGATATATTGACGATTTATTTTTTTTATTTGGTCAGGTGATAGAGATGCACTATATGAATTTTTTGATCAAGTAAATGACTATGTGAGTTGGCTCACTTTCACATTGAGTGAAATAGGAACATCAGTCCACTTTTTGGATGTGATTATTAAGTTAGATACTGACAAAGAAAGTTTGCAAGCAATATTTTTAGAAAAAACACATTTACTAATAACTATTTACATTTCGATAGTTTCCATCCCCCTTTATGAAATTAAATATTTTTCATGGGCAGGTTATCAGGCTAAGACGCCTGATTAGTAATGAGGGTTTTTTTTACAAAGGAGACAGATAAGGTCATTAGACTGTTTGAAGAGAGAGGTTATCCTCTTGATAAATTGAAGATTATTTCAGATAAAATGTTAAGAAATTGAGAAATGAAAGATTTCCCCCTATTATTAAAGCAGGTGTCTGTGGTTATTCATTGTGGTTCAGCATTAGACTGAAAAAGGTTTTACATGTTCCTTTCCTGTTCCTTTAAGTGTTGAAAGTATCAGTATCAGGTGGATCATTACTGATAAATGGAAAATTTTATGTGGGAACCAAGAGCCGGTTAAGGTTATTGGACACAAGCCTAATTTTATATATAAAAGGACTAGAAATTTCAAATGATTTTTGGAAAGTTCATCTGGTTCAAAGCAAGTTGCACCTATAAATAAAAAAATAGGCACCTTTCCATGCAATGGTTGTGCAAATTGTAGATTTATCTATTCATTTAATAGTTTTTATTTTGAACACATAAAGTATCTGTTTGTTACCAAAGACAGATACACCTGTCAAACAGAGAGTTTAGTATATGCTGCTATTTGTTCTATGTGTAGGTGTTTTTATATTGGAAAAACCATACATAGGTCTACAGACAGGATCAGAGAAAATGTTTTGCCTATAAAAAAGAGAGATTGTACTAATGCCTTAGCCAGACATTCTTAATTGTGCAGATTTTAAGAAATTTCAGTTTATGAAAAAAAGTTAATGGTGATAGATTTGTTCACACTTCAAATGCATATTTAGAATACTTAGAACTTAACTGGCAAATATTTTTAAATCAGATATGTTGCCTGGCATCAATGTGGAAATATCTATTAAATGCTTTCTAAAGTTTAAAAATATTTAACACAGAAGTACATTGTTTATTTTATGTTTTGCATTATTGCTGTTTTAAATGTGTTATGTTATAACAACTAAAGTTGTATACTTTTAAAATGGGATAAACTGTTTACTAATTATGCAATTCTTGAAAGAGCTTAAACTATTTGCTTATGTCTGGTGCCGTTTTTGCTTAATATGAATGAAACATTGAAGGAGTATATCAACTTAAATAACAAAATCCTGGAAAAAATAGAAGACGTTTTAGAATAGTGATTCAGATGAACTAGTAAAACTACAAAAGTCAGAGGTTGACATAAAGAAAAGGCCGACTGAATATGAAGATTCTCAAGAAGAGCTGTTTCAAAAAAAAACAGTAGAGTTAGAAGACAGAGAATGCAGAGAAAACCTGAGATTTTCTGTTGTACCTGAAAAAAATGGAAGGAATACACTGGTGTTAATTTTATGAAAGAACAAATAAGCAACTTGACTGGTATTCCACAGTAGGGTTTGTAAACTGAAAGAGCACATTGTGTGCTTTTGTTCCAAAAATGGCCATGAGAAAGCAACCAAGACCTCTATTAATATCGAAGAAAATCATACCAGCAGAAAGAGATAATCCTGACAAAACATAGTATTAAAAATTGGAGACAGACTGTTTGTGGAAAATGATTATTCACTGTACACCAGACAATAGAGAAGCACATTTATCTAGACAGTCATGGAATCTCAATAAGCGGGTATGAAATTCAAGCTGCTGTATACAGCTGTCTTCAGAATATTTTTGTTCTGGAGAATCAAAGATTTTATTTAGATTCAGAACGGGCTAAGGAGGAAATAAAAACATTTATCCAACAAAAGGTGAGCCAACAAAGAGAAAGGGGCTCTGCTTCTCATTCTTCCGATAATGAAGCACATAGAGAGACTTTGCCAGTGTAAGCTTTTCCAATGTTCCAAAATAAAATGCTTGAGAGATAGGAAAAATAACACAGGAGTAGACTAGAAGAATCAGGATTACTATGGACTTGTGTACTTGAACCAAAGTCTGGTGTTAGGAGATGGAAATGAACTGGATGAAGATCAGTGACATTGAAATTAGTGAATAAACAGGGCACAAGAAAGCATGATTCATGTTTGTGAAATATGGCCTTGCAAAAAAAAAAAAAAGTGGCTGAGAAAGACTGGACTTTGCTGACTTTGTTAAACTTGTGGGTGGATTGTAAAGCATATACCCCACTTTGTCATTAATATTTAGGACATTAAAAGGAAAAAAATAACTGTAGGTTAAAAATTATTAGTATTTGTATAAATGTTAGGATATAAACTGCATGTTATGTAGTAAAGCATTTTTTATAGTGTGTGTTTGTGGTAGTTTTAGTCTGGAAAAGTCATTTCAGTGATTGTTGTATGTGTTAAAGATATTATAGTAAACAACTTTTTTTTTTAAGAAATGTAGGCTTTATAGTTTAACAGTAGAAGAAGAGCTACACAAAACAAGATTAAGTTAATATATTGGGCTTGTGGACTGCTGGGGTGGGGTGTAAAAGTGCATTGGTTAAGTTGAATATAAAATTGAGATAATTTATCTTATTTTTGCTAGAATGGATGTCTGGATTAATTTTATTTATTTTATTTAACATTTGTTTACTGGGAAAGTCCAACTTGGAACGAAGCCGAATTCAGCAATGGCCTGGTGAGAAACTCTCCAGATGCATGTCTTTGTAATGTGGGAGGAAACTGGAGCACCTGGAGGAAACCCACAAGAATGCAGGGAGGACATGCAGACTTCGCACAGAAGGCACCACAGCTGAGAATCAAACTGGAGAACCTCTTGCTGTGAGGAGACAATGATACCGCTGCACCACTGCATCGTCCATGTCCTAATGCCCTTTGATTCCGCTATAAAGTGTTTTTGTAAGCAAGTAGGTTTGAAAAATAAGTCAGCATTGTGAAGCTGTTAAAAATGCTAAATCCCTTGTGTCTGTGTTTGTAAAGAAATGAGTGTGTGAATTTGGCAGAGAAAGGCTTTCAGGATTGATATCAGAATATCAGGGATGAAGGGAAAGGGGAGTAATAATACTGATTTCTAGAGGTATACTAGTAGCGATGGAAAATGAAGAAAAAAGACAATAATGATAGATCTGTGGTAGTAGGGGCAATTAGCTAGGAAGGAGGATTTCACAGGCATGTATTTATATTCCGCCAAACACTGCTATTATGGAGCTTAAAAAGTTTGTGAGAAACAATCAGCTTTCATCAGGAAATATTACTTATAGATAAGAACTGGGACTTTATTTGTAATAATGAGGATGCATCAAGGGAGCTAGAAGGGAAAATATAACAAAAAAGGGTAGATTTCTGAAGAAATCTGTGAAAATATTTGGTATAGAAGATGTGACTTCAGTAGCAGAAATTGAGAATTTACATATTATTCACCAAGGTACAGTAACTAGACTAGACTGGATAGAAATGAAATTTCATGGGTTCATCTGTATTTAATTGAAAGTGCTTCGACACACATCTAGTAACTGTTTCAGATTATGTACCATTAAATGTAAAATAAAAATGCAGAGTAATGAAATGAGACACAGGTAATTTATTACCTACATGTTAAAGTCAGAGGAATTTAAGGAATAGGTATTGAAATCAGAAGTAATAGCTAGTGAGTGGGATAAAATGAAAATTGAGTTAAAAATATGGTAGAAATAAAAGAGAGAGAGAGAGATATGGTTAAGATGTAATATGAATTATTTAGAGGGGCTGATAAAAGTTAAATTATTGCAGTATAAGGGGAATCTCAGAGAACAAGAAGAGGTGCAAATGCAGAATGCGAAAGAGAAAATAAGAGAGTATTTGGATAATATGTATGAATTTAGAAAGATTGTTGTTAAACAGCTATTTTGGATAATTCCAGAGCACAGAAACTTGAAGTAAAATGACTTAGGCAACAAAAAGCAGAAAGAGTTGTCACCAGACTTTGAGAGCCTATATTAGGTAAAGGTGTTGGAGAGTTTTTGGGGAATTTTATGAACATTTATATAAAGCTGAGGAATGTGGAAAGTAAGAGAGAGCACAAATGGAAATATTTATGGAAGATTTAATTATGCCAAGGTTAGAAGCTAATGTGGTTCAACAGATAACAGTTTATACAGAATATTATATTCATAAAGTAGTAGAATGTATTCTAAGAACTATGCCAACACAAGACTGTTGAAAGGAGAATTTTGCAGATAGAAATTACTGCAATTAAGGGTACAGAGATTAGGCAAGAGGGGGGCTAGAATTTTCTAGAGAAAACTGGCAAAGGAACCAATGTATTGGGAGCAAATAACTAGAGAGGGAAAAGTAACAGAATGGAAAAAGGCCAAGAAGGCATTTGGACTGCAGAATGCAGACTGCCTTCTGTATGAGGGACTGATAGCAGAGTATAGGCAGAGAGAAAGGAATAGTAGAATCCTAAGAAAAGACCTGCTCTGGTAGAGTTTTCAATTAAATCTAGAACAGAAGCTGCTGTTACAAGAGGAATGATTAGTAGGGCATATACAGTATTGCACGATAACTATAGGAATCAATCAGAGGTGGTTAGAAAAGACTGGGAAGAGAAAATTGATGAGCAATTCACAAGGAAACAATGAGAAGACATGCCTATGGCTCCCAGGTATGTAACAAAGTATAGATGTTTTAGGATTTTTACTTGGAAGTGTTTGGATAGGTAGTTTTATACCCCAGCCAGACTCCAAATAATTTTCCTCAGGTAGATGGCAAATGTTGGAGGTGTGATGGGGAAGAAAAAAGTAACTTGGAACATATATTTGAGAGAATAATGAGTTGGCAAACTTAATGTTACCTACAGAGAACTTTGTCAAATATATTGGGTAAGCAAAATGATATAACTAAGAAAATTATTATTTTTTGAGCTGGGATACAAGATCTCAGCTGCCTCAACATAGTAAGCCCTTGCTTAGTTTAATTCTGGTAGCTGCCAAAAAAGCAGTTAGTAGAAAATGGAAATCAGTCTAAACCAACAGTATTTGAAGTATTGAATATTGTATCAGAGATAAAAGAACTGGAAGTGGGCTGTTGAGAAAAGGGTAGGAGCAAATTACTTAGAAAAAAAAAATCAAAATTGTTGGAACAAAACATGCAGAATAATATTTTTTAGGAGTGAGGTTTAAGGGAAGGCTGGAATTGAGCAATCTATGTAATGTTGGATTGAGGATAGTTAAAAAACATATGCGATGTATAATGTTTGTTACTAGGAACATGTTAATATGTTTTTTTTCCCTATAAATGTATGTTTGCCTATGTTTTAGTTGATAATTCAGTAAAGGTGTTAAAAAAAAAACAAGTAATAGCTAAGATAGGACAAGATGAGATAAAAAATGGTAGTACAATCACTCTGCAGGAATGTCTCTAGGATCAGATGGTATTCCTGTTAGGAGAGAAGCATATTTTGAAGATCTAAAATGTTTTGTTTAACAATATTTGAAGAGAAGGGGAAGCACCAACATCTTGAAAGAAGGCTGTGGTGGCTGTAATACCTAAAGGCAGTAAAGAGCCATCAGACCCAGCTTCCTGTAGACCAATTTCAATTGTAAACCATGATTAAAAAACATTTATGACTACACTAGCTAAAACTGTGGCAAAGGTATTGGATCAGTGTGGTTTTGAGAGGGGAGGCAAACATTGGACAACATTAATAGAGCAATGATGATCCAGAGGGAAGTAGAATGTAAGAAGGTTCTGCTGTTGTTGGTGGGTCTTGATGCAGAGAAAGCGTTTGACAGAATAAGCTGGAATTTTATGAGTAGGGTATTGGACGCATTTGCATTTCTTGATGCAATAATAAGGTTAATATGAAGAACATATGAAGGATCAGGGGCAAGAATTAAAGTGGGAGGATTCCTCTTTTATATATTGTATTTGATCGGATGGACAAGGAGGGACTGCCTGCTTTCCCCTTTAATTACTTTATATTTATAGCCATTGGAAAGAAAAATAAGGGACTGAGAAATTCAAGAATATAATTGGCATGGTAATCAACAAAAGTTGACTTTATTTGCAGATAATATTATTTTGTATCTGATAAATCCAGAAAGGGACATATTGGTGTTGTGGAACATTTTGAGACAATTTCAATTATTTTCATGATATACAATTACTGAAAATATAACAGAAGTTATAGCCATAAATTATGTACCCACACACAAATTGCTTCACCAATACCCTATGTTCATGCTGTGGAAAAATAGTTATATTGGAAAAATTATTGTCAGAATTGGAAAGGTTGGGACTTGAAACCATATATTAACATGCATATGTTGAAAATAGATCTTTTACTACCTATAACATGATGTTCTATAACAATATAATAACAGCTATGAATGAAAAATTGTGTTTTGCTCTAATTTATATAGATTTACACTGATTGGTAAATTAAAACAACTAGGTGTTGATGTACCCTTGATAAGATGGATGGCATGGCTTACAAACAGGGCATGGCAAGTATCATACAGCAATTGGACAGGTGAAATTTGAGATTATGGTCAGGTTATCCCACAGGGTTCTATCCTAAGCCCATGCTTGTTAAGATTGTATCTTTCAGATCTATCTTTTTATCTGAGGTGTTCTACAGTCTGTATGCAGAAGTCTTGAAAATGGGTAACCTGATTACATGTGTTACAGATAGGGTGTGCTGCAAAAGAACTTGAATAAATTGATCATTTGGGCACAGGAGAATAAAATGATGGTAAATACATAAAAAAAACTAAGCATATGAAATTTGGGAGGCATATATTTGAAGGGTCAATATTTACAACAGTACACAGTGATTGAAAGTATAGATTCATTTAAGCACCTGGATATATGGGTAGATCTAGCTTTGATGTTTTCTAATCATATCAGCCAGTTGGTTAATGATAGTGATAGAACTATAGAGTGTATAAAACGATTTAAAAAGCCTATGAAATCATAATAATGAAGTCATTGTTTATTAGTTACTTTAGATCCAAATTTGAGTGTAGAATAGCAATATGGAAACCTTATAAGAAAACAAGCATGGGTAAACTGGAAACAGTACAGGGGAATATTACAAAGGGCATCCATGGATGTGAAAATTTAAGTTATTCTGAAAGATGAAAATGTCTGAACTTATACAGCATCTTGTATAGATATTTAAGAGGAGACCTTATTCTGGTATATAGGGCATTTAGAGATAACTACCACTGGGAATGTTTGAGCTTATCAAAAAATAATAGAGAATCATCAGACAATCTATGTCGAAGATTTTATAGGAATGAAAAGTGTACTGATGCTAATGCGTGGAATAGACTACCATACTCCATTAATGCAAGCATTAGTTTAGATATTTTTAAGAACACCCTGGACACTTATGGGAACGACTGTATTGGTATATTGGCAGGCTAGAAGGGCATTATTGCTCTTGCTTGAAATATTTGTATGTATGTGCTTATAAGTGTGGAGACACAATAAGATGAAGTATTTTAGAGTATGGATTATAAAGGCTTCTGTTATGGCAGCTACGGATATGGAGGAAGAGACTAACAAAAGATAATACAAAAAATGAGAACCTGGAAATATTGTTCATGGATATGAATGGTAAGATAAAAGTAGTGAAAATGTTTTTATTCCTTTTAGTTTTATATATACTGTGGGTAAGTATATTTTTATAAGCCAGAGGAGAAGTTGTAGACCATAATTAAATGAAGTTGAAGGAATGTATCTGTAAGGTGAAGAAGGCAAGAGTTAAGTGGGATGAGCTGATTCTTCCAGTAGGACAAGGTGGTTTAAGATTACCTGACTTGAAGGGATATTTTAGAAATACACAGTTAAGACTCGTGTATAATCATCGTAAGTGTATGCTAATGGTCACATTTCATACTTCCCAGATTGCCATTTAAAGCAAACAAAAGCCTATCCTGGAAATGCATTTACAATGCAAGTAAGGCTTTCCTGTCTGTTACAGAAGTGACTATATATATATATATATATATATATATATATATATATATATATATATATATATACACACACACACACACACACACACACACACACACACACACACACACACACAATACAGTCTTTGTAAAATCAGGTTAAAACTTAAAATTTAACAGTGGGCTATAGGGAAGATTTTAATTCAGAATGGAAAAGGATGATGATGAAGTGGGGTTTCAAGAAATAAGGAAAGAGTGGGATTTTGCATGTAGATCCTTAATGAGAATAACAACAACAATAGAGAATATTATATTACTAAAGTAGCATAAAATATTTTAAGGACTAGTCTAGCGCGAGAATGGATAAATGAGATTTTTCCAATAGGGATGACTATAGAAGGAGCACAGAAAATAGGCAAGAGGAGGCTGGAATTTACTGGAGAAAACCGGCAATGGAACTAAAGTGGTGAAGACCCATCAGGGTAAAATAACTAGAGAGGAATGGTAATAGAGTGGGATGAGGCTAAGAAGACAATTGGACTGCAAGCTAGAGACTGCCTTTCCTATCAGTGACTAAATGCAGAGTATAGGCAAAGAGAAAGATGTGTGGGAATCCTAAGTGAAAGGCCTACTCTGGTAGAATGTTTAATTAACTCAAGAACCAAAGGTGTGTTTTAAAAAAAAAAACTGGCTTAATTACTAGGGCATATAAAATATTGTATGATAACTATAAGAATCAATCAGAGGAGGTTAGAAAAGATTGGGAAGAGAGATTGGAAAAGCAATTTACAAGCAGACAATGGGAGGGTACATGTATGGTTCCCAAGTATGCAACAAAATCCAGAAGGTTTAGAATATTTTGCTTGGAAGTGTTTGCCTTTGTATTTTAATACCCCAGGCGGAGTTCACAGAATTTTTCCTTGGGTAGATTTCAAATGTTGGAGTTGTGATGGAGAAGAAAGAGGTAATTTGGAACATATGTTTTGAGGGTGTAATGTTTTAGCATATTTAAAAAATCCTACAGAGTACTATATCAGAAATATTGAGCGAGGAAATGGCTTTAGCTAATGAAATGATTATTTTGAGCTGGGACACAGGATCTGAATTGCATAGGTGTTGTAAGGCCTTGCTAAGTATAATTCTGTTGACTGCCAAAAAAATACAATTGCTAGAAACAAAAATCAAATTCCAAACCAACTGTATTTGAAGTATTGATTATTATAAAAGAGGTTAAAGAACCGTAAGAGGTATCAGAAAAGGGAAGGAGGAAAATTACATACAAGCAAATGGAAATTGTGGAAACAATGCATGCACAATAAAGGTCATGAGGAGGAGGAGTGACATTTAAGGAAGGCAGGAACTGAGAAAATTATGTCATGTTGTAGAGGAAACCGAGTACCCGGAGGGAAACCCATGCAACGCAGGGGAGAACAAACAAACTCACACAAGGCACCGAGCGAGAATCGAACCAACCAGAACCTTGCTGTGACAGAGGTAACATACACCTGCACCACTGCGCCGCCCATTGATGATAGTAATAAAGAAAGAAAATATATGTAATGCATAATTTGTGTAATAGGAACATGTTAGGAAAATGTTAATATTTTTTTTTTATATTTACCTACGTATTAAGTGATAATTTAATAAAGGTGTTCAAAAAAAAAGATTGTTCAAGTTCAGTAAGCAAGTTCATATGGCATTTGCTCTGATGTTTGGAGCTGTTATCCACCTTTATTTATATGAAGCTAAAGGTGCTTGTATAACAGTCTTTTAATAATCATATCTAAATGCTTAAGAAAGTGCTTTAACTAATAAGTTGCAACAACATTGTACAGAAAATAATTTACACCAATACCTTTTATGAAAACACCAAGCTTAAACATGTAATGTGGAACTATAATGATGAGTTTACTGCCCCTGGAAACAGTAGGAATCTGGGAATACTTGTAATTAATCTAAGTGTTTGCTAATGGTCACATTTCACACTTCCCAGGTTGCCACTTAAAACAAACAAAAGGCTATTTTGGCAACCCATTTAAAATGGAAATGAGGCTTTACTGTCTGTCACATAGAATTCTGTTTGTGTGTGTGTGTGTGCGTGTGTGTGTGTGTGTGTGTGTGTGTGTGTGTGTGTGTATATATCTTTCAGCTTTTTCCCGGTTAGGGGTTGCCACAGCGGAACTCCGGTACGCCCATTCATGCATGTCTCCACGCAGAAGATGCTCTAGCTGAGAATCGAACCGGACAGCGTCTTACTGTGAGGCGACAATGCTACCGCAGCACCACCACCGTGGATTATACTGTATTTTTATATATATATATATATATATATATATAAATACAGTATTTGTAAAATCAGGTTAAAACATAAGATTTAACAGTAGAAAAGGAGAGAATAAAGTGAATACTTATATAAAGACACTAACTGTTACAAGTGAGTTAGCTTTCTATTCTTGGATCATAGCTTTTAGAAGTACAAACTGTTTGTTGACCTTCTCTTGTATATAGTCTACCTTTTTTATCCACATTGTCTATTTTTGAGGATATTTCTTGTATGGATGACAGTATTTTCTGGAAATCATTTTTTTTCCTTCAAGTTGTCAGTTGATATATATTCTTACGGGATTTTTAGAATTAAATTTTGATTCATATAATTTGATCCTGAGATAAAATACCCATTTCATTCATTTCTAGCAGTGACTGGATCAAATTTGATACGAAAATTATTTTAGAATTAATTGTTGACTCATATAATGTGATCCTGAGGTAAAATACTCATTTCTTTAATTTCTAGCACTTACTGGATACAATTTGGTAATAACATTCTTTCAGAAACTTTCTTATACTACAGATCAACTAAAATCTTCTTCACTCAGGCCACAGTCTTGGTCCTGACCCCTTCATACTGTATCTTTGTTCATAAATATTGTAAAAATTAATATGAATATAGAATATTGGAATGAACTTGACATAACTGGAAGAAACTGGATTGAGACTAGAATGAATGTCTTTATCTTTTAATTATCCGAACTGTGCTGAACAAGTATCATTCTTTCCTTTATGTGCCAAGTCTTCTTGTACCTTTCAGAATAAAAGTCTGCATACACTGTAGTTTGGTTAAGTATGTTTTATTATGTACAGCGAGGTAGATGTCAACAATATCTGAATCGAATCTTAATTTCCATAGCTTTTGCACTCATTATACTGTCTGTAAATTTTGTACTCAGAATGTCAAATCTTATTGTCTCCTATAACAGTACTGATAACAATGTCTGTAGCTTTTGCACTAATATCCCTTTCTTCCTGAATAATGTAATGAATATTCTAGAATGCTGGATATTTGACCTGATTTCTGCACTCACTCTCGAGTGTCTGTAACAAACTTCTGAAGATTGCACTGCAATGACTTTCTGCATAAGAGTCCAAATTAACTGTGTCTGAAATATCTCCTAATAATACCAAAACCATGTAAATATCTACATACCTCTTTAACCTTGGTTCCCAAGCCTCATAACTAAACAAGATCTGTTTGTACTCGGTGTACTGCACATTTTTATTCTTGTCAGTATTCTTAACTGAAGGTTATTTTCACTGGTTGAAAGTGCATTCACTAAAACAGTATGTAAAATGTGAAGGCCTGCTTTAATGTATCTGCATTTCTAGACTTATGCAAAGAGAATAAATAAAACCTGATCTTGCAAAAATGACCTACTTATTCCTTCATTTTAACAGAAATGTCTGTGTCCTCAGCATATTCTATATTCTTTCTCTGTATCATTCTCATGAATGTATTTTTCTATTCTGCTCCTTCCCCTTACTTAGCTTGTTCACGCTCATTTAGTAACTCATTATTTTGCTCTTTATCATTACTATTCTGTTCCCTGTCTGTCTCTGTGATGACAAACATTTTATATTTTGTATGCTACACCTGCCAGTGTGTCCACAAACTGTAAATGGGCCTCATAGATACATGTCCTTTCTACATTTTTTCCTTATCTTTGTAATATGTCTAATTCAGTGCACAGTCCTGTTAACTTTAAATCTCATCCTTCAATTATTTATTGATTTGTCTTTGTTGACCAGGAAAGGCTGATTGGGCAAAGCTTATTTTCAGCAGAGACCCATGGAGGAAAGCTGTAACAGATACATTTAAGGTACTCATGACAAAGCAAATTATTCACAAAGGTATACATAGTTCTTAAGAAATCTAAATGCAAAAAGTTAATTGGTCTGTAGTGACACTGTACAAAGATAACTCTAGCATTTCTTCTGGTGACATTATACATGATAAAAATTCTGAATATAAAACAATGAGTGTGCAGACAGTTCATATGCAATATATGTGGGAAGCAGACATTTGATATGACATATAAGAAATGGTTAAGGAGGAAACAGTATAGATATTAGGAATAGAAAAAATTAAGATAAGGAGTATAAAACTTTAGTCAATAGTTAGATAATAGTTAAAGCTAGAAGAGAAAGAGATGCATTGTATAGCTGATGAGTTCGGGATCTTGGGGACGCGAATGCTAGGGTAAATAGGTACTAATAGAGTGTTGGAATGTATTTGTAGGGAATTGTTAAAGTGGGAAAGGAAGAAAGAAACTGAAAATGTAAAGTAGGAAATGAGACAGTAAGGTAATTCAGGAGGGATGGTAGAAAGGTTTGTGCTTAAGGTGGTAAAGGTTATAAAAGGATAAGGGTATGAGCTGACAAAGGAAAACAGAGCTAGCCAGGTGAATGTTATATATATCACAGATTGCAAAATGAAGAGTAAATTCAACCAAAGTTCAATGTATCAAAAAGGCTGTATGTGGTTGTCTTTTATTTATTTTTAAATACCATTATTGAATCATCACTTGTGACATAGGCGCATTAACATTTATATAAAAGTAATCAAACTGTATTAACAAGTTAAAATGAACAAAGATTGTGCTTCACATATATTGCTATGTATCATATAACCTAAGAAACATTACATAAATTATTCAATATTCCTGTCATGAGTGTAACATTTCTTGTCTTTCCTAGCTTCATATGTGCTAAATTTATTACAATTCTTTGAACCTGTATATTTCCAGACAGCTAGTTTCCCTTTAAATCTTAAATTACCATTATAGTCATCTGTCATTTTTACATCCCCACTTGGAAAGGTATATTGCTTCATTTATTGAAACATGTTTTCTCTGTTTCAGCTGTGGAATGCATACAGCACTATATAACACTCATTATTTTATTTTGGAGAAGAGGTGGAAGGCATGCCAGAAGGCAGGTAAAGGCTAGGACTGTGATAGTGAGGGTCAGAACTTTGAATGCTGGCAGTATGACTGGTATAGGGAGGGAGCTAGCTGATATGATGAACCAAAGGATGGTTGGTATATTGTGTGTGCAAGAGACCAGATAGAAGGGGAGCAAGGCTAGGTGTATCGGAGGCGGTTTCATATTGTTTTATCATGGTGCGGATGGGAGGAGAAATGGCATAGGCATTATCCTGAAGGAACAGTATGCTAAGAGTGGTTTGGAGGTGAAAAGAGTGTCTGATAGAGTGATGTTTATGAAGCTGGAAATTGATGGTGTAATGATGAATGTTGTTAGTGCATATGCTCCACAAGCTGGGTGTGCGATGGATGAGAAAGAAAAATTTTGGAGTGAGTTGGATGAAGTGGTGATGACTGTACCCAAGGGTGAGAGACTGGTGATTGGAGCAGATTTTAATGGGCATGTTGGTGAAGGGAACAGAGGGGATGAGGAAGTGATGGGTAGGTATGGTGTTAAGCAAAGGAATGCAGAAGGTCAGATGGTAGTGGATTTTGCGAAAAGGATGGACATGGCTGTGATGAATACATATTTTAACAAGAGGGAGGAGCATAGGGTGACATACAAGAGTTGGAGGAAGATGCACACAGGTGGATTATATCTTATGTAGAAGGGCCAGTCTGAAGGAGATTGGAGACTGTAAAGTGGTGGCAGAGGAATGTGTAGTTAGGCAGCATAGGATGGTGGTTTGTAGGATGACAGTGGTGATCAAGAAGAGGAGGATGAGTGTGAGGGCAGCACCAAGAATCAAATGGTGGAAATTGAAAAAGGGTAATTGTGAGGTGATGTTCAGGGAAGAGTTAAGACAGGCACTGGGTGGCAGTGAAGAGTTACCAAATAGCTGGGTAACTACAGCAGAGCTAGTAAGAGAGATGGCTAGAAGGGTGCTTGGTGTGACATCTGGAAAGAGGAAGGAGGACAAGGAGACCTGTTGGTGGAATGAAGAAGTACAGGAGAGTATACAGAGAAAGAGGGTGGCGAAGAAGTGGGATTGTCAAAGAGATGAAGAAAGTAGACAAGAGTATAAGGAGATGAGGTGCATGGCAAAGAGAAGAGGTGGCGAAGGCTAAGGATAAGGAGTATGAAGAGTTGTATAAAAGGTTGGGCACTAAGGAGGGAGAAAAGGACCTGTACCAATTGGCTAGACAGAGGGACCGAGCTAGTAAACATGTGCAGCAGGTAAGGGTGATAAAGGATAATGAGGGAAACGTACTCATAAGCGAGGAGAGTGTGTTGAGCAGATGGAAAGAGTACTTTGAGGGGTTGATGAATGAAGAGACTGAGAGGGAGAGAAGGTTGGATGATGTGTGGATAGTGAATCATGAACTGCAGTGGATTAGGAAGGAGGAAGTAAGGATAGCTATGAAGAGGATGAAGAACGGAAAGGCTGTTGGTCCAGATGACATACCTGTGGAAGCATGGAGGTGTTTAGGTGAAATGGCAGTGGAGTTTTTAACTAGATTGTTTAATGAAATCTTGGAAAGTGAGAGGATGCCTGAGGAATGGAGAAAGTGTTTTGGTACCGATTTTTAAGAATAAGGGTGATGTGCAGAGTTGTAGTAACTACAGAGGGATTAAGTTGATCAGTCACAGCATGAAGTTATGGGAAAGAGTAGTGGAAGCTAGGTTAAGAAGGGAGGTGATGATTAGTGATCAGCAGTATGGTTTCATGCCAGGAAAGAGTACTACAGATGCGATGTTTGCTCTGAGAGTGTTGATGGAGAAGTACAGAGAAGGTCAGAAGGAGTTGCATTGTGTCTTTGTGGATTTAGAGAAAGCATATGACAGGGTGCCTAGAGAAGAGTTGTGGTATTGTATGAGGAAGTCGGGAGTGTCAGAGAAGTATGTAAGAGTGGTACAGGATATGTACGAGGGTAGTGTGACAGCGGTAAGGTCTGCGGTGGAAGTGATCGATGCATTTAAGGTGGAGGTGGGATTACATCAAGGATCAGCTCTGAGCCCTTTCTTATTTGCAATGGTGATGGACAGGTTGACAGACAAGATCAGACAGGAGTCCCCGTGGACTATGATGTTTGCAGATGACATTGTGATCTGTAGTGAGAGTAGGGAACAGGTGGAGACGACCCTGGAGAGGTGGAGATATGCTCTAGAGAGAAGAGGAATGAAGGTCAGCAGGACTAAGACAAAATATATGTATGTGAATGAGAGGGAGGACAGAAGACTGGTGAGGTTGCAGGGAGTAGAGGTCGCGAAGGGGAATGAGTTTAAGTGCTTGAGATCAACAGTTCAGAGTAATGGTGAGTGTGGAAGAGAGGTGAAGAAGAGAGTACAGGCAGGATGGAGTGGGTGGAGAAGAGTGTCAGGAGTGATTTGTGACAGACGAGTACCAGTAAGAGTGAAAGGGAAGGTCTACAAGAAGGTAGTGAGACCAGCTATGTTATACGGGTTGGAGACAGTGGCATTGACAAAAAGGCAGGAGTCAGAGCTTGACGTGGCAGAGTTGAAGATGTTAAGATTTGCACTGGGTGTGACGAGGATGGACAGGATTAGGAATAAGTATATTAGAGGGTCAGCTCAGGTTGGAAGGTTTGGAGATGAGAGGTAAGATTACATTGGTTTGGACATGTGCTGAGGAGGGATGCAGAGTATATTGGGAAAAAGATGCTAAGGATGAAGCTGCCAGGTAACAGGAAAAGAGGAAGGCATAAGATAAGGTTTATGGATGTGGTGAGAGAGGACATGCAGGTGGTTGGTGTAACAGAGCAAGATGCAGAGGACAGGAAGAAATGGAAACAGTTGTTCTGCTGTGGCGACCCCTAACGGGAGCAGCCGAAAGAAGAAGAAGATTTTATTTTTTTCAACTTTACATTTTATATTAATAATTATCCTGAATACCACCAATTGCATCTAGTGTTTGCTAAGCTCCTCTGTTTATGAACAAGAGCAGTGCCACAGCATTCAGCCTGTGCCAGTGTCCACACAGTCCTCCTTTGCCACAGAAACTGAAATTGTTAACTTGAATGCATGTCAAAAATGAATATTTAGCAAATTTATGATATCAGAATATAACCACTTACACCAATGGTGTACAACAAACACTCATTTGTTATGTTTTAAAGACCACTGTGAAATACTGTCCTTTACCTTTCTGAGAATATTTTACAGAAAGACTTCAACTTTATTTTTCTATGCCTATCCTGTTTCTAGGAGACAGCCACCTTACTGTCTATTACTACACTATCATTACCCCCCCAGTCAGACAATAAGAACTATTTCTAACAGGTGTCATAACGGGTCTACTTGAGTAGACCAAAAATTCATTTAATTGAATCTTACTTAACCAAGATGACAACACCGAAATCTTACTTTAATGAACGTTCACATCACCAGAATTTTAATCTGGGAAAGGAGGCGGTTGGTCAACATTAAAAAAAAAAAAAAAAAACACACTGAAGCATGTCAAACACAACCCAAGTGGGGGGCTTTGCCCCCCCCCATAACTAAATATTCCAACTCTGAGATTGCACTATAGCGTGGAAAAGGGGAAAATTCCCCATGTTGGCCAACTGCCTCCTTTCCTGCCAGTCCTGACAAGAGATTGAGAATCTCTGTGAGGTAGATTGTGAATGTGCTTCCTAGCTACATCCTGTAACTGCAAAGAAAGTAACAGTCTTTACCATCAAGTATTCATTTCCCTGGCTGTGATCTTGAAAACCTCTATTCATTTAGTGACACAGGCATTGAAGGGAATGATCCAGGGAGGATGCAAGTAAGTGGCCATTACTGACTCACCCATCCTGAAAAGGGAGACAGGCAGTTCTTACCTACCACTCTAGAGATATCACTGGGTGTTGCAGTTGCAGAGAATGGGCTAGCTGAGCATACCACTAGCTTGAAGAAAGTGTGTGTGTGGAGGCATGCATACTTCCCACAGATGCAGCACATTATGAAGCTCAAGAGAGTTGAAGAAGAGAGTTAGAAGCTGCAAGGATTGTAAGGGGAGCCATCTGGATCATTAAAACTGGCTCACACCTTGCTGACTGACTATTGTATCTCTGAGGAAGGAATGGGCCTTCCAGCAGGTAGTGAATGATCTGTAGGCTCTCACCAAAGGATACAGGGATGAGTCTGCAGCCCAGGTGGCCCAAGTTTAATTAGTGGGTCGGTTATCTGAGGCTGTAGTAAAAGGATGGGAATGCCCATCCCAGAAGGAGGGCATGTATGGAGACATGCAAGGGGTGTTATACTAAAGGCAGAATAGATGGGTGACATTGTCTGAGTCACCACCGCGGTGTAATGATCCCTATTGCATGTCTGCCCCCAAATATTAATGGATGTATGCATGGGAGAGAACGTTGTGGCTTAAAGCAGAAACACTCCCCTGCAGCAATATGACACTGTGCCAGGACATTCAGTCTCTTCACTGGTCCTGAGTCTAGGTCAGAGAAAGTTTGAGAGAGGAAAAGCAGTGCCTGGTAGACCTGGTGGGTTAGGAGCGGCCTTGGTGGCAGGTGACGGTTAGCTGCAAGGAGGGGAAAAATAGGACTCTCTTGGAACCAAACCCTGAGAGGAGAATGAATGTGCCAGTGGAATGAAAGAAGGGGAACCTTTGGCAAAACCCAGAGGATGAGGAAGGGAATATTTCATCCCCACAACAACCGACAGAAACCCTGTTTGCCTTCCTCTCTTCTATAGTTTATCAGTGTTATAATTGTTAAAAGAAAACACATCTTTTCATTTGTTTTACTATTTGTCACCATCAGTGATAGTAGCACAAACCTAATAAATGAAAACTGAAAGTTTCAATACAGAGCCAGCTGTTCATCTGAAAACTGTGCTAGTTCTGTGGTAATAAGTGCCAGTGTGAAAATACTTGGGCTGTACTTCAATGAATAAGTGCCAGTGTGAAAATACTTGGGCTGTACTTCAATGACTAGGTGGGAGGCAGGGATCTAACCTGTAACATTTTTCACTGTGCTTTGTAGCAACAAAGAAGCAAAGTAAAAGATTTTTAAATTATTCTAGAAAGAAATATTTGTCATTGTAGCAGCACTTTTGTCACTATTGGAGCTGTGATATTCTGTTTTGCATTTTGTCTGTCAGCATGCCTTGCTAATACCATTTTGTGGGGAGTATATACTTGAACAAAGTAAGGTGTTTGGGCCCAGGTATGTCTATTTTAAGTCAGTCATTTGACACGGAGGGTTAAGGCTGCACTTCCTGTGTTGCAGGGTGCAAGTTGCTTAACCAGATAGTGCTTGAGGGAAACTCAGAATTTGGGCTGGGTTCTTTAATGGCCCACTGGACTTTAAACCTGGTAACTAAGTAACAAACTTACTAACTGTTATTGTTAATGTAACATTTTTCTATACATTTTTCTGTAATAATAAGTTCTATTCTGAAATACCCAAACTGTATTAGTAGTTTTGAATGAGTATGGGGTCCTATTTCGAAAGGATATTTGCATCTGATGTAATGAGAACTCAGTAGATAAATATACTAGGCCTTTGTTGTACTCTGCAGAATTAGCAGATGTTCACTATGACAGACCCAGAGAAAACAGACCAGTGGATCATAATGCAAGATGTCATACTGAGTCACTGAGAAAATATAACATTTGGGGAGGAATGTAATGTAAAATATTTAGAACAAGATAAAGTGTACAGATATCTTGGAAAAGATGGAGTGGCAGCATAGCATGAACAAATGAGAACAAAGCTCAGTAAGGAATATTTTAGGAATAATGTTCAAGCTGTAAATCAACTTGCACTTTCTGTTCTAACGTACAGCTTTAAGATTATTTACTGACTACAAAAAGATCTGGATAAGCTTGATAGGAAACTAAGAAAATTGTTTCATGCCCATCAAATGGTATTCAAGAACCAGTATATATTCCTCTGTCTGAAAGAGCATGGGTCCCTTTAAAATTGACTACACATGTATTTCAATGATTGTGGCATTGCACACACATTTATTGACATCATCATATCCAAACGTAGTGAAGGTTTTTAAACATGAGCAAAATACATCTAGGATGAAGTCCTAACTTAGTTTAGCAGAAGCCTTTATGAATCAAACAGGTTTGGAAATCTAAATAGAAGTGGACAACAGCCAGGTATTAGCCGAAAGAACAAAAAAGCAAAAGAAAGAATACAAAGAACATGACCTGGAAAAAGGAAAAGATAAGATAAATGGAAAACTCAAGAGTTAATAGCAAGAAGTACAGAGATCTACCGGAAAAACCACATGTTTAAGAGTTGAAGTATGAGTGTCTTATGCAAGGTCAGTTTATACAAAAAAAAAAAAAGAAAGGCTAATAGTGGCAGCCCAAGATAGCGGACTGTGTATTAGATGTTTCATATTATTTCCCGATTTCCTCAGCTTTTGCACTGGCATCAGAACTGGAGCAAAGTGGTTATCCTGCATGTGATTGAAAAGGTAGGGTCACCTGGAAATATTTCTCTCCAGGGTGGTTTTAATGCCTCTGCCAAAGATATAGGAGGTTTAGTAAAGATGGCCTTCTTACAGCTCTATCATTTGCTAAATATGCATATGTTTTTTCTTTTCAATACAGGGCATGTTATTGGAATATATAGATTATAATTTTTACTTTTTTCTAGCATGAGTGTAATTTAGCCATTGTGTTTCATTTGTAAGCTGACTACCAACACACACACACACACACACACACACACACACACACACACACACTTTAGATATCTTAAGAAAAAAAGATTAATCAAGGTAAGGATTAAAAAACCTGTATGGCAAAAATTGATGGAGAAAACATATTTCTTATTGTAGACAGTATTTCATTACTTCATAATCTTTACTGTATTATCCCCGCAGAACAACTGCAGTGATTCTAATTTCAGCATGTGTTTCTCCCTTAATGATCGCACTTGTTTGACATTATGGGTGTGGTGTTTTTTTAGAACAGTCATGCCTCACATAATAGAACTGATATCTTTGGGTGTGCTTTAATGTATCACATCCCATGTTATTGCTTATTTTTTATGTCATTTACAATTCATTGCACAACACAAGACATGGTGAAGCTACAAAACCAAGCCTAACCAGAAAATAAAATACTTGAAAGAATTTTTGATGGGGTAAAGCCCCCTGAACTCCCATAATTATATATAAATACTGAGATCACATCAACTTGGAGAAAAATGAATATTTTAATATTTTTAGAATGCCTTTATTAAAATATCAGTTAAGATATAGAACAAATACAGTAATAGAAAAGAAAACAAACCGTATTAACATTTTTTCCATTTACACACTTTATCCATTACATGTTCTCTTTAAAACAACTGTTGTTCAGTCCAACTTTACATAAATTCCTCAATTCCTGCCTTCCCTTAAACCTCACTTCTCCTCCTCCTGAACATTGTTCTGCATCTATTGTTGCTGCAAATTGCATTTATTTCTATGTAATTTGCTCCTTCTCTTTTCTAAAGATCCCTCATCCAGTTCTTGTATCTCCTTTGCAATATTCAGTACTTTACAGCTGATTTAGAGCTTGATTTCCATTTTCTAGTAATTGCTTTTAGGCAGCCGACAGAATTAAGCTCAGTAAGGCCTTACTATGTCTATGAGATTCAGATCCTGTGTCTCAGCTCAAAAGGATCATTTCCTTACTTACATCCATTTGCTCCCCCAATATTTCTGACAGAGTACTATGTGGGAATTTTTAAACCTGCCAAGTTAGTACACTCCCAAAAACATGTTCCCAATTACCTTTTTTTTCCTTATACCTGCATTTGCTATCTACTTGAGAAAAACTCTTTGAAGTCTGCTTGGGGTATAAAAATACCTATGCTAACACTTCCAAGCAAAAATCATAAACCGTCTGTACCGTATTTGCATACTCCAGAGCCATATAAATGTCCTCCCATTGTTCCTTTGTAGATGTTTTTTTCCAGTCTCTCTTCTCAGTCTTTTGTAACATCCTCTGATTGATTCTTACACTTGTCATTCAGTATGCATATGCCATTATAATTATCCCATTTAACAGCAGCTTCTATTCTAGATTTGTCTAAAACTCTGCCAGACCAGATCATTCAGTAATCATTTGAAATACGGAGACTGAATGGCCAAAAGAACAAACTTACATATACCAAACCCAAGAGGCCATTTCTTGGAGTATTCCATTTTCTTCAAGCATTTTTAGTGCCAACTTTTCAATAGGGATCTAGGTCATTCAGTTAGAGCTCCCATATCCCTTCCTGTCTGCCTACGATATCAACTGCTGATAGGGAAGATAGTCTCTAAGCTGCAGCCCAACAACTTTTTGGACATCTCCCACTCTATTACCCTTTAATTTATCCAGTTATTTGCTCCCAATAACTTGGTTCCTTTGCCAGTTTTCTCCAGTAAATTCCAGCTACCTTTTGCTTTTTTTATACCCCTAATCTCAGTCATCTCTATTGGCAAGATTTCCTTTCATTCATTTGTTGGCTTAATTCTTAGAATACTTTCTGTAACTTTATAAATGTAATATTCTGTATGGTGATTAATATTCTCCTTAAGGATCTGCATCCAAATTCCCACTGTCTGCATATTTCAGGTATCCCCCCACTTCATCATCATTCCCATCCACTTTGAATTGTAATGTTCTCCTTATGTACATGAGCCTTAGCTATGTGGCTGGAAAATATCCCTTCAAATCATATAATCTTGGAATGACCTTGGTCTATTGGAAGAATCAATGTATCCCACTTAACGCTTGTCCTCTTTCCCTCCCACATAAATTCCTCTCTTTATTAATTATATTCCACAACATTTCCTCTGGTTGATAAAAATATACTTGACCTATATATAAAAGTAAAGGGACTAAAAACATTTGCACTGCTTGATTCTTACTGTCCATATTCATAAACAAGACCTTCCAGTTTCTCAGTTAGGGTTGGGAGGGTGGCCTAATGGTTAAGGTGTTTGCCTTACAAACACAAAGTGCAGGGTTTGAGTCTCACAAGGGATAATTGGCTAGGCTTAAAATGGCTCGCAAGGGCAGTTAGCTTAGTACTAACCTATGAACCTACGAAGTTATTGTATTATCTCTTCTTTAGTCTCTTCCCACGTATCCTAAACTACCATAACAGAAGCCATTTTAATACATAATCCTAAATACTTCAACTTATCATGTCCCCATAAATATGGGTATTGCTGGACCAAGTTGTAAGTGGGTATATAATTTATTGCTGTAGCCTTTGTTTTATCTTCATTAATTTTATATAAAGAAAAGACTTGTAACTGTCTCAGAATGTTACACAACACTGAGATATTGTTTCTGGATTTATCAAGTAGAAATTAATATCATCTGGAACTAAAGCCAATTTTTCTTGATTTCCATTCTGATTATATCATTGCATTTCTGAATTTCTTATTTTATTTGACAATAGGTCTGAATATAAAGGAAGTAAAAAAGGGGAAAGAGGAGATCCCTATCTAGTTTTTCAGTTTAAACACTACATATTGGAGAGGAACTCTCCCACTTTAATTATTAACTGACTACAATCCTTCACATATTCTCTTGTTTAACTGTATTATTATATCAGAGAATTCAAATGCTTCCATTGCCCTACTGAAAAAAATATTTTTTCTTACAGTCTGCTTTCTTCTGGATCATCATTGTTCTATTAATATCAAATGCCCCCCCCCCCAAACCACTTTGATCTATCAATTCTGGCGATACCTGTGTCTTTCTTATAGCTAACATAGACATAAACCCTTTATAATCATGGCTTAAAATTGAAATTGCTTTATATGAGGCTGGATCTGGCAGATCTTTACTCTCTTTGGGTAATACATTCACCACAGCTTTCCTGCAAGATGCTGCTGCTCCGCCTTCTTTAAAAATAGTACTAAAACTCTTCTAGATCTTTATCACTTTCTTCTTGCCCAACTTCCAATCTTCCATCTGTTCCTGGAAACTTCCTTGCAGATTGATATTACATCACCATTTTTATCTCATCTTCTCCAATCTTGGGAGCCAATAGTTTTTATGCTTCATCTTCCTCTAATCTTGGCATAATTAAGTATTTCATAAATATTCAATTTTTGCTCTTTTGTAGTTTCCACATTCCTCCATTTGAAACAACTTTTCATAATATTTCAGAAATATGTCTTAATACTTCTATAGAATTGTTATTTTTCTTGTCATCGGCGCCCTAGGTCTGATGACAACCCTTTCCATTTTATGTTGCCTATGTCTCTGTACTAAAGGTTTTTATACTTTGTAGTTGTTATAAACTCATGCATGTCATACAAATGCTCCCTTATTTTCTCTTTGGCATTCTGCATTTTTTTCCTCCTTTTGTTTTGTCATATTGTCCTCATGCTGCAGTACTTTAACCTTTGTCATCCTCTCTAAATAATTCCTATTACTTCTTAACCTTATCTCTTTCTGTTTTAGTTTTACCCTATTTTTAAACTCTATTTTCATTTTATCCATTTTACTAGCTATTCCTTCTGAAGAAATTTATATCTTCCGTAATAACTCTCAAACAGTTTCTACTGTCCATTCCTTAAATCCCTTTCTTTTTAACAGGTATCTGGGAAAGTGCCTTTGTGTCATTTTTACTTCATTACCCTGCATTTGTATATTAGTTTTGATCAGTGCATGATCTAAAATAGTTATTGAGTGTGTGTCGAAACTTTCATTGAAATGCACTTGTTCCTCTGAAATATAATTTCTGTCCAGTCAAGCCCAGTTAGTGTACCTTGGGGAATAATATGTAAATTCTGTTTGAGTTCCTACTACTGAATTCAAATCTTTATTACCAAATATTTTCATAAATTTCTTCTGAAATCTTCCCTCTTTTGTTATATTTTCCTTTTTAGGTAGCCCTTTATACAGCATCACTATTGTAAATCAAGTTCCAGTCCCCACCTATAAGTAATACTCCCTGCTAAAAGCTGATTATTTATCACAAATTTTTCCTAAGCTCAATAGAAGCAGTTTAGCTGGATTATATAAGTACATGCCTTTGTAATCCTTTTCCCTTGCCAATAGCCCCTTGCTACCACAAATCTACCATTAGTGTCTTTTTTTTATCTTGTATCACCACTGGAGCCCTTCTGTCTATCAGTATTAGTATTACCCCCCCTTTCCTTCATCCCTAATATTCTGCTGACAATCCATTCTGAAGTCCTTTCTTTTTCAAATTCACATGCGTCTTTCCAGATGTGTCTTCTGTAGCATTGCTGTTTGCACTCTGCATTTCTCAATATTATTCAATATTCTTTCCTTTTTGTCTGTACTTGTAAGAACGTTTACATTCCAACATATCATGAATAGAGTAGCCATTACAATAAAAAGCTATTGTTAACACTTATTATATTTGACATGTTTTTTCTGAATGTGTATTTCCAACTTTTGTTCCACATGCACACACTAATGTTTGGCAGGCTGATCTTTTATGTAGTTGTTTTCTTCATTTGAAACTATGCCACATCTTTCTGTACTTTTGCTTGTAATGAAAACCCACAAACAAAACACTAAATGCATTTTCAGAGCAACCCCATTCCTTATTATCTTAGAACAAACAAGCCACACTATAGCTTTTTTAAACAAATAAAGTTTAACCCTCTAGCTAGTGACAATTACCCCAAATCAACAGCTGCACCCACAGGCATAACCTAATGTAAAATTAAGGTTACCTATGCAAAGCATATGTTATAGCTTGTGTTCCCACATATATCAGTTGCTTCCTCTTCTTTCCTTATTTCTGTTTCCCACTCAGATGTGAAAAATAACTTGTATTCTTTCATAAAGGATTAACGTTAGCCCTAAGAAAAAGAGTACTTGCTACCTTTAAATAAAACTAAATTATGAATTGTTCTTTTAAATGTATCAAAGTATTAAGGCTGCTGAGGAGGCTAATATCTCTTATTTACTTCCCATGATTTCAAACTGTATTTTTCACTGAACTGCTTGTCATCATACCTTTAAAATTTTCCTTCAGCAAAGAATGCTCAGACCTCAAAATATTAATTCCTTACACCTGTAGGCAGCTTCTTTCCATGCAATAAGATTTATAGTTGAAAAGAAAAACAGCTAACAAGTTGCAGATGCATGAAAGAATCTTTGTAAATTTATCTCAGAACAGAATGTTCAGAATTCCCTTGGATAACTGCCTTCAGCTGCTGACATATTGTCTGTCACTGGCAGCATTTGCTAATGAGAAAAAAAAACTAGCTTAATATCTTTGCAGATGCAAGAAATAGTATTTCCTCAAATGTGAAAAAATAAACTATTCCATTTATTAAATAGAATATCTATCTCTCCCATTATAATAAAATTATTATTTATAATTAGATCCAGGTTATCAGTAACATAAATTTATTTATTTATTTATTATTATTTATTGACACTTGTTTACCAGGAAAGTCCACTGGGTCAGGAACCCATTTTCAGTGGAGGCCTGGGGAAAAAAGCTCCACAAATTATTTGTACAAAGTACAGAGTTAAACAAAGAAACACAGAATGTAGCATATTACAATAGGTATAAATGTATAGGTATACAAAAAAATAATACAGTACAATTCAGAATTTAAACAAAAATTTAAACAAAAAAATCGTAAATATTTAATATGATTTTAACTACAGATGAATTATAAAAGCTGGTTTAAATATCAGTTAAATTTTGATTAACGAGAATACCATTTTTTTGTATTATTACATTTTATTTTAGAAGATAACAGTTTTTTTATTATTACATTTTATTTTAGAAAATTCCTCAAACTGTATAATAGACCTACAGATTTCTTTAATAGAATGGTTTATATTACATGTTGTTACTAAAATACTGTCAACAAAAATTAATTTTAGATTCATAAAACTTATCAACTTTAAAACGTTCAGTTTTAGAATTACTTCTAATAAATTTTGCAAAATGTTCAGTAACAAGATTAGATAATAATGGTGAACAGGGATAACCCTGTTTTGTACCTCGTATAATTTTAAATCCAGTTGAAACTAATTAACCCTGTTTGACATGGGGTTTAGTTTTAAAATAAAAGATCTTTAAATCATAATAAATTGCAAGGAAATCTGTATATATATATATATATATATATATATATATATATATATATATATATATACATTTTTTTTTAATATTTTTATTCATTTCCAAAAACAAGAAAACATGAATGCAGGTTATTTATGACAATGAAGTATTTACAAATTATTTATAAAGGTAGGCTAAAACCTCTAAACAGATATCAAACATTAAAACCAAAATTAAGTATTTACAAGGGTGTCTATTGTTGACATATAATTGACTTTCTATACAATTGTTTCCTGATTATAATCTGCTGCAGTCATTATTCTCCAGTATTTCAGTTACTTTCTGCCATGCTACGTATAATGATGTAGTTCTTTCAGTTCTTCCTTTAATAGTGTTCATTTCCAATTGTGATACTGCTGACACCATATTCATGAATTGCTTAAAAGTTGGAGAAGCTTTGGATTTCCAGTTTGATGTAATGTTCTTCCTTGCAATAGCTAGGAGAGTCCATAAGATTACATATTTTGTTCTTGGCACACAGTCGGGTACAGGTGCATTAAACAAAATAATAGATTTGGAAATCTGGAATTTATCATTGAATACCATTTGCAGAAAATAATTTATTTTATCCCAATATGGTCTAATCAAATGGCATTCGTAGAACATATGTTGCCAGTCTGCTTTTATTGATAAATCACATCTCCAGCAGCCAATATTTTACTTAAACATAAGTTCCATTTTATGAGGGGTTACATAAGATCTGTGTATGAATTGCCATGTAAAAAGTCTCCAATGTAATGAAAGTGATGTCTGCTTTGGAGAGAGAAGAATTTGTTTATCTCTTTCATTTGGCACATGTCCATTAACTGATATATAATAATTCCATATTTTGTCATTATTATGCATTTTTATTTTTTTGTTTGTTTTATAAATAGATGATAAGTATCCCTTTCCAGTAATGGGTTGATTTGTTAGTAATATTATATGTTCTATAAGGTTAGGAACATTTTGTCTTATTGATGGTTGCATTGTTTCTTGTTTGCTTAATATATACTGTCTTAATTCTTGTACATGTAACCACGAACTATCTTCCATATTTAATTTCTGTTTAATCTGGTCTATTGTCAGAGGTTTTCCAGAGTTTAGCAATTGATGCCAATATATTAATCCCTTTTCTTTAAGCATGTTGACTACTTCCATATTAAATGTTATTATATTACCTTGTGTATGCGCTACTGGATATAAAAGAAATGACCATGCTTTAATATCAGGATTGCTATTAATAAGATTTTGGAAAATTTTTAATGTATAAGTAATGTATTTGGAACTTATATTTTTATTCTTATGTATCATCATATATTCCTTCATCAGCCATAGAAAATTGTTTGGTATGAAATCTGTATACTTATTTGCTACTACAAATCCTGATTTTAACCAGATTCTCTCATGAACTAGCTTCCATTTTGATGTATATTTTGTATTTAGCCATAATGATATTGTTTTAATAATGGATGAATGCAAATATATTTCTATGTCTGATAAACCTATGCCACCTATATCCCAATCATCTAGATGATACTTCATAGCTATCCTTGTTTTTTTGGATACCATAGGAATCTTACCATTAAATCATTTAATTGTTTTAGGTGTGATTTAGCTGGTGGCAAAGAACAAGCTTGTATGACATAAAGAATTTTTGGAAATATGATCATTTTAATTATATAAAGCCTTTCTTCCATTGAAAAGAAGAATTTATTCCATCTTTGTATTAGATTTTTAATATTATTTAAGGTCTCTTTATAATTTGTTTCAATTGTAGTATCTAGGTTGTTAGTTATTATAATTCCCAAGTATTTAATTATATTATCGGTAGAGAGATATTTATGGTATTTTTTATTTGGATCTTTTTTATTAGTATTTATAAGCAATACATTTGTTTTGTTCTCATTAAATTTAAGACTTGAAAAGTTTTGAAAGTTTTGAATTGAGTCCCATAATGCTTTTAAACTGCTATTATTATTTTTTAAGGTAATTAAAATATCATCAGCAAAAAGTTGAATTTTAAGCTCTAGGCTGTTGTCTAGTTGTATTCCTTCAATATTTTTATCCATACATATATTATTTGCTAAGGGTTCAATGACTAGCGCAAACAATAACGGAGAAAGAGGGCAGCCTTGTTTTGTGCCCTTAGTTATTTTAATAGATTTAGACAGACAAGATCCCAGTTTTATATAAGCCAATGATTTTTCATATAATGATTTTATTAACAAAGTGAAGTTGTTTGAGAAGCCATATTCTTCTAAAACTAACCACAGATAATCCCAGTTCACTGAATCAAATGCACTATTTATGTCTAAGCTAATAACATTCATTTTGTTTTTTTGTGACATTTATATAATCAATTAAGGAAAGAATTATTTTAATGTTGTCATAAGTGTTCCTATCTTTTATAAAACCTGTTTGATCCTCCTCTATCAAAAGTGGTAGTAATTGTTTTATTCGAGCAGCATGTATTGCCATAAAAAATTATAATCCATATTAAGAAGTGAAATGGGTCTGTATGATGAACATTCACTGGGATCTTTATTTTGTTTCAGAATTGGTGATATTAATGTGTACTTCCAAGAAGGAGGAATGTCTTTACCATTTTTAACTGATGTAAAGACATTCAATAACAACAGCAAAGCCTCATTTGATAGTAATTTAAACATTTCTGGGGTGATATTATCTATACCTGGAGCTTTGTTTAATTTTAGCTTATTTACTTCAGCTTTAAGTTCTGTCATTGTTATTTGTTTATCTATTAGTTGTACCTGCTCCTCTAATAACCTAACTTTAACATTGTTTTTGAGAAAAGCTTTCAATGCTGAATGTGTTTCTGTTTTCTCATTTTGATTATTAAGTTTATGAAAAAATAGCCTAAACGCTTCTAGTATTCCTTCTAAATCAGATACTTTCTTTTTGGTTTCTATATTATGTATTTCCTTGATTTGATTTGTTTTAATAATCTTTTTAGTCCTATTTGCTATTCTTCGTTGATTTTTAGGGTTCATTGAATAGTAACATAGTTTAATTTTTTCTAAGTTGATCATTGTTTTGTGGTACATTTTGAAGGATTTAAATAAAAAGTTCCAGTTAGAGTCAAAATTCCTTCCTAAACTAAGACTTAAAATCTCTAATTTAGATTTATTTGTATTTGCAAAATCTGTAATGCTATTAATCTTATTATATTGTTGTGAGTTTTTTCTATTCAAAATAAAACCAGGTTGATCTTTAAGAATTATTAAATCTACTTGTTTCATTTATTAGATGTAATTGATATAGTTTTAATCAGAGTTTAAAAGTTAAATAGGTCTATATGATGCGCATTGTCAGGATCTTTATCTTGTTTTTAAATATAGGATACTAGATAATATTTCCACAAAGGAAGAATTTCCTCTCCTTTATATATTAACAAATATTTTTAAATAAGCTTAAATGCTTAATAGGTAATAACTTGTAAATCACTGGTATTACACTGTCTTGACCTGGAGCTTTATTATTTTTAAGATTTGTCTCTAATTTCATAAAGGAAAATTTCCCAAAAGTGATATCAGTAATTGCTTAATTGTTTAAATCCATTTAATATGCTATTCATTTAATTAGCCATTCTTTAAAATTATGTTGTTTCATTATGTAAGTTGGAGTTCTTTAAAATACAGTATATCTTTTGACATTTACTGTAATAATAAAACTTGTGGTATTATAATCTGTAAAGGGACAAGGGATGCCTTCAACATGGATTTAGATGTTAAATCAAGGGGAATATAAGCCCTTTTAATTCTTCTCTGGTTTCCAAATGTGAATAAAACAGAGTTTTTTATCATATAGTGTAATATCTTTAAGATTTAATTTACTTGTACATTTTAAGTGCATTTGCAGAAGCTGAGTTTTGGGTTCTTTTAATGTACTAATATTGTTATTATCTTAGACACAATTAAAGTTACCTTTAAGAATGAAACAACTTTCATCTTAGACAAAATATTTTCTAAATGAAGTTTTGCTAATTTAGATCCCATACCAGGAAACCAGGAACATTAGCTATTGTAATAATCCTTTTGTTGTACTCTAAAACAAATACAGAAAGCATAACTTTACATTCAGACTATGTATAATGAAATTTAGGCATAACTTTTTTTCTCCGTAAGAGAACATTTCCTCTTCTTTTGCTTTGAAGATGGAAGCTCCACTTAATTCAAAAATAATTATTTGTAACGTATTTTAAATCTTTATCTTCAAGATGAGTTTCCTGTAATAGAACATCTGCTGTTAAAATTTAAACAAGGATTTTCTCTTATTAGCACTGTTAATGCCATTAATATGAATAGAAAGTACTTTTAAGCAGTCCATATCCCAAAATAAATGTGATGTTTAACTGAGTCAGTTAAGGTGTCAAGACATTGCAAAATAACTAATCTTAGAACATTTAAAAAAGATCAAAAAGTACATTATTAATTACCTAAATGATGAAAGTGAAGTGCAATTTCTGAACATTATAATAATACAAAGATACATTTTTAATATTAAGAACAACCCACAACTGTATGGAAACTATGTTCCTAGTTCAGTTTAGTAACCTAAACTGAGAAATCCTTCCCCTAGATAATACTATAAATTATAAATATCTGAAATTGTTAGAGTCTCAAGAGATTAAATGTAAAAATATTAATCATAATAAGGTTAAATACACACTCCAAAATTTTAGTGCATGTGTGTGTGGTTGTGCGTATGTGTGTGCATATATAATATATGTATATATATATATATATATATATATGTATGTATATATATATATATATATATATATATATATATATATATATATATATATATATATATATATATATATAAGTTTACCTTCCAAATGTTGAATGCCATGATGTCTAATGTTCATTTGGTTGAAAAATAACATCTAAACCCAAAACATTGAATGATTAAAATGTCTAAAATAATTTAATTGAAGAAGCAATGAGATCACCTCTGCTATTTTGCTGCACCCCCTGTGTGGGGGGCTGTGCCCCCACACCCCCCCTACTTAAATATACCAACTCCGATATCGCACTACAGTGCAGCAGTGGGCAAATTTGCTAATTTCAGCATTGTGAGTTTAGACTAATTTTATTTCAACATTTTGATCATTCACTATAGTGCATTTAACCAATTCATTTTAAAGCATTTAACATTTAACATTTTGAAGGTAAACCACATATATATATATATATATATATATATATATGTCACCTCACAGCAAAAATTTCTCCGGTTTGATTCTCATCTGGAGTGCCTTCTGTGCTGAGTCTGCATTTCCTCCCTGCTTTCGTGTGGTTTTCCTCCCACATTACAAAGACATGCATCTGGAGCATTTCTCCCCAGGCCTAAACTGAAAATTGGCTTTGTTCCAAGTCGGACTTTCTTGGTTAACAAATGTTAAATAAATAAAATAAACAAATGTATACATACACACATATATGTATGTGTATGTGTGTATATATATATATACATATATATATATATATATATATATATATATATATATATATATATATATATATATATATATATATATATATATGGGTTCCTATCACTTCATCGAACTGTGTATTCACCGACACTCACCTCTTCGACACCAATCCATCGACGTCCATATCATCGACAATTCTGGTAAGCGATCTTCCCCATAACAGGACCCATGGTAGCGCTTCTTCCTGTGTAACACCGATCTGGGTTTGCGTGGTTCCGTATAATTTACCTTTAAAGCGCTACCATGGGTCCTGTGAGGGGGAAGATCGCTTACCGGAATTGTCGATGATATGGACGTCGATGGATTGGTGTCGAAGAGGTGAGTGTCGGTGAATACACAGTTCGATGAAGTGATAGGAACCCATATATATATATATATATATATATATATATATATATATATATATATATATATATATATATATATATATATATATATATATACATACATATATATGAGGAAATATGTTTAACTTCTAGAGTTAATATATCTGTAAGAAAAGGAGTTACTTATTTACTTGAGTAACTATATCTAAATTGAAAAATAAAGCTAGATCTTAAATTACTCTCACTATTTGAGCATTCAGAAAGACTAAAAATGAAATTATGAAACAAATCAAGATAATTTAATTAATATGTAATTAATTATTTTGCAATTTTGTATAATAAATTATGATTTAAATAGTGACTTTTTGTCTGTCTGAAACATATCAATAAAGTCTAACTTAATTTACATTGTTTCTCATTGTCTGATATGGATCTTAGAAATTAAACAATGTTAGTAAAAACAGTGGTGAACTTGACAAATTAAAAATATATCCTCAGTCTATTGTATTATAGAAGAGAAGCCATAAGTCTCACATCACAGAAATCAGTGTGTCATCCTTATAGAAAGACTTCATATTATTTCATCTATCCTTTTGGTATGCATAAAAGAACAAAGTAAATGCAAAACACTACTGCATTATTGAATACACATACTGAACCTTACACACTACATCATATCCTACTATGAAATCAGTACCATGTGTATGTTACAGTATTTATCCAAAATCAGCTATTGTATTTTGATAATTTGATGTGTAACCACGTGCTACAGTTTCTAACTTAAAAATTTACATTAATGTGTTCATTTTAAAGCATCCAGTAAATTAAAACATTCCATTCCAAACAACTAACATAAAATATTACTTTGCTACATTTTAATATCACTTCAGAGAGTATTTCAGATGCAAAGCCTATTAAAATGTGCAAAAATGTTGATTTGTATTGTCTTTAAATTAACATGCGACCAGTCATATTTTTCATTTATGTTTTCATGAGTTCATAAAATGCTTATAATAAATTTTAGAAGGTTAAACGACAATGTCTGTACATTACTGTATTCTAATAGGAAGTGTTAAACAGTTTGATTACATTCTGTCAGTGTTATGAATTATTTGTAATGTAATCAGTCATATCTAACTGTTCTTCAATCAGAATAAAAAGATAACTCTGTGCCTGACTCAGTGGACCCTACCCCCAGGACCTTCAAAGTTTATAACAGCACCACCAAACAATTTCTGACTGACCACCAAGGAGCTGTGGATGTGGTGGTAGCTGCTGCCACCAAGAAGGAACTAGCTGATCTCAGTGCTGTCCATCCCCTAACAAGGAATCTAGGTCTATGGACAATGCACGGAAAGCGGATGTTTCATTCAGCGAGCCTTACAATGCGTCATTGAATCCATACTATACACTTCACACCTAGCCTCCAGAGATCTTTGAGAAGGAAGCGAAGATGAAGGATTGAGAGAGATGTTGTTTTCAGGGTTTCATGAACGTTTCAGCACTACCATGACCCTGAATTCTATACTCTATGCTTCTCCATGCACTCCTTCATGATGGAGAGCGAGTAGAGGTGAGCCGCATAGACAGCAGGATGCACAGGCCGCCGCAGCGTCAATTGCACATCTTAAGACCCCTTTAAATCACTTTCACTACGCTTTTTTGGATCATCTCTTTGGTTTAATAGCACTACTGTATTATATATTTTAAATACTGACCCAATTTCCTTCTGTTTTCCTTCTACCTATTCCTAAAATGATTAAAGACATGTCATATTTAATGCTATCTATAAAATAAGTATATCAAAGAAATATACTTTAAAAAACTAAGTTTTTTTCCAAAATTCTGTACTGGGAGAAGCTCTTTGAGCATGGCTGAATTCATTAAACCTGCCATAATAATAGGCAAATCCCCCAAAGCAAATGACTAATCCCATGCCCCACTCTTTCTGTGGTGCTGAGACATACCCAAAAGTAATAATAGTTGAAATTGCATGGTAGTTACTCATTCACAATTATTGCCTTCAGGTTCAGTTATACATTTTACTTCTGTAGTCAAATAAAAGACACTGGTGGTACAAATAAAAGCCTGTCAATATTAAACTCAACCAGTCTAGAACAATGTTCAGTTGCATAACCTAGACAGATTAACCATCATAACCTGGCAAACATTGGTAAAGTTCCATACATCTATAAAAGTATGAATGCAGATTACAAACAGAGAATAATATTAATTCAAATGTGATTAGCACTGTTATCCAGATACATAACACCGCTAATTAATAAAAATTAACCAGGGACCATGAAAAAGTATGTTTTGTTAAATACAAATAAAGAAATTAGCGTTTCGAAGTCAACATTCCACCAAATTACCTTAGAAGTAATGAATTTCTAATTAACCACTTAGAAAACATGAATAAAAGCTATGTGCAGCTCTGTATCAACTGGAAAAGGCAGTGCCAAGAATGATAAACACAAAATATTTGCTTCGAATTTATGCTCACTCTTTTGCATCTCAGACCATATTACAATTACCAAATCAATCAGCTTTAAAGGCCTTTGTAAAATTAGTTAATATGCATCTCTTAATAGTGTACTGATGGAAAGTCAGCCCTACAAATGTAACAACTAAATTTCAAAAATACTATTATTGTAAGTTGCTTCAAAGCACTGGCCACACTGAAAAAGTCAATTTAACTTGTGAAAGAGAGAGCTCTGCAACATTAACCATTCACCACTTACATGAGCTTTGCTTGTGCATGTGTGATTCATACAACCTACAAATATTACTCTAGTTTCCAAAAAATAAAACAACTTCAGCTTTATTACATGACCAGTTACTTTATTTACCCCACCAACACATTCCACAGCAGAGCATAGCAACAAAACAATCAAGTAAAACATTCTTAAAATAAAGAAACTTAACCCAAGCACAACAACACAATATGTTTAGTTGTATATTATGCTCAGATCCAACAATACCAGACTTTGATGTTCAATCACTTTGTTTTAATGTTTACAATCAGTGTTACACCCCAGTAAAACTCAGCACAACCCACACCTGAATACACCATAAATGTCTTGACCCACCAAAACCTGCAGCCAAAGAGAGGAATTCAAGCATCCACAACGATAAATAAGTGCGAGCATCAACCATAAATAATACAACAAAAGAAGCCAAACATATAAGGCATGCACAGTAGGCCTACTGCAGGCACAGGGAAATGTAACTCAAGACAAAAAACTCCACTGCATTCCATTTAACATTTCAAATAATGCAACTATACCTTTTCACATAAAGGAGGCATATAAAGTCCTCAGTGTAGAACTATCAAAAGCTTGCTGTGAGGTGAAGGAACCATAAAGGCGCATGTGTTGATATATAAATGAATCAAATTATTCTTACAGATATTTGTGCAAACAGGTAATGTTAATAATCACAGATATGATCCAACAGTAACCTCTATGTGACCATACTAACATTTACCCTCATCACTGAACTGTATAATCATACAAAGAAATTGCAAAAATGTACTTTCATAAAATATTATATAATTTTTGTATTACTACTAAAATCTGTTTCCCAATTTTCCATTCCACTATTCAAGCAATGTATATTTAATTAAACTTACATCTGAATTTGGGGAGTATAGTGTAGCATTTTACCATGTTTAATTCAACATGACATAAGTGTCCTACTTTATTGAAAAACCTAGATTACCAACAAATACAAAGCCAAGAATTGTGGAATAACTGCACTATACTAAGTAGAAAGGGCTTAATATACAGTGAATATAAAAAGTTTACATACCCCTTTTAAGATGCCAGGGTTTTGTGATATAAAAAAAAGAGATAATAAATCATTTCAAAACTTTTCCCACCTTTAATGTGACCTATAACCTGTACAATTCAATTGAAAAACAAACAAATCTGTTAGGGGAAAAAATAAAAAACGCACAATATGCTGGTTGCATAAGTGTGCACACGCTTAAACTAATACTTTGTTGAAGCAGCTTTTGATTTTATTACAGCATTCAGTCTTCTTGGGTACACATGCCATCAAAATTAAAGAGACTCTGATAACCCCCAAATAAGGTTCAGCTGTCCTAGTAGGATTTTCCTGACATTTACCCAGTTGCCTGCTACAGTAAAAGCCATTGTTCACAGAGGGCATACAAAGCATCAAAGGGATCTCACTGTTGAAAGGTACAGTCAGAAAAAGGTACAAAAACATTTCCACAGAATTGGATATACCATGCAACAGAGTAAATACAATCATCAAATAGTGGAGAAACTATGGGACATCAGTGACATTGCAAAGAACTGGACTTCCCTCCAAACTGATGAAAAGACAAGCCGAAAACTGGTCAGGGAGGCTGCCAAGAGACCTACAGCAACTCACAATAACTGGAACTTAGACTGTGGACAAGAGGCACACATTTTAGCATAAATAACAATTTATTTTTTGCTTTCATCATTAGACTTTATCAGAAAACAATACATTCAACAATAAAAAACAGGGCTACAGCAACACTGAAGGAGCTGCACAAATTTCTGGCAAGTACTGGTTGTGTACTACATGTGACAACAATCTCCCGTATTCTTCATATATCTGGACTATGGAGTACGGTTGCAAGATGGAAGCTTTTTCTTACACAGAAAAACATCCAGGCCCAGCTAAAATGTAAACAATACATCAAGTCTCTCAAAAGCTTGTGAGAAAATGTGTTATGGTCTGATGAGACCAAGGTTGAACTTTTTGGCCACAATTTCAAAAGGTACTTTGGCGTAAAAACAGCACTTCACATCACCAAAAGAACACCATCCCCACAGTGAAGCATGGTTGTGGCAGTACCATGCTTTGGGGGGTGCTTTTCTTCAGCTGGAACTGGACTTTAGTCAAGGTAGAGGGAATTATGAAAAGTTCCAAATACCAGTCACTTTTAGCCCAAGATGAATTTCACCTTTCAACACGACAATGACTCCAAACATACATCCAAATCAACAAAAGAATGGCTTCAGCAGAAGAAAATTAAAGTTTTGGAATGGCCCAACCAGAGCCCAGACCCAATAGAAAATTTGTGGGGTGACTTAAAGAGGGCAGTCCACAAGAGATGTCCTCACAATCTGACAGATCTGGAGCGCTTTTGCAAGGAAGAGTGGGCAGATATTGTCAAGTCAAGATGTGCCATGCTGATTGACTCCTACCCAAGAAGACTGAATACTGTAATTAAATCAAAAGGTGCTTTAACAAAGTATTAGTTTAAGGGTATGCACACACAACAAAGTATTAGTTTAAGGGTGTGCACACTTATGCAACCAGCATATTGTACGTTTTTTTATTTTTTATATTTTTCCCCTAACAGATTTGTTTGTTTTTCAATTGAATTGTATAGGTTATAGGTCACATTAAAGGTGGGAAAACATTTGAAATGATGTATTGTGGTCTCATTTTTTATATCACAAAAACCTGGCATTTTAACAGGGGTGTGTAAACTTTTTATATCCACTGTATAACGTATCTCAAGCTAATTTGATAGTGATTTTAACTGTAATTTTGAACCATTGGATTAATCATTAAATTTAAAGTAAATGCACAAAGCAAAATGTAATATAAAGGTGAAAACAAATAATTACATCTTCCTGTCCCCATGATTTATTCATTAAAGACAAACAGAAAAAGACACAAGACAGACAAGAAAAGACATTCAACATAGTAAAACTAGCATTATACATGAGGCATAACTGAAATGTTATATATAAAAGAGAGACAGTTGAACATGTAACAGAATCTCCACTTACATGTATGTTTACCCACATTAACCAATAAATACTTTTATCTAACAGATAATAAAAACTGTTAAAAACTTCTACACTCTTACTTGTTTTCTTTTCATATGTCCTTGAGTTTCTTACTAACGCCTGCATTTTTTTCTATGTAGACCTTTCGACAAGTCTCTTTAAGCACAGTCCTGCCCAGTCCATTGGCTCACTAGAAGAAAATAATATTTTATTATTTTGTATGAATGAAAGAACTTCATCACATGAATTGAAGTGTTTTGTTCAGTCTTGAAGGAAAATCTTTAAACTAACTAGGAAGAGGAGATGAACGTTGTACTTGTTCTTTTATGCTTTAATAACAAAAAGACATTTTTTTTTTTCTGTAACCTTAGCGGAGAAGTCATTTTCAAATCTGATGATATTATCATGAATTATGGGTGGTGGATTTGACTAAGCAGTTTTTAAAAGCAGGTCTTTGTAAGCTCTAAAGGTGGTGGTGTTTCCATATTCATAAAGGATGCGCACACCTCCAGACTAGTAGCCCAACATAACGCATCAGAGATACTTTAGGTGCAGCTAACATTGGGTAAGACAGCGATTCAGGTCGTAGCCTGCTATAGGTCCTTAACCATGTCTCAAGACTCACACTACACATTCCTAAGCACCCTGGAGAAAATTAGGGTCCAACCTAACACTCCCATACTGGGCGACCTCAACTACCCCTCCATTAACTGGGAAAACTACTCATGTACCAATACATTTGCCCAACGTTTCCTGGAATTCATTAATTCCAATGCCCTGGACCAGCTCGTTCTTACCTCCACTAGAGGTAGCAACATCCTTGACCTGGTCATTACCAACATGGGCGACCATTGCTCCACACCAGTAGTCAACTCCTCCCTGGTTAGATCTGACCACAAACTAATCCCCTTGGAAATCCACATCCCTCCCATCCCCACCCCCCCTGTAAAGGTAACCACCATGAAAAACTTCACCAAAGCTAAATTTGGGCTCCTAAAAACAGGTGGCTAACTTCACTGCACCCTTGCAAATTTGGGCTCCTAAAAACAGGTGGCTAATTTAACGGCACCCATGCAAATGGAGAATAGTTGCATGACCGCTGACTCATACACCAGTGCACTGTGCGAACACGTACACAAATGCGTGGAGCTTGCCATACCCAATAGAACCAAGATGCTCTCCTCCAAAAAAAGGAAGCCAATCTGGTGGTCGCCTGCCATAAACAGACTGTACAGCAGAAGGAAGAAACTGATGCGGAATAAGGTGAAGTCCCAAGACTGGAAAAACTGTCTTATCAGCCTCAACAAAAAGTTAAGATCCCTCATCAAATCCTCTAAATCTAGCTATGAAAACAGAATTTCAGCAGATAGTAAAAACAACCACAAGACCTTCTATAGTTATGTAAAGAATCTCCACGGCAATACCCAGATTTGCTCTGAGCTGCTGCACAATGGTACCTCCTATACTGAGCCAACAGAGATTGTCAAAATACTGGCCGACAGATTCAATGCCAACATTACCCCTCTCCCTCCTAAAGGGCCAATCACAATATCAGTAGATTGCCAGGCACCCAGTATTACTACTCCACAGGTTAAATCAGCACTGTCCAAGGCCAAGAATACAGTTTCTGTGGGATCTGATAATATCCCTGGCTGTGTTCTACATGAACTACAGAGTGAACTGGCATCACACCTGTGTGCCCTGTTCAATCACAGCCTCAGCTCAGGCTTTGTCCCTACCAAATGGCACACTGCTACAGTCATTCCACTCCACAAAGGAGGAGCAACTACAGACCCTGGGAACTATCGCCCCATTAGCCTGACGAGTCTGATATGCAAAGCTATGGAACGCATCATCATGGACTTAATAAACAAGAATATAGGGAATCTCCAAACTCTGGATCCCACACAGTTTGGTTTTGTGAAGGGTAGATCATGCCTGCTCAACCTGGCGTTCTTCTTTGAGTCAGTCACCAGAGCTGTGGATGAAGGCAAGGTGGTTCATACAGCCTACCTTGATCTGGCCAAGGCCTTTGATACCATTCCCCACTCAGGAATCATAGAAAAACTTACTAAGATAGACATCAACCCCTATATCACTAGGTGGGTTGCAGACTGGCTCACAGATAGAACCCACAGTGTGAAAGTAGCTGACTGCAAGTCAGACTGCCGACCAGTCACAAGTGGAGTCCCACAGGGTTCGGTCCTGGATCCTCTCCTGTTTGGTATCTACGTCTCTGAAGTCCAGGCCAACACAAAGGGACTCTGGTTAACAAAGTTTGCAGACGATTGCAAGTTGTGAGCTATTAAGGCTTCACTGATACCAAAGACTGGTGTCAGAACCATGGCCTTAAGCTCACTGTTAAAAAATGTGTTGTCATCCCCTTTGGGAAAAACTCAGTTCCCATGAATTACCACATTGTCCACTGAACACAGAAGGCGTTATAAGAGATCTGGGAACACAGGTTGACAGCAACCTCTCTTTTGACCACCACATTGCCACTGTGGTTAGAAAGTCCTTCTGTGTGGTACATCTTATTACTAAGGATTTTGCATCCAGGAAGAAAGAGGTCATTGTCTCCCTCTACTCTTCCCTCATTAGGCCAATCATCGAGTACAATGCCCCATTTGGCATGTACCTCACAAGACACCTGCAACAACTGGTGAGGCTGCAAAAGTACCTCACAAAGATTATCCTAGGCCTTAAACAGTTGTCCTATATAGACAGACTCAAAAAACAGAATTTCAGCAGATAGTAAAAACAACCACAAGACCTTCTATAGTTATGTAAAGAATCTCCACGGCAATACCCAGATTTGCTCTGAGCTGCTGCACAATGGTACCTCCTATACTGAGCCAACAGAGATTGTCAAAATACTGGCCGACAGATTCAATGCCAACATTACCCCTCTCCCTCCCAAAGGACCAATCACAATATCAGTAGATTGCCAGGCACCCAGTATTACTACTCCACAGGTTAAATCAGCACTGTCCAAGGCCAAGAATACAGTTTCTGTGGGATCTGATAATATCCCTGGCTGTGTTCTACATGAACTACAGAGTGAACTGGCATCACACCTGTGTGTCCTGTTCAATCACAGCCTCAGCTCAGGCTTTGTCCCTACCAAATGGCACACTGCTACAGTCATTCCACTCCACAAAGGAGGAGCAACTACAGACCCTGAGAACTATCACCCCATTAGCCTGACGAGTCTGATATACAAAGCTATGGAACGCATCATCATGGACCTAATAAACAAGAATATAGGGAATCTCCAAACTCTGGATCCCATACAGTTTGGTTTTGTGAAGGGTAGATCATGCCTGCTCAACCTGGCGTTCTTCTTTGAGTTAGTCACCAGAGCTGTGGATGAAGGCAAGATGGTTCATACAGCTTACCTTGATCTGGCCAAGGCCTTTGATACCATTCCCCACTCAGGAATCATAGAAAAACTTACTAAGCTAGACATCAACCCCTATATCACTAGGTGGGTTGCAGACTGGCTCACAGATAGAACCCACAGTGTGAAAGTAGCTGACTGCAAGTCAGACTGCCGACCAGTCACAAGTGGAGTCCCACAGGGTTCGGTCCTGGGTCCTCTGCTGTTTGGTATCTACGTCTCTGAAGTCCAGGCCAACACGAAGGGACTCTGGCTAACAAAGTTTGCAGACGATTGCAAGTTGTGAGCTATTATTAACTCCCCAAGTGATATTGACATCCTGCGGAAAGGCCTCACTGATACCAAAGACTGGTGTCAGAACCATGGCCTTAAGCTCACTGTTAAAAAATGTGTTGTCATCCCCTTTGGGAAAAACTCAGTTCCCATGAATTACCACATCGTCCACTGAACACAGAAGGCGTTATAAGAGATCTGGGAACACAGGTTGACAGCAACCTCTCTTTTGACCACCACATTGCCACTGTGGTTAGAAAGTCCTTCTGTGTGGTACATCTTATTACTAAGGATTTTGCATCCAGGAAGAAAGAGGTCATTGTCTCCCTCTACTCTTCCCTCATTAGGCCAATCATCGAGTACAATGCCCCATTTGGCATGTACCTCACAAGACACCTGCAACAACTGGAGAGGCTGCAAAAGTACCTCACAAAGATTATCCTGGGCCTTAAACAGTTGTCCTGTATAGACAGACTCAAAAAAACTCCAGCTATTCCCTGTCTCATACCGCCTACTTAGAGGTGATCTCTGCTTGACTTACAAAGCCATGTCTGACCCAGCTCTGTAAGAAATGCTACATCTAAAGAAATCCCAATTCCTCCTCACCACACTCTCCAGAGACCTCATCCTCATTACCGCAATCAACAGAACATGCTGGAGGGACAGGTTTATAACCCAGAGACTGCTCATGCTGTGGAATAGACTTCCCATACATGTCAAACAGAGCACCTCATTGGCCCTCTTCAAGATAAATCTTCATGAGTGGATGGGTAATCCTGTGGGCTAGGCTTGTAAAGGCTCCAGGACCATTAACCTAGTACACACCTATTAACCTATGAATTTAACAGTAATAGATCTGGGTGGAGCTCCCTTTTTTTGCTAGTGGAAGATTAAGATCTATGTGCTTTCTGAGTACCATGAGAGAAATCCTCAAGTAAGTTTAACACCTTTGGAATCCAAGAGGAAAGAAATTAACCATATTGCCACCTTCCATAGATTCTGGTGCTCCATGCATCCTTACCCTGTTCCTTCTCTCTCTGTTCTCAAGATCATCCCTTTTTGGTAAAAGCTGGGTATTTTGTTTCAGCAAAAACACAGTTTGTCTTTCTTCCTCTTAATTTTCCATCCATATCATTTACAGCTTCTTCCACATCTGAGAGTTCTGTATTTTGTTGTATCACTATCTCCTTCAGAAGATTTGTTTGTTTGTTAAAATCCTCTTTAATAGCACCCATTTTACTGACTAGCTTGTTGGTCATCAAAGAAATGTCTTGAATATTAGGAGCTAATGACTGCAGTTCTCTCTTCATACTATTTTCTTGAGTTTATGATTTTGAGTCTTTCATTATGTAGAGAAATGTCCAGCTTGAAAGATGACAGGCGTTTGTTATTTCAGTAAAGTCAGTTTGTTGTTTGATGAAGAAATGATGATTAGGAAGAAAGGAAATAATTCCAAAGGGACAGCAACATATTTTGAGTATAAATCCTGCCAAGATACTGAAAATCTGAAGAGCTTCTCACCTCAGCAGCTAACTGTCTACATTCTTGTTTGGAATCCCAGTAAAATGATTTTTTAGTCTGTTTTAGTTAGCCCTACTGCTGGTTTATCATCAGCCTTAATCTACTTTGCACTAAGTACTTTCTCCCCAAGGCTCACTCCTTAGATCTCACAGTTAAGAAATCTTGAGTAAATTATACATTAGGATTTATTCTGTCGGCAACATATTTCCTTTATTCACCTTCACCACAATAAGATGGTATCAGTTGATAACTGATGATGTTCGTCGTCTCCCATTGCTGCAGTCCTGACAAATGGGTACTCCGCTGCCCACCATCGGCCCGAATATCAAAGGGCTAGAACCGGCGTCGGTCATGGGCGCCTGAGACTGACGCAAGTACTTGTCAGTACAAATGCGCATGACCGATGCCATAACCTCAGTCTTTCTTGCCGCATGGTCCTAAGCAGAAGCAGTTTTTGCAAGTGCCGTTCGGCGTTCTGGAATTGTCGGTTTTCGAGTTTCAGACCGGATACCAAGTTGGCAAAGTAACCTGTTGAGGACATTTTTGTCTTTTCTTGCCTCAGTATTGACGGATGTCAGAAAAGTTAATAACTGTATTTCTTGTGGGAAACAGATTCCTCATAGGGATTACCATTCACTCTGTATTCCTTGTTTAGGGCCTGAGCACGACGTTGTTGGGTGTCGCTTTTGTGCTACTTTTAACAAGCGTACTATTAAACGCCGGTTGGACTGTGCTAGGCTAGTGTTTGGCAAACGTTGTAATTATAACATGCCGTCGGATTCTCCGACGACTGGTTCTTCTAAGAAGCGCAAAGAAAAGTCTTTGCGGTCCAAACAGGATGAGGCGTCCACTCCGGACGTCGGTTCTGTGGAACCACTGACTGCTTCAGTGGCTCCTTCTGACAGTTTACCTGTGTGTCAAGGGAGCCTTTGTTACTGCAGGAAGTGGCTTCTCCTGTGTTAGGCCAGGCTGAGGGTGCTTCTTTGTTGTCTGTGGCTTCCTCCCTCATAGGGTAGTTAGACCTCCTCCTTCTCAAGGCAAAGGCCATTCTAAATCTAGGTCTTTCCCTGCTGGTGCTCATCCCCAGGGTCCAGCCCTAGGAAGCACATCTTAAAGATGGCTGAAGATTTGATTACTTTAATTAGAGGTTCCATGCCCCCCCCTGTGAAGAGGCCCAGGATAGACACAGAGTTGGAGGGTCTGGTTCAGTCTTCCAATGAGTCAGATTCCTCTGTGGAAGAGCTTCAGGATTTCCCTCCCTATTCTGATTCAGAGGCTGAGGACGCTACCCCCTCTGCGTCCCCTCCAGAAGATTTTTCTTTCTCTGAAACTTTGCATTCCATGAGGGAACATTTCTAGTGGGATGGCCAAGATTATTCTGATTCTCGTAAAAGGCTAAGAGAATTCTTGTTTTTACCTCAACACAGGCCTTTGGCTATTCCCCCTGTACTGGATGTTGTTCAGGATGTATTTTCTGAGGCAGCCCTTAACCCAGATTCTCTGCCTCCTGCCTCAGTTAAACCAGATAGATACTACAGGGTTCCGGAAGCTCACAAGTACTTGTATAAGAGTCCTAGGGCTGATCCAGAAACTATTTCTCAAGGCCCCAAAGGTGTTAAGGCTTCTGTGGTTAAGAATCCAGTTCCTCTGGACAAGGATGCTAGGGCCCTGGATAGGTGGGGTAAAAAACTGTATACCTCTTCTACTTTGGCTATGAGAGCTTTAAATTGTCAATTTCATATGCTCAGGTATCAGAATTATTTGCTAAGTCAATTGAAATGTAAAGTTGATGCTTTAGCTGAACGTGTTGACTGTAAGGAGCTTCAGGATTTAGTGCATGCTTCTGACCAGGTTGGTAAGCATTCTTTGCAGTGTGGTTTTGATGCTTTACAAGCTTCTTCCAGGGTGGCTGCTACTAGTTCTGTTGTTCGCAGACATGCCTGGCTTAGAGATCAGTCCTTGTCAGAGCATGTTAAGGTTCGCATTATGGATGCTCCTTTGCAATCTGATGTTCTTTTTGGCCCTCCAGTGGAATCAGTTTTGAAAAAAAATGGAGGAAAAAGCTAAGTCTATGCAGACGGTAAAGGACTTCTTACAGGTTCAGCCCCCTAAGTTCAGTAGGAATTGGCCTGCTAAGGGATGGTCTTTTCCTCTTCGGATTTTCATTCTAGGGGCAGGTCGAGGCGTGGTAGAGGTAGGGCTTCCTCTCAGGGCCCTGTTACTTCTAGACCTTTGAGTTCTTTTACCCCTTCTGCTGGGGTGGGCAGGGGTCAGTCCTTTCGGAAGCAGTCCCAATGACCTGTGTCTTCAGCTGCCGGACTCTGCTTTGCTGGCAGCTCCTCTAGGAGGAAAACTGGGGCTTTTCAAACGGAATTGGCATTTGGTTACCCAAGACAAATGGGTATTGGACATTATAACTCGAGGCTACAAGTTTTATTTTCACACATTCCCTCCTTTCAGAGGTATGCCGGATGTGCCTCATCAGCAAAGACTGGAAGCGCAGGCACAGATTTTTTTTCTCTGCTCTGGTTGGGAGCAATACAGGCAGTTCCTTCTGTGGAAAGAGGCACGGGGTTTTATTCCCATCTTTTCTTAGTGCCAAAGAAGGGAAATACTTGGAGGCCCATTCTGGATTTATCCATTCTAAACACCTTTCTGGAAATTCCGAAATTCAAGATGTTAACACTGCAGCAGCTGTTGCCTATGCTAGGCAGAGATCACTGGATGGTGACTTTGGATCTCAAGGAGGCCTATCTTCACATTCCTATCAGGCCCAGTTGCAGGAAATTCCTGAGGTTTCGGACTGGGAATTTGCATTATCAGTTCTCTGCATTGCCCTTTGGCTTATCTACTGCGTCCAGGGTGTTCACAAAAGTCCTGGCTCCAGTAATAGCTTTTCTCCGGCTAAGGGAATTCAAATTTATCCTTATCTGGACGATTGTTTGATACTGGCTCAGGGCGAGCACGAACTTCTTCGACATCTGCAGTATGTGATGACAGTTTTCAGATGCCTAGGGTATTCTGTGAACGAAATAAAGTCCAGTCTAGTACCCTCACAGGAGATGTGTTTTCTGGGTGTGAGACTGAATACAGCTACTCAGATGGCATCTCTTACCCCGGACAAACAAAGAAATCTTCACCTATACTTCCAACAGCTATCCGTAATGTCCAGGCTGACTGCAAGGACAGTCCTTCAAGCCTTGGGGTTCATGGCATCTTGCATTCTTGTACTTCCCAATGCCAAACTGCATATGAGGAAGCTACAATGGTATCTCAAAAGCGTTTGGACTCAACACAGCCACAATTTGGATACTGTCATTCGGATTCTACCTTGCATTCAGAAAGAATTTGTGTGGTGGGCTCAGGAATGTCACCTAAACAAGGGACTCTCTGTGACCCAACCGGAGGCGAGTCAGATATTAACGACAGACGCCTCGGAGTCGGCCTGGGGAGCTCATTTCAAAGGAAAATGGATTCAAGACCTTTGGCCCCCGGAGCTACTTCACTTGCATATCAACATGAAGGAGATGCTGGCAGTTCAATTTGCATTGAAAGCATTCAAGGATCTACTTCGACCGGGACTGGTGTTGATTCGAACAGACAACACAACTGTCATGTGGTACATCAACAAGCAGGGGGGGAACTCATTCTTACCCTCTTTGCAGACAAGCAATGCTGTTATGGGAAACTGCTTTGGATCTGCACATCACTTTTCGAGCACAGTTTCTGCCAGGAGCACAAAATTCGTTAGCAGATGTTCTGAGCAGACAGATGATGGATCCTCACGAATGGAAGTTGGACCCTCAGGTATTTCTTCAGTTGACCATGGCTTGGGGAACTCCAGACATAGATCTGTTCGCTTCTCCTCTGAATTCCCAACTACCTCTGTTTTGCACAAGGCTGTTTCATCCAAAAGCCTGGAAAATAGATGCACTATCCTTCAGTTGGAGCAACCTTCACGTGTATGCCTTTCCTCCTCTGCCTCTTCTTCCAAAGATCCTGTTGAAAGTCAGGAGGGACAAACCTTGCATGATCCTTATAGCGCGGATTGGCCTCGTCAACATTGGTACCCTCTGTTGAGGAGCCTAATTCACGGACACCTTGGCCATTACCACGGATTCCTCACTTATTGTCTCAAGCAGACAATCATTTTCTCAATGTCAGGGTGCAATCCCTACACCTGACAGCCTGGCGATTCAGTTTTAGAGGATGGGGGCCTTCAGCTCCCTCAACAAGTTTTAGATGTCCTTTTGGAAGCCAGGCGTCCTAGTACTCGAAAAGTTTATGCTGATAAATGGAAGAGATTTTTTCTTTGGTGTTCAGCTAAAGGCCTTGATGTCACTTTGCCTAATTTGAGTTGTACTTTGCAATATTTGACTATGTTACTGGACAAGGGTTTGTCCTTCTCTTCTATAAAAGTGCATGCTGCAGCTATTTCTGCTCACTATGATGGTGATCCTCCTTTATTTTCACATCCTTTGCTTAACCAGTTTCTTAGAGGGGCAAAGAATATAAGACCCCCACGGAGGGCTCCTACTCCTGCCTGGGATCTTAATTTTGTTTTGGAAAAACTGACTCTGCCTCCTTTTGAACCTGCAGTTACGGCTGAATTGAAGTTGTTGTCCTGAAAGACTGCTTTTTTATTGGCTGTTACTTCTGCTAGAAGGGTATCTGAATTACAGGCTCTCATGGCAGTGGAACCTTTTCTGATTTTTCACCAGGACAGAGTTTCCTTGCACTAATCCTACTTTTCTGCCTAAGGTAGTTTCTAATGTGGCATTGAACCAATCTATACATTTGCCTACTTTTTATGCTAACCCCCAAAATGAAGGGGAAAGAGTTTTGCATTCTTTGGATGTGCATAGGCAGTTACGGTATTATTTGTTCAGAACCAATGAGTTCAGGAGATCTCAACAGTTATTTGTTTCATTTGCTGTGGCTTCAAGTGGGAAAGCTGTCTCGAAGCAAACTATTTCCAAGTGGATCGGCCATTGTATTTCTTTTTGTTACTCTCATCATGGAAAGGAGGTTCCAGTTGGGATCAGGCCTCATTCTACTAGGGCTACGGCCACCTCTACTGCTTTTTTGAGAGGGGTAGCTACTAAAGACATTCTGGAGGCAGCTACTTGGAGTTCTGTACATACCTTTACAAAGCATTATCATTTGCCTCTTTATTCTCGGTCTAGGGCTGGGTTTGCCACTGCAGTCTTGCAGGGCATGTCTGCAGCTCCTCCTGCTATTTAGTTGGCCAGCCTCCCTTTTTCCATTGCTCTGGGATTCTACCCATTTGTCAGGACTGCAGCAATGGGAGACGCATTAACATAGTACAGTTTTGTACCTACCATAAATGTAGATGTTCGAGGATCTCCATTGCTGCAGTCCTATTTTCCCTCCCTCCTTCCCCCTTTTTCTTTTTAGATTGGGGTTTTTGGGTGGTGTTTTTTTTTTGCATTCTGACGTCTGAGGCAAGAAAGACTGAGGTTATGGCATCGGTCATGCGCATTTGTATTGACAAGTACTTGCGTCAGTCTCAGGCGCCCATGACCGATGCCGGTTCTAGCCCTTTGATATTCGGGCCGATGGTGGGCAGCGGAGTACCCATTTGTCAGGACTGCAGCAATGGAGATCCTCGAACATCTACATTTATGGTAGGTACAAAACTGTACTTTTCTGTATACTCAGAGCTGCATATTCTAAACATCTGAACTGCCATTATGAGTGACAGAACTGTGAACCACATTAGTGAAAAACTACAAAATAGCATTCACTCAAGGCTGCCAATGTTATGCTTTTTGACAAAGGGGCAAAGCCCCCCACACACCTTTAATATATTCAGATTTGAGGTCACTGCACTCTGTGGGGAAGATTATTTTCTCATGCAACACAAGCATGTCTGTGACCACTTTTTAAACACATTATACATTTCATATACTTGTTCTTCACTTTGCTGTACTTCTCTCATGCACCTGAGGCCTTTTTCCATTGTAAACTGATTGCTGTATCTGAGTGGACTAGAAAGGGTTGCTCTTAACACCTCTGCCTTCTACATAACCATGAGCTAATCTGCATCTTTTTTAGTCCAAATTGTCTTGATGATTTGTGGGAAAATGTATCCTGCATTCATTCTCTTCTGCTACATTTATCGTCAGCTAATGCTGTGTTTCCTTCAGGGTAGTAGCAGATTATTTCATATAACAGTAACATGCTTTCTTGCCTGGTTGTCGCACTGTTTTGTTTGAATACAGTACTGCATTTATTGTGTACTGTTCCAAAAATATTTTAGTTGAATTCCTGGCATGTGAAATACCAGTGCATATTTCACTTTTTGTTAAAACACTGATTGAAGCCAATACGTGTTTTGAAATTGCTATTTCTGAATATTAAGTCATTTAATTTAGTCCAATAAAAAAAATTACAAACAAAATATTCGCAAGAACAATGTCCCCTGTCATCAGATACATGCTTTGGCGTCAGTCCTATAAAACAGAATGCCTTGACATTTATTGAACTGAGTGAGATGTTGATTTTGCAGCAGGCTTTGTTATTTAGTATACTGTTGCTTCTTAAGGCTGACTAACAAATCTGTTTGTATAGAGCTGCTGTTTTCATAAGTACTTGCAGTGTCACACTGCATCAACCTGAAGAAAATGCTGCTAAAAGTAGAAACAGTCTGCAGCTTTCATTTTATTTCCTGCAAAACAAGTTTCATGTTCACACAGTGCCAGTCTTCACTTCATACCTCTGGTTTAGAATAATTTCTCAGTACCGGTTTTGCACTTCACTGTTTAATATTATAGCAGAAGCTTAAATATATTGTTTGGCAGTCTAGTTTTACATTTTTTCCATTTAAGCTGCATTTTCATTTATTTGTGTTGGTATAGAGTACATTGAACAATTTATTTACATTGTGTGCTGAAATGGTGTTTGGACAAGTTGGATTGCTCCTCTTACGCTTGTCAGTACTCTACATAAATGTATTTCTGACTGCTTGGGGTAGCTATGCCTACATATACTTTTTATTTTCCACCCCTTTTTTTGGGCCCTACTCCCAGCCAGTCATCTACCCCTGCCAACCAGTGGACTCATTTGTTCCCCTTCACTGGGTCGAGAGCTGGCCATTTGAAACAACCATTTAGGCAGCCACTGGGGTTGGTTTGGCTTTTCTGCATGTACCTTATCACCTACATGCAATTGGCAAAATGGATTTTCTGTAGTGCAGTATGGCTGATGAAGTGTGGAGCTTGCTTTGTGTTTTGATGTGTTAAGGTGTTGCATACAACTCATTCATTCATTTCCACTGTCTGAACTGCAACCTACACTATAGCAACAGTCTAACCCTACATAGTAGAGAACCATACAGATTTGTACTTCTGTCAGCGCTGTTAGAAATCAGTGGAAGTTTGCTAGAAAATCTCAAGTCCCTTTCAGCCATCATCTTATCACTATTTCACAATGTTTTGAATGGGCACAAATGTGCGATAACAAGGCCACAGGCAAATTGCCTAACCAAAACTGTTGCAGATGCATTAAGCAATAACAGTGTTTTTTCTGTGTAGCCTCCTTTGGATTAGTGAGTTCACCAGTAGTAATTATGCTTTAACAGGGAATGGTAATATCTTTAGCAGGCATGCAAAGATTTGTGAGCATTTTAACAGGTTTTATGTGTGCGGATTGGATCACATTTTAGAAACATGTTAGGCATGGTAATGTAGATAAAGTGTTAGATACAAATGAGTATGCATGACAGGTTAAGCAGAATGCCTGCACGCATCTGGGTTTAAATGATGTGCTGAATTTTAAACGTAAATTAAAGCAAAGGGGTTTCAGCATTGCACTTGTATATCATGTCATTGTATTTTATCATGTAATTTATGGTACATTGTTTAATATCACTTTTCATAATGTTTCACAGGCCTCAGAAGTCTGTGTTGTAGATAAATGTGCATAGTGTGAGTTGTGTGATTTTTTTTATAAAAAGATCAATTTCTTTGGGGATCCTGGCATGCTCAGACTTTTATGTATTTTTATTTCTTTATTATTTTTGGTTTTGTTTTTCACTTAGTGCAAATTTTGGAGATATTCCTTTTGGTGTTTTAACTGATTCCTGTCAATCCCCTTTATTTCATTCAGGACTCTTTTAAGCAACATACCAATGTTGAGAGCAAGCTTTAACACATTTTATTAAAGTGTAAGGGTTTGTGAGTGACTGTGTGTGTTTTAGTAATTTTACAGCCTACTGCTACAGTAAAATGTGTCAGCTAAATATAGCTATGATCAAAATCCCCTGCCCATTTTATATGCACATCAGTGCCCTCCAAGGTGAATGACATTGGGCATTATAATAATCAAATCTTACAGAGACACCTTCTGCCTGCTGAGTTGGCCCTTATAATGCCTCTGTGAGTAAAGATTAAATATCAGTTGTTTTTCTTATGTTATATTACACAGACCAGCCCTCTGAATGATCATGTATTTAATTTTGTAGAAACTTAGAACATGAAATCATGAAAAACTCATGAGACCATGAAGGAGGCTTGGATTGTCATTGTGTTACTGTGCAAGATTTAACGACAGTATGCACTGTAGCGTAAAAACAAATTTAGGGATTTCATGTGTACTTATTTTAATGGCTCACAATGTCAGTGTCTCATTAAAAAGTGTCCAGTGTTGGAAAATCAAAATTCCAGATTTCATTTAAACATGCAAAACAATATAAAATAGGAGACCTGCAGAATGCTAAAGAAACATATGCTAGTTTCTCTGCAGGTAGAACATTTAAATTTTTTTATCAGAGTTTTAAGAAATTATTCAAAGCAATGACCAAATAGTTTAAAGAGTTAAAAAAAAAGATACAGGGATGTGATGCTCACCACTTTACCAGTATGTGATGGCCAGCAGTATGTGATGTCCCCATGCTGGGCCAATAGTCAAGGAACCTGAATCCTCACCACTGACAGTGGAGAGGGACGTGCACTTGGAATACGGATGGATATACTCTGTATTTCCAGATGCAGACCTCTCTGCATCAAGTACAGTTTCCCTTAAGAGCACACAGGAAACACTCAGCCTGAGGTCTGGATGTCTTTATGTCTGTCTCCATTCAGGTCCCCAGTAAGAATCCCCACTGATGCAGCTGTAGGGTTAGGTTCTCAGCCGAGTGTTCAAACCAAGTCCTCCAGCACCCTCTCTGTGAACCCAGTGCTTCATGTCCCTCCCCAAATAGCTGACGCAAACTGTTTAAGATTTAATTTTCACACACACACACACACACACACACACACACACACACACACACACACACACACACACACACACACACACACACACACACACACCTGGGAAAGGCTGGCCCAGATTACAAGCTCTACCAGCTTTGCAGGACTATAAGGTAGATTTACTGACACCAGTCAGTTACTATAAGGCTCTTACAAAGGGTATCCAATTATATGGTGCAATTTTAATACTAATACAAATTATAGTCATTGACCAAGACAGCTAGGCCTTCTGAAGTGGCCCACACAGTGTCACCAAATAAATATAAGCACTCTCAAAGGTTAAGTACTTTCTACAAGGACCAGCCACAATAAAAATTTTAAAGATATTTATTAATAATAATAATAATAATAATAATAATAATAATAATAATAATAATAATAATAATAAAGTATAAAAGAACATGAAAATATTGAATGTATATCCACAGTAAACCACAGAGTTCAGATCACAGGAAATGTTGAAGAGAACATTGGTGGACAGACTCAGAAAATAAAGAAAAACAATATTTAAACTAAGCCTCTGTATATTCCTGACTGAATCTAGAAGAATTACTGTTCCCTAGTTAAGTTACTTACTATCGCAAGCCAAGATGCTGTGGGTGAGGATCTTTTATAGTTAGGTTCCCCAAACAGAATAATCAATACTCTGAGATTTCTTGTTGTAATATCTAAAATATAATTTCCCAGAAGGCTGGCAGAATGACCTCATCTGGTCACCTGACTATGTTCTCACAGTATTCCCCCTTGAAGCTAAGACAGGAATTTAGCATAGATAACTATAGTACACATCTAAATGTTTATGACAGTGCCTGGGGCTTCCCTTCTTTTTACTGAGCTCATGAACAAAGGCTTTTTCCCAGACCTAACATCTGTGGACCTATTCAGCACTGTGGGGTAATGTTTTACTGGTTTAACAGCTCATTTACATTTCCCATATTTTTCTTAAAGTGAGCTAGCTGGTGCATTTAATTCAGTTGCAGTAATACACGTACATTTCTTTTCATTCCAGCAGGGTACACTGTTGATACATTTTAACTCAAGCAAAGCCCACAAATACATTGTCAGCATAAGCATCTGTACAAATCAGTTTGATATACAAATGACATACAGTTCTAATACATTTGTAACACAAGCATCTTGTATAAATCAGTTTGATAGTCAAAGAACATATCATTATTTACAAAACTCCAGCTGGCTATGCTGGCACTTAACCATACCATCACAAAGGGAAATGTGTAATAAACTAAAATTGCCACTGCAGGATTTCAAGAACTTTGACTGTTGTGTTCTGAATCTTGTCATTTTCAAGGGTCATTAGCAAATGTATACCAAGAGAGTCCAGGGAGCTATATTTTAGTTGAAGTTACTTAATTATGCATTTTTCAGTGCCAGGTTCTTGGCTGTACATAGCTATTGAAATTTACTTTTCTTCTGACCTTATGTTCTTAGTAAAAGTTGTGACCTGACATGTGATTTTTTTTTTTTTAGTTTTACTGATGCAACTTACATATTAATATAAGACGGGTATTTCATTCATGAGGGTTTGAAAATATGACTTGGTTGAAAGTTATTAATCAAAGTACTAAAACTTGCTCAAGCTGGAGAGTTGTAACTTCTGGTTAGCAGGCCATCCATAGTCCCCCTTTTTCCCATGTTTGCACATGGGGTTGAGGTTTCACATCAGGCTTAGACCTTTGTTATACCACTGGGTGACTAGCTGTACAATTCTTATTCTTCTGTACTTCATACACACACACACACACACACACACACACACACACACACACACACACACACACACACACACAAAATCACACCTTAGAGTGCCCAGTTCTACTGCATATCTTTTATTTATGTATTTATTTTTTTTACAAAATGTTACAGAACACTTTTCTGTTCTAGGATCCTGCCTCAAGCTGTACACTGTTATTTGTATCTTGAAAATAAATGCACATTCACTGCATGCAGTTAGTTATGACAATAATTATTGCTTTCTTCTTAAAAGTGGACCCTTTTGCAAATGAGAGCCATTTTGAAAAGAAAAAAAAAACTGTTGCGCATTGCTATTTTTAACATTGAAATGTTAAGGAGTAGGCGATGTGGGACACAGCCCTCCACATGATTGGTGCAGGTGGCTTGCCCTCCTGCAAAAAACATTGTGTTTTAGTCGTTTGCTCTGTGGCTGTCTCAGAGCATGCACTATTTATTGTTGATTTTTTGATTATTATGCAGCAATGTTCTGTAGTTTAGACACTTCCTAGTATATTCGTATGTATGTGTGTGTCTGTGTGTGTTTATATATATATAAATATATGTGTGTGTGTATTATATATATATATGTATATATATATATATATATATATATATATATATATATATATATATATATATATATATTGTACTGAATATAGTCAAAACGCTCAAATGTCAAAATGGTTACTATTTGAATGTTGACATTCTACTACTCATGCACCACTCAATCACCTTGGCACATGTAAACTTAAACTTAAAAAAATTGTTCTTTGCAAGGGGCAAGACCTGCCCCTTTGCCCCTGAACCCTCTCGTAATTATATGTACTACCTCTAAGATTGCACAATATTAGGAAAAGGGCATATTCCCCAAACAAGAGAATTGTGCAGTCTTGCACACCTGTGGATCATCAGCTTAATCAGCCAAATTTCGTTGACTAAACGGATATTGACCAAAGCTAGTGCTGATAAAATTAAATGCTGCTGTGCATATATCTTTGTGTGTGCACACACATACATATGCTAAGTGTAGGGCTTCAGGTGTATTCCACTGCCATAGTCTGACATGCTGTATTATAATCATGTTCCTTTATAGGCAGATATGTGCCTTCTGCTAAATGCAGGGGTTAATAAGTCTCAAAGGGGGTCTGACATTTGGCCTTTTTAAATAGGTACCAAATGTCAGGTTTTACAGATATTTGCCAGTAGTCTGGCAGACTGGATCATGATGTGTTTCCATTAGAGGTGGGAATGTAATGGATGACTACTGTGACTTTCCATATAAGTATTAATAAATGCTGGCTTACGATGTTTACTAGTAACAAAATACCCTGATTCATGATCTAGAAAATAAGCTTAAATCAGCCCTTAACTTTTCAGTAACTATAGTTAAGGATACTATGCAATTTCTAGAGCAACTTTTGAATGGTCAGACATGAATAACATTATTGATTGTTATTTTGCAACATTAAATGTAGACGCACTTTACACATCTATACCCAATAATATTGGGACAGAATATGCTCATGATTTTACAACCCAACATTCTGTTTTTTCAAGTACTGAAACAAATGCTGTCTGTGTCTTGATAGATTTAATTTTGTGTAATAATGTTTTTCTGTTTCGTGACAAGTTATGTAAACAGTGTAAAGGTGCAGCCATGGGTACACCTGTGGTGAGTAGTTACACAAATATCATCATGAACAAATGGGAGTTGGAATTTGTATTTTCAGAAATAAATGTTTTTTTAGATAATGTATTTTATAGACATTTTCTCGACAATTTGTTCTTAATATGGAGAGGTTCTTTAACATCTTTTAATAATTTTTTTCTGTATTTAAACTCATGTACAGAATTTTTAAGATTTAAGAATGTGTTTCATTTCACACAAATTGATTTTTTTAAATATAAGATATCTAGTTAACCAAAGGGTTAAAGATGTTATTTGCAATGATGATTTGATTGAACATCAATTGATTTAATTGATTGTGTTAATTGGGAAGGGTATTTTAGCAGTCACAATGGTGAAGCACTAGGTTTGATAAAGTCCAGGATTTACGTGGACAAAAGCACTTACCACACTGACTACTGCATTTTTGACTATTGCAATTCATTTTTGCTGTTTATGGACTGGTTGGTACTCTTTACTGGATTATCATGTGGAATAAATTATTTTTTGCAATTTCTTGCACTGAAGGATTATTCACACATGGTGATGAGGCTGAGCTGACCTGGGTGGATTGTGGTTTATATGGTTGTTCTTTTCCACCGGATTGCTCCATTGTGTGTTTTTTTAAATATAATACTATTTAAAGGACATTCTTGTACTATAGAGATAACTTTATTCGGAAAAACTTTGATAAATATATACCTCCACAAAAGCAGCATGCATCCCCACATATATTTAACAACATTGTTAACATCAGTTTACATGTGTTGTCAGACTTAATGAAAAAAAGAAAATATGTGTGAGCAATTGAATATAATGGTTACAGAATTTTTAGAAAGAGGTTTTAAATATAAGCATTTTAAAAATTAACAGCATAAATATAGGAAAAAGGTAGAAACTAACCTATTACTTAAAGAAAAAATATACCTCTACTGATAGTCAAAAAACTAGTACTAAATGTAAGAACAGTAAATCACAGCTTATATGTATTTTGACTATTGAGATATATTAGTGGTACAAATATTCCTCACCAATTTCATTTCCTTATATTACAGACAATAGATGAAAGTATAAGAGAGGGTGATGTTATAAACAATACAGAAATTCAAAAAAATAAATGGATAATTCATTTTAGAGCACAGTCACTACCTGGTCTTAATGATAACTTTACTATTAAACCAGTATTAAAAGAAATGCTCAGTAGAATAAAGTAAATGTTTCTTTAATGTTTCATTATCTTGTACAGTCACATGGTTTTAACTACCTTGTTTTATGTATTTAAATGTGAATCTTGAAATGTTTGAGTTAATTACCTGATGAAGCCTCCATGGTGAAAGTCTTACTAACAAATTAAATCATTTACTGAGTGTCGTGGTGCCGGTTTACTTATATCTTTCTTTCATTTTTTTTATCCTCATGATCCCTTTTTTTAAATACCTTTATTGAATTTGACTTTTTTACTTTTAAGTCTGTATGGGTACATTCAGGTCAGTAAGGCTAGTTTGGCCTGAATGTACCCTAAAGACTTAAGTAAAACGTCTTGGACATTCAGAAGTCATTGGCCTCCACTACAGGAGGACTAAGGTATTACACAGTGAAAACTCTAGGTTGTCTGGGCATTTCTTGTAGTTTTTATCAAATTTAAGGAGTAGAACATTCTGTGAAATGCTTTTGGAGTAGCAGGTGAAGTAGAATCAATAACTGCTCTTGAAATTACTTAAAATCATTATAAACTTGATTCAGTTTTATTCATTTTTAAGAAACTTATATTGTCTGCTAATTCTGAAATGTTAAAGAGGAACAACATTTTCTAGAATCTTAATAGCACTATCAGATTTTAAGGAAGATACATTGATATCAGGACCAAAAATAATTTTAAAATATTTCTCAAGGAAGTCCACCTTAGCCTGGGTAGAATATCATTTTATGCCATTAGCACACAGAGCAAACATTGTGCACCCTACCTGTTTTGAAATCTCTGTAAAATCGTTTATTCTTTATTTATATTTTTATATCTGATTACTGGGGTAGAGCATTAATAAAAAATGACAAGTTATAGATTCAGCTTGGGTTGCACAGTGCAGCAAATTTTAGCTGCTTAATGCCAACTTTTTTTCTTGTAGTGTATTATGTCTTTCCTAACTGGCAACTTCAGAAGTTTAAACAAATAATTATCTTTTTCCTCATTACATTGCTAGTTGTAAGCTTCTGAGATTAATAAAAGCATTTCTTTATATTTATTAACCTCCTTATCTCTAGAAATCATATTGCTGATGTCATCACAATATCTGAAGATGTTCCTAACCTTCCTTTCCTTTCCTTGTGAACTGTGTTTTGAAGTAATTGTGGAAAAAAGTTGATGCCAAAAGCTTCCAGTATGGTCACTTTAACACCAGGAAAGCTTTAGTAACCAGTTTGTGATCGATATGATAAAGAAATAAGATTTTTCTTATTGTGGCCTAATGCAAAATATTAGTTTCACTAACTAAAACGTAGATGTTAATAATGTAATGGTCTCTACCATTGAGTCGGGAAACTGACAACAAACAGCCATCAGGTATGCATTAATGAAGAAAAATCAAGTATATTAACATCCCCTTGATGGAATATCAATAAGCTGAACTTTGTTTTTAAAGTCTCAGTAAAAATGTTCCCAGTTTTAGAAGTATAATCCACTGTACCTTGGTTGGTGTTGGGCAAATTCATGTCACAGACTAAAATGATTGCATAATCACCCATAACATACAAGCCAGAAAGAAGCTTTTTCACATTTTGAATTAACTTTCCGGTATCCTGTACAGCTGCAGTTAGTGGAATCAATATGTATTACAATTTTATACCTAAGCATTAGATAATTATTATCATGTCTTGAATGATTTGCAGTAGATTTTTTCTACCTGACAAACAGTATTAAGAAAGATAGTGACCTCAGCACCCCATTGAGTAATGTTTTTTTCCTAAAACAACTGAACTGAAATGAAGGGATCCAGCCACTTATGTGCAGTCACTAGTGTGCAACTGCTAGGTGTCCACAAGATCAGTTTTTGCTGTGTAGTGTGAATTTCTCCTTTCACCAAGATGGGGTAGTCTGAGGACTGACATAAAAGTATCAGTGTTGTGGGGGTGCAGCCACCCATGTTGGGGTGAATGGGAACATGTTCCCATGCAAAATGGTGTTCATATTCCTGTGGAGCTGCTGTTTCGTGATTTTATTTCTATGAGGTAATCATAATGGAGTCTACAGAGTGTCAAAGAGCGGAACTGAATATAGTCCTGATTGGGTAGAATCCAGTCCTTTCCTGTAACCAGGTTTTGATAACTATACTTAAATCACTGTTGTTAACTAAATCAAAATAGCTAGGAGGTGTCTTTGAATTTGAAGTTCCAGCATTGACATTAAGAATCTTATGTTTATCAGTGCTCACTTTGCAGAAAGCAAAAATAATAACATTGTACCTAAATCACTGCAGTTGAGAAAGAATACTGACAATTAACCAACTTTCCTTCAGTGGTCCGCAACATAGCTCTCAACCAGTTAGGACAATCAAGGACAATTTTCAAATATTATGATGCCCACATTTTTTCCTGTCTGTCCCCAGTTTTCACCAGATTGTCTTGTGCTTTCCTGTTCATGTGCCTGAGCCTCTGTAATATCTTTTCATTGACCTTCTCTGCAATTGAAGCTACTTTGGTTTCTGTTCTGACATTCTCATTTCTTTGTCTCTCCCACAGTGTCCATCCTACCTCCAGTCTCTGACACTTCAACTCCATCACCTGTAGCTTTCTCAGCTGCGATGTCTTCGCTGCCCAGATTTCGGTACCATAGAGTAGTACTGGTCACACCACTGTTTTGAGCACCTTACTTCTTTTCATATTCTTTGGAATTTTTCTGTCACATACTATCACTTACAGTCTGTGCCAGTTGGCTGCAGTCCCTCAAATTTTAGCTATGACTTCTTTATTCAGCCTTCCTTTCTCCTCAACCACCCCTCCCAGATATGTAAAGCTGTTAACCTGTTCCACTATTTTCCCTTTTATCTCATTTTTCAGTTTCTTCTGATTCCCACTATTTGCTGTCATTACAAATAACTTATCTCTACTCAGTTTCATTCAGTGTGCCCTAAGGTTTGCATTCCATTCCCCTGTCATTTGCCGAAGTTCTTTTTCAGAGTCTTCTTATTATGCCACATTGTCTGCATGTAGTAGCTTTGTTGATCTCTCCCTCCTGACCCATATGCTAATGTAGTTCATCACTCTGTACCCATGAACTACCACATAGACAGCAGTCTACTTAACACTGAATGCGTGATAAGACGTTGGGACCCAGGTGGACGGTAGTCTGTCCTTTGATAGTCACATTGCCACAGTAGTCAGGAAGTCCTTCTACATGGCACAACTCATCATAAAAGGGTTCTCATCCAGGAAAAAAGAGGTCATTGTTCCCCTCTACTCAACACTCATTAGACCCATTATAGAATACAATGCCCCTTTCAGAATGTACCTCACAAGACATCTGCAGCAGCTGGAAAGGCCACAGAAGTACCTCACAAAGAGGATTACTGGCCTCAAACAAATGCCCTACACTGACCTCCTCTAAAAACTCCAGCTTTACTCTGTAGTATATTGCCTACTCCGAGGTGATCTCTGCCTAACATATAAAGCTATGTCAAACCCAGAGCTGTTGGACATGCTACACCTAAAGAAATCCCAGTCCCTCCGAGCTACACGCTCTAGGGACCTAAACCTTGTCACCACAATAAACAGGACATGCTGGAGGGCTAGAGTACTGTCCCAGAGACTTCCCATACTCTGGAACAGGCTACCCATCTATGTCACACAAAGTTCTTCATTAGCACTCTTCAAGAAAAATCTTGAGTGGATGGGAAATAGGTAATACACCTCGGGGATCACTTCTGTGTCTCTGCTCGACAGTGGCACAAGAAAATAACTTTCTTGGTTGGCGTAAGCCAGGGAACCTTGTTGGCTACGCTTACGTAGGCCCCTGGGCTGATAGCCTAGTACCTATCTATGAACCTGTGAATCTAGTATGAACTTAGAGCTGAACCCTGATGCACACCCAGTGCGAATGGGTTTGCATCAGGGTTCAGCTCTAAGTTCAACTGAGAGTGTGTCAGTCTGGTTTGTAAGGTGAAATGCTTCCAACTAGGATTGTGTCAGTGTGGTTCGTTTTCATTTATTTAAATGTATGATTGCTTATGTCATGGGTGATGGTTTAATAAAGATTTTTCTTGTTTAAAAAAGTGGCAGGAATTGAATAATTTATGTAATGTTGCTTAGCTTAGGTTATATGATATATAGCAATATATGTGAAGTATAATGCTTGTTAATGTAATACAGTTTGATTACTTTTGTATAAATGTAAATTTGCCTATGTCATAAGTGCTAATTCAATAAAGGTGTTTAAAAAAATGAATGCTGCCCTATCTTTATCCTGAAGTCTGATTGTTAGGAATCTGTCACTAATTCTGATGACATCCATCACTGTCTTCTGAAGTCTTTTCCTCACCACACTTTCCACACCATTTCTAGTTTGCCCGCCTACTAAGTATTAGACTTTGCATCCCAAGCCAATTGACTTTGCATTGCCCTTTCACCTTGTCTTCTCGATACGTAGGATGTCCACTCTCCTCCTTACTTTCATGTCATCCACTTCCAACAATTCCAAGCTACGTATTGTCGGTGAACCCAAATTGAGTGTGGCAGTTCTTAGTTCATGTTTAGCAGGTTGGTTGGTTTTACATCTAGCTTTCCCTCAACAGAACAATCCTAGGTAACCTTAGCTGGGCAACTGGAGATGGGCAGGCCAGTAGCTTATTGACCCTGAGCTGCTGGACTTTATAGTGGGCACATACTGGTCAGTAGGCATAGACAGACCCCTCTCAGTGTTAGCATGAGTCCCTGGTGTAGGTTGGAGTAGACTGAGTCCTTAACCAGTTTTATCATTAGCAAATACCCATGCCCATTTTTGCAACATTAGTCAATGTTACACAGTCATCTAGAGCCAGTTTTTAATACCTTCAAGTGGCTAGCCCTGACACAGAGCACAGAGTACAGAGTGTGGTCCATGTTCTCCTATCTAGAGGATGCAGTACATCACAGTTAATGCCCAAAGTGTTTGGAATATACAAGTTTTCCCTAGCAGGCACCATCTAGAGTATGTGCTGCTGGTCACATCTCCTTTCTTATAAGATCATAGGAGATTACTAGGCTATCGACCTGGAGGTAATTTCAAACCTAGCCATTTCATCCCAATGTAATGCCATAGAAAAGTTAGTTAATATCCAGGATTGCATTTAGCAATAACTGCCCATGTCCAGTAGGGTTGTGGGTGCTATTCTCATTAAGAATTTATGGTGACCCATCCAGTTGTCCAGTTTCCTTATGAACAGTGTCATAGAGGTGCTCTATTTCTCGTGAATCGATAGCCTATTCTAAAGATGTGGCAGTCACTGGGAGATAAATCTGTCCCTCCAGCTTGTCCTATTTAAGTCGCAGGGCATATTTAGGTCCCTTGAATGGGAGGCCCTAGTCCCAGCTGATTTACAGATATGCAACAAGTTCATTAGGTTTGGGTCTGAGACTGCTCTGTAAGCCAGGCATAAGTCTCCCCTAAGAAGTCTATATGATACAGAGTAAGGTGGTAGGGACATTAGTTGGTCTGTGTATGGCACATGCTGGAGTCCCTTGATCTTCTTTGGTAGAAACCTCTGAGGTCTCTCCAATTGCTGCAGGTGCTTTGTACAGTAAAGCTGAATGGGAAGTTATACTCAATTATGGACCGGATTAGTGCCGAGTATAGAAGGGTTATAACCTCTTTTGCTCTCAAGTCGATGCCTTTACTAATCAAGTGTGCTACATAGAAAGACCTCCTCACTACAGTAGACACATGGTCGTTGAGTTTAAGGTCACAGTCAACTTGTGAACCCAAGTCCCTTACCACGTTGTGGGTACTTAGGGTATTGTTGATTTGGTAGTATGAAGGGACATTGTTTGTGCTGAAGGGAATGATGATGCATTTCTTTGCATTCTGTTTGAGACCATGACTAAGACACCAGTCTTTGGTCTGCGTAAGACCCTCATGGAGTATAGTGACATAATTTGGGGATTCAGTAATTGCACCCACTTTGCAGTTGTCTGCAAACTTGGTCAGCCACAACCCCTTAGTTTTGACCTGAACTTCTGAGAAGTATATACTAAGCAGTAGGGGGCCCAGCGCTGAGGCCTGCGGCACGCTGCTGGTAACAGGTGGTCTGGTTGATGTGGAGTCACCCACTTTGATAGTTTACGTCCGGTTTGTGAGCCAGTTACTAACCCACCTTGCAATGAAGGGGTTTACATTCAGTTTGCTAAGTTTATCGGTAGTGCTTGAGTGTGGAACTGTGTTAAAAGCCTTTGCCAAGTCGAGGTATGCTGTATTTTGCCCACATCATTGGCCTTAGTTACATTTTTGAAAAAATCCACAAGATTTAACAGGCAGGATCTGCCCTTGACAAAGCCGAATTGGGTAGGATCCAGGGTTTGGAGGTCACCTATGTCTTTGTTTTTGAGGTCCATAATGATACGTTCCGTGGCCTTGCAGATGAGGCTGGTCAGGCTTATGGGTCTGTAATTTCTCGGGTCTGTTGCTAGCCCACCTTTGTAGAGGGGAATAACTGTTGCTGTTCGCCATTCTGCAGGAACAAAGCCTGTAGTTAGACTGTGATTGAAAAGGGAATTAATGGTGATGCTAATTCATGTTTTAGCCTGTTTAGAAGACAGGCTGGGATGCCATCTGGTCCCATAGAGGCTGTGTTCTTTTGCCTTGGACGAGGATGTGATGACCTGTTCTTCAGATATATTGGCGGGGGGGAAGGTTTGTGATAGATTTGGAGCAGATAGGGGGGTATAATTTTCACTAAACCTAACCACTAGCAGGTTTACTATCTCTCTGGGGTCAGTGTGTGTGATACCGTTGGTCACTAGTTCTGCACATGCTTGGTTCATACCTTTTAGGCTACATACATAGCTGTAAAAGGCTTTATAGTTACCCTTAGCTGTGCTAAGTTTTTCTCAAAGAGGCCCTTAGAGGATTTGACAAGTTGTCTTATTTGCCTGTTGAGGCTGAGGAGGGTGCTTTTCCATTGTTGGGGGTCTTGCCTTTGTTTTAATGGACAGCAACTGTTTGCGTTTATTGTAAAGTTTGTTGATGCTGGATGTCCACCCTGGCGGCTTATTTTTACTTGTGCCTCTAGCTTTGATTCTTTCTGCTAAAGCTGAGTCTATACACATTTGCAAGTGATTGTACAGGGTGTGTAGTGTAAGTTTTGGTGTAGTTGCCACTTCCAGCTGGAGGTGGGGCTCGGAATACATTTATACCTTCACCTAGGAGGGTAGGGTTTGCCCTGGTGTAGTTTTTTCTCTTATTTCACCCTTTGTGAGTTCTAGTGTTAGTGCCAGCTCAAAGGTGACTGATTTGTGGTCAAATCTAACTAATGAGGAAATGACAGTTCCGGTAGTGAATCCATTTGACATGTTAGTGAGGATCAGATCTAGTATGTTTGTTTCTGTTTTCAGGGTATGAACAATTTGTTCCAGGGCATTTGAGTTAACAAAGTCAAGGAACTTTTGCGCTAGCAGGTTTGAGCTAGAGTAGGTTTCCCAGTTGGTGGTGGGATAATTGAAATCCCCCATAACCAGAGTGTTCAGTAACATTTGGATTGTCTCCACTTTTGTCAAGTAGGCTTCGTGTGCATCATGACCCATGGAGGGGGATCTATAACTGGCTATGACTTGAATGGGGGTCTTTCCCACTGTAACCTGAACTTGGAGTAACTCCATGGAATTGTCCAGTCTAATTAGACAGGAGGTGAATTTATCTCTAATATAGATAGAAACACCATCTCCTTTGGTTGTCACACATTCATTTTGCAGTCTGAAGATGTGGAAGGCATTGTAGCCTTGAAAGGCTGGGGTATTCTCTGAGGCCTTCAACCAGGTTTCTGTGACTGCACAGAGAATCTACATCTTTCAGTGATTGAATTGTTTCTAGGGTGTTTAGTTTTTGGTTTAAGCTCCTAGGGTTTAGCAGCGTAACCCTTATTTTGTTATGATTGGAAAATTTCATGTCGGTAAATGTGATTTCAAGACTTTGCCTAAAAAAGGGCACTATGGGGATAGCAAGAGCCTTTGCCAGCAGCTGAAAGCCTTGAGGTGCCAGCAGCGAGAGTTGTCAACCAAGGGTTTGCAGGCTGATGGGAACTGGATCCCCTTTGAATGACACCAAAAACTAAGCCGATTATTGAAATCAATCATTGTTTGTTTATACTCTGGCATTATTCTGCTGCTCAAGGCTAGGATCATACCTGCCTGGTACACGTACTTAGAGAGCTCAATCATGTCTCTCTTCATATAGCCCAGTGAGGTATGTCTCAGTTCTTTCACTCCAATATGAACTATGACAGAGTCATAATGGTACTTGTTGCTGAGAGACCTTAGTGCATGCATGATCTGACTCTGACTTTCTCCTTATCTAACCTGGTGAGTGGGACATGTGTGTGTCTCACTATTCAGTCTCCATGACTAGAAAATTTGTTTTTTGAGTGTTACGCCTTACAGGCTTGGTAGGTGAGACACTGGCAGTGGCGTAGCTGGGGGGGTGGGGGTCCACCCCAGGCAGCACTCTTGGGACTGTTACATGTTATATTTACATGTTTCTAAGGCTGTTCTCCTTTAAGAACAGTTCTGTAGCTGGTCCAGTTGCATCACGTCTGTGCCTGTGCATTATTCCACAGATGCCCACAAAATTTTAAATACAGCTAGAGCCTACTTCATGTAACGGAATTTATTTGTGTGTAGCTGCTGTAGTTCACAGAACCTGCTTCTGCTTCAAGTAAGGGAAGTGTGTACTTCACAGAACTGCTTCTGCTTCAAGCTGCTTTAATTTTGTATGTGTGGCTGCCGTAATTCAAGCTGCTTTAATTTTGTGTGCGGGGCTGCTAAGCTGCTTTATTTGTGTTTGTGTAATGCAAGAGTGTGTGCGTGTGTGTGTGTGTGTGTGTGTGTGTGTGTGTGTGTGTGTGTGTGTGTGTGTAAAATACCCCAAGTAGGTATACTTGGTGGTTAGTGTTACTGGGGCTCAAACTCTGTACCTTAGGTACAAGAAACAAGAGCCTGAATTCTCTACCCATACCACCAGTTCTGATTCAGGAGTTGAGTCTGAAGCTCCCAACTGTCCAGATTTTCACAGAATGTCTTGAATGTTTGGCTCATACTTTGTCTGTTCCTCTTAACATTTGTGTTTTTCTGGCCAATCAGTGAGAACTGAATTCACTAAAGGATAATAGTCATTAAGTTTCAGTCTTCCTATCTCTCAGGAAACGCAAAGTAACACAAAACATTTTATTCTGCCAACTTCCTAAGACTATCCAACTATTCTCTGTCTCATATCGCCTACTTAGAGGCAATCTCTGCTTGACTTACAAAGCCATGTCTGACCCAGCTCTGTTAGAAATGCTACATCTAAAGAAATCCCAATCCCTCCGCACCACATATTCCAGAAACCTCAACCTCATTGCAGCAATCAACAGAACATGCTGGAGGAACAGGTTCATAACCAAGAGACTGCCCATGCTATGGAATAGAATTCCCGTACATGTCAAGCAGAGCACCTCACTGGGCCCCTTCAAGAGAAATCTTGATGAGTGGATGGGAAATAGAAAATTCACCCCAGGGATCATTCCAGTGGCTTTACTCGACAGAGGCACTAGGAACTAAGGTCAGGTGACACGATGCTAGGCTAATCCTATGGGCTAGGCTTGTAAAGACTCCAGGGCCATTAGCGTAGTACACACCTATGAACCTATACAAGGTATGTTTAAAATGTGTCCCCCCCCAAATAAAATTTGTATTTTTCCAGATTTCTTGTGCTGCAACGTTGAGACATATAGTTGTGTCAAGTGGATTTTTCAAGGAACTGAGAGCTTCAGGGGAAGAGAAGTTTAGTGCTGCTTATGCCAAGTCTATTTGCATTATTAGCACAATAGGTAGTGTACTTGGTTTTGATGCAGAAGGCTGTGGGTTTTACTCCCACACTATATAGATGGATTGCTGATACTGTACTGTGTTGTATTTCAAAGGGGACAGATGCTGCAGTCCCGAGAATGTCCTCCTTTGCAGGAGATACCTAGTAAATGTGAACCTGTTATCAATTTGCCATCCATTCCCCTTTTTTTTTTTAATTTTACTAGTTTATAATTTTTTTAATGTAACATAGGCAATGTATTCTTCAAGGGCAACATGCACTTTATTTGGAGATGAAACAGTGAACTATAAAGTTGTTTGCTAGCAGAAACCTCCTCATTAGTTACATATCTCTTTAATGTGGAATTACTTTGATGACTTTTACTTCTGCAGAGATTGTGCATATTTACTGATATTGGTGGGTTGTAATGACAGAAGTTTGAGTAGACTCTTAAGATGGAAATGTTCTGAATTGGGCAGTTTTGTCATTATTGGTTCATACATTTTGTTTCATTGCTTACTGGAAAAATGTTCAGAATGATAAATTTAAAACATGCTCTAACAAGTGCTCTGTATTATAGAAGGAATATAATTTAATACAATCAGGGAGGTGAATCAAAGAACACATCTATGTTTGCATGGTCTTAAATATGTGTGTTAGGGGCCTATGATTTGAAAACAGCCCGAAGGTAAACTTTGTTCTCTCCTGGCCAGATACATTTTATTTGCATGTGGGTTTCAATGCTGTTTCAATGAATGTGAGTTTTAAGGGCAGAGAAGTTCCAATGCTAAGTCTGTTTTCATTGAGACTATATTGCTTTGCTGAGCAGATGTCTATCAGTGTTTGTTTTATAAAATTTAAAATAAAAGTTTTAAATGAAATACAAATAATCATTGTAGAAGAAAAGTATAAAGCAGTATGCAGGTTACCGTGTTTATGGTAAATGGGGAGAAATAGCCAACTAATGGGACACTGGAATGGCTGCAAGGGGGGTAGAGAGCTGTGTATGGGGGGGACCCCATTTGACCATGATTTTGTGAGGGGAGAGGGATGGCAATCTCAAAGATAACCGTGGGTGGCACAAACTCTAGCTACGCCACTTGACACTGGTGTTGCTATGTGTCATGGGTACTGTGGGAGCTGTGTTAGTTGTAGCAGTCTTGTGTTTTAGAGGTCTCTGGTGTCTGTCAGTTTTTTGAGAGAACCTCCAAGTATGTTGATTTTTGTGTTGGATGCGTACTGTGTGCATGTGTAGTGGTGGGTGGGTTGCCATCCTCTTCTTTGTTACTGTGTTGAGTGCAAGAGAGCATGGATTCAAGATTCCTGGGGTAGATACATCTGTCACACTCTGTTCTAGAATGAGTTATTAGTAGAGGGTTGTCGGTGTACATGAGGCAGTTGCTACACTACCTCAAGAGACCCAAGTCAGCAAAGTTGGCAGGAGAAACAGTGGTGGTCTAACTGTCCATAATGTTAGGTTGATGACTGTTGTCCCTCAGGAGGGGACTTTTCAGGAGCAGTCAAGGAGGAGCTCAGTGGATGGATATTTCTGCTTGTTATTTTTAATTTAATAGATTTTAGCTCACTAGCAATATTTCTTTGACTGGGAATGTACTAAAGATGAGGGCTAGATTAATGCTCTACACCTGTAACTAAGGGAAAAACTGTTGAATTAATCTGTCCGACTATGGCACACAATTGCACGTCAGTGCATGATGCTGGGTGACACTCAAACATTCAGAAAACTGCTTAAATGCAGGGCTTAAATACCATAAGCTAAAAGCTTGAAAAAACTTTAATAAGGTTCAAAAGGACCAAAGAGGATGCGGTTTATCTTAAAAATGTCGCAACATACTTGTGTGACTGTTTATTTACCCAACTCGAAATATCGGAAATGGCAACATCGAATGCGCAGAAGTGTGAGCCTGGAACTCAAAGAAAGTCAGCACTCGGGGAATGTCGACTTTGAGCAAAACTACCTGATTTTCGGATGTCAGCTATGAAAGTTTTGCATTGGGCAAGCCCCCCTGCACCCCCACACCCCTTGCTGCTTATATATACAAACTCCGAGATTGCACTACACTGAGGGAAAGGGTACATTTCCTGATCCCCACTATAATGTGATCTCCACTCAAAGTACTGAATTCATAACAGCAAATGCACACTAGCATTCGCTGTTGTAAATTCAGCATTTTTTCTTTCGCTAATATCTATTTTTGAAAAGATACTTTTGCACATATGTGCGTCTCACAAGTCAGCCACGACAGTTTGAAGGTAAACCGAGGTTGCTTATTCCAAACCCTAGACCAACCACTCTTCACCAGACAGGTTCCAATCTACACAATCCTCTCACTGGAGTGTAGAAAGGCTCTTTCCAATCCACAATGGCCTGGAAAATGTGCACAGAACAAGCAGCCACTACAAAAAGACTCAGATGCAGCAAACCTGCATTTGGACTATGCTACAGAACCACTAGAAAATGTTTAACACAGCAGAAAAATAGTAGTGAGACACTAAAAAAATGTTGAAAACAGCAGAAAATAAGCAAGGAGACACTAAAGAATATTTTAAACAGCTAACAAATCAATTATTATAACAATGCTTGGTGAGAACAGATTGCTTTGCAACAGGGAAAAACACCAGCAATGACTTAAACAGTGAAAATATCAAAAAGAGCTTTGTAAACAGTGAAAACTGCAATAAAATTCAATTTAACAGGCACAGTGAGGCGAACAATTACAGTACAACAGCGTAAATTAGTTCACAGTATATAAATATAGTATTAAAGTAGGTGGGAGGCAATAAAAAAATGGAGTAAATAGTATAAATAAGCAAAAAAAAAACAGGCAACTTCTCGTGATTTTGAGGTGGAAGCTCCCAGCATATGTTTGGGAGGCTGGAGAAACCTCACAGAGACACAGGAAGAACATGGAGTCTCGGCACACATGTTGGCCAGAAGTCAGGATTGTACTTTGTTCCTTTTGTATAGGAGGTGAAGACTTTAATCATTATGACAGCTGTGTACAGGCATTTCCACTAGGTTAAAATGATTAAGCCTAAGTATGACTTAGTCGTTATTCATTTTGGAATGAACAGTCTAACAATATTCGCATACATGAATATGGAAAAGGATATAATGGAATCATCAAACATTTTGCAAGAATGGGAAAACACATTTACCTAGTAAGTTCCTCATTATCCCCTGATATGACAGTTAACTATTGGACAGAGGATTCAGTGCTTGTCAGCCTCAAATGAGCTGTGCAGTCAGATAGAGTACTTTGCCTCTGATGGACTTCACCTCTTTACCTGGTAAACAGTACCAAACAAGAAACTTTTCCATTACCTGCACTTTCTTTTTTTTTTAAAACCACTTCATAATCCAAGATAAAAAGAAATCAAAAATATTATGGAAAAAGCAGAGGTTAAAATGGCTTTGCCGATTGGCATAAGCCTTGTCAGTAAAATGGTTGATTTCAGAGCTTTCCTCTGCTTAAAGCATGCTGATATATATGCCTTTACTGAAACATGGCTTAAATTTCCAAATGCATTTCACAAATTCCAGAGACATGGCTTAAATTTGCAAATAAATATCACAAATTCTACAGTAAATGTCCATTTGTTGTTGCAAAGACGGTGGGATAGGTGGCAGTGTTTGAAGCATTGTAAAAGTATACCTAAAAGCCAGAAGCCAGTAAATCAGTGCACGGCTTGAAATTATTCATGCTTTTAAGATACATGACTCCAGTTGTGACCAAATGAACAGCTGATGCCATTTAGAAAGTTTGCTAGGCAGGTATGGAATGAAAATAGATTGCTAGCTTTTTCTTCCATGTCTCACACACAAGCACACACCACTGCCTTGCATCTAGGTAGAATTTACAGTCATCAGTCCACCTATTGCATGTCTTCGGGATGTTGGAGTAAACTACATCACTAAGAGAAAATCCACGTAAACACAGGAAGGACATGCAAAATGTATTTAGAATGCCCCCAGTTCCTAGAACCAAACTGGAAAACCTCTTGCTTTGAGGCAACGGTGCTGTTCATTGCAACATTGTATCACACAGAAGTTTCTCAGACAATAATTAATATAAATGATATTAAATCTAATATCATAAGGACTCCACTAAATACTGTCTTTATCCTCTATGGAGTATAAAGACTTCTTTACCAAATCATAAGGTATAAAAATCAATTAAAATATAGGTTAGAATTCATAGTTGTATAACACCTTTCAGCTGTACAAAATGTTGCATATTGTGCCTGATTTTGCCTCACATTTTTGCACCATTCATTGAACAATATTTGATTTTTCTGGTAAATTACTGAGGATTACAGTCAGTAAATAACATAAATTAGAGCTTCGTACTTCTTCTTAGTGTTCAGAAAATGCACTTTCATACAGAACCTGTTCTGATTTTTTTGTAGGTAAACTAGAGTAATACTGAACCTGATGTTAATCTTTGTTCATTGCTTACTGATGAGTTATCGGTTCCATCCTCGGAACTAAGCTGGCCAAATATCAAACTCGTGTCAGCCAAAATCTCTCGAGCCGAGTTCCTACCCAGAATGCTCTGCTCCCTGTTACCTCAGATCGAATTTGCAAGTTGATAGCCATGTCAAGCCACTCTCTTCAGCTAAGTGTCTAATTTTTTGAAAGTTTTATATATCGTTTCTACTTTAAAGTTTTTCAGTTTCTGGTATTATTCTCCTACCCCATCGTATCCTTACGACTCTCTCCCTTTAGTTTATTTCTCTTTATTACCCTTTTCTTACCTTGTAATTCTTCATTACCATCATTGGTAATCCTTCTTCCTTCTCTCTCTTCTTACCCTTTTGGGTATCCTTTCCTCTTCTTTTTGGTACTGTTCTTCTTCTTCACATCATTATGTCGGATAAGAAAAGTACCGTTGGTTTTAAGCAGTGTAAGGATTGCGGCTGTAAGTTACCGCTTTCCGATGGCCATGAGTTATGTGTCTGTTGTCTGAATGTCTGCCACTTTACTGTGGATCCCCCGTGTGGGATTTATCGAAATTGTTTGACCAGGACTCTTAACGAGAGAAAGAACAAGTAAATCTTGAAAGGTCTTCTCAAATATCCTTTCTGTGAGGCTATTTCTGGGTAGGAGAGCTCACCCCCTCCTGCAAAACCCCGTAAGAGGCATTCTTCCTTTTCCTCATCGAGGTCACTCCCTTCATCTCCCTCTGGAGATCATAGGGATTTAACTCACAAGAAAGTGAAATTGACTACTACTTCGGCACTGCCACCTCTGACCCTGTCGGCTCCAGGCTCAGCACTGCCCCGGCTGATTCTGGCTCCAGCCATGTCCTCCTTATTGACACCGGCACTGGAGCTCCCGGTGCAGACAATTATGGCTCCAACAGTTCCATCGCAGCCCGTACAGGAACGTCCATGCAGGTATAGTCCCCTTCAGCATGGTTGGTACAATCCCCTTCGGCTCCGAGTATAACGTTATTGTCCTCCACAGTGCAGACACTTTCAGCACCAACATGTTTTTTGTTGCAATCCTTTTCGGCACCGTCTTTGTTACCAGTGCAGACACTTTCCTCAACGGCACCATACCAATCGGTGTAGACACTTGCTTTTATGGTGCAGACACCTTCAACTTCTATGACGCTGACGTCGTCGGTGCAGATTACTTCCACACTGTTTTCTTTGGTGCAGACATCCTCAGTTCCTGGCTCTGCACCTTTTGAATTAGCAAGGACTAAGTACTCTCCTTCCTTGAATCCATTTGTTGGTAGTCAGTATAGTCCGTCGAAGTCCACTTTCCCTCCCTCAGGTGAATGTATATCTCCTCAAAAGCCAACATGCACTCCTCCTTTAACTTCCACACAAATATTGAAGCCCATTACTGTGACAGCAGCTTCCCTTCCTCTGACCCCAATAGTGGATCTCACTTTGGAATCGGAGTCGTCCTTGTGGCCCTCAGTGCACTGGGCATCAGGCTTTTCTCTGGCCAGTGGCTGTGCCATGGGGGAGGGCATTCTTGGTTTCACGCCAATTTTTTCCATGGCACCCTCCAGGAATCCTCCCTCTCTCATGCTTCACAGTCCTCTTGAGACTCCTGGTCTGAGGGTCCACTCGTTGGGGTATGTTGTGACCCAGGTTACGAGGTTGTTGTGCTTGGTTCTGGGCTCCTATTCCTCCTTGGATGGGCTGGCCTTCCAGGCCATGGAGAGGGTGCTTGCCTCCGCTGGCAAACCCCACATGTCGGAGTCCTCTCCCCCTCTGTGCCGCAACTCTCACAAGCCACAATCGCCGGACACCAGGCACATAGGCCTCAGGTTTTTCTTCCTCAGGAGACCCCCTCTTTGCAGTCTTCCCCAGAACCTCCCACTGAGGAAGTACCACGCAAAGCGTCATGCAAGAGGAAGCACATGAACTCCACTGGGGAGTCGTTGACTGAAGATATGGACTTTAATGATGGGGAAGGGTCCCCACGGTCACCCTCTGATGAGGTGTCCTTTGGTGACATCCTCAAGATCCTTAGATAGAGGGGTGACAAAGTCCTCTAATCCTTCCTCTGAGGAGTACATATTCCTGCAGGCCTTTCTTACCCGGCCCCCTATCTCCTGGGTTACCCCACTGGCCAATGAGCTCGTCCAGCTCATCGTCCAGTGTGCATGGAAGGCTCCTGACACCTCGGAAGCGATACCATGGAGGCCTATTAGTCACGAGGTCTTCCAGTAGATGCCATGGTGGTGGCGGCTGCAACTAAGAGGGATTTGGCAGAAGAGAGCCAAACTATCCATCTGCCCAACAAGGAGTCCTGGGTGATAGACAGACTAGGGAAGCGTGTGTGTTTTTTTCATCGACCTTCACCGTAAAGTCTTTGAACTACTTGGCACACTTTACCAGGCTTCAAAGGGATCTTATCGAACAACTCTCTGAAATCTTGGCAGAAGCTGTTTCTGACAAGGTCCGTGACAATGTGGCTTCTCAGCCAGCCAGCCTAGAGTCCATTTCTTCCATGCATCTTATTTCTCCCGCAATGGAAGGAGCGGCTAGAGTGACAGGCACAGGTATAGTCACCAGACGACATGCCTGCATGCGCCTTTGTGACTTTGAAGACTCCTTTAAGGCTTCCTTCATGAACACCTTCATTGAGGCCCCTTCTTTGTTTGGCCCTAAATTTAAAGATACACCGGCAAGGTGAGAACAAGATAGCAAGACCCTATCTGCCAATCAACGATTCTACTCCAGAAATCAGAGGAGTGGGAAGATGTGGCACAGGAAATCACAGGGCTCTTTCCATGATGCATGTGCTGAGTTCTCCCTTAGAGGCAGAGGGGGAAACTCTGATGGAAGACACCCCTTTCACAGCAGAGGAGGTTCGTGAAACCGGGGTTCCAGAGATTCTTTCTGTGGACAACCCTGTCAGCACTCCTGAAGCATTGCCTGACTGCTGACCTCTGGAAGCAGTCGGGAGTCATTTTTCCTTGTACCCCGCTGCCTGGCAAAATATAACCCCCGACTCTTGGGTATAGTGGATAATATTGCATCCCCTTCCATCTTTGTCCAATCTCATCCAGAGTATTACCTGACGTTCCACCCAATCAAAGGGAAGCAGTAGCACACGAAATCCAAAAGCTTCTACAAAAAAGAGTCATCCAGACGGTCCCCCCAGACCAGATAGGATCCGTTTTTTACTCAAGGTTCTTTTTAGTGCCAAAAAAGACAGGGGACTGCAGACCAATTCTGGATCTCAGCACACTGAACAAATTTGTAAAAACAGAGAAATTCCGGATGGTCATGGTTCAGTCTAGCCTTCCTCTCCTGGAACAAGACAATTGGATGCGCTCTGTAGATCTTCAAGATGCGTATTACCACATAAAAATGGACAAATGCTGAAGAAGATACCTCCGCTTCCGCATAGGAGCCAGTCACTGCCAATTTCGAGCTCTGCCCTTCGGTCTCTCTACAGCCCCCAGAGTGTTCACCAAATGCATGGCAGTGATTATCACTCATGTGCGACTTCAAGGATTCCAAGCGTTTCCATATCTAGATGACTGGCTCCTCACTACCCCCACCAAGCGTCTACTGGAAAAAGCCCTGCACTACACTGTCCTCACAGCACAATGCTTGGAAATCGCTATAAACTGGGAGAAGTCCAACAGGACCCCAGCTCAGTCTTTGGAATTCATAGGAGTACTGTTGGACATGAGAAATTGCACAGCATCTCTTCTGGACCACAGGCTTCAAAGAATAAGGCAACAGGTTCAACCGCTGCTCTGTCACCACAAATCTCCCGCTCAATCTATACTCCAACTCTTGGGGTCAATGGCAGCCTCGATCACCATTGTTCCTCTAGCCAGATTCCACAAGAGGCTCCTTCAGTGGTTACTTATCACTCAGTGGTACACTCTACAACATCCTTTGTCTTTTCAGATAAATGTAAATTCGAGATGCAAGCAAGATTTCCTCTGGTGGATGTCTTGAAATCCCCAACAATGGTCGTGCCCCTTCAGCCCCCATCAACTGAAAGCAACGGTGACCACGGATGCCTCCCTGATGGAGTGGGGGGGCTATGTCAGGGAAACTCGGTCCAAGGCACCTTGTCGGCGACAGAGGCCCTTTTGCATATCAGTGTCCTCGAACTGAAGGCGGTGCTGTTAGCATTGTAAGCATTTCATTCCATCCTTCCATCAGGGACTATTGCGATCCAGTCAGACACCATGTCAATGGTCTGGTACATCAACAAGCAAGAGGGCACCAGATCTTACCCGTTATGCTGAGAGGCCTTGAAAATATGGCAATGGGCGATAGCTTACAACCACTTTCTAACTGCAACACACATTCCCAGGAGCTCCAACGTGATAGTGGACAAATTGAGCAGGTGCATTCTACAACCTCATGAGTGGTCCCTCAACCCCATGATAACGGCAAGAATCTTCAACCACTGGGCCCAGTCTTGCTGCGACCTATTCACCTCCCCTACCAACTGCAAGTGCAGCAACTATTTTGCCCTGAGTCCCCCCTCAGGGACAGTCACCGAGAGAAGCTGTAGTCCATGCTTGGCCCTTGGATCAGTATGCTTATCCTCCTTTTCCCCTCATCTCCCAATTTCTGAAGAAAGCACAACAGTTGAAAAGCAAAGTGAGCCTCATTGCTCCATAGTGGCCTCGACAAGTCTGGTTCCCCTTCTTCTGGTCTCACCTAATAGATCAACTCTGGAACCTCAATCCATCCCCAACGTTGATCTCCCATCTGCAGGGTCTGACTCACCCCAGTCTAACAACCCTGAAACTGACAGCTTGGTTTCTCCACTTCCAATGATTTCCAGGCAGGAAAACCTCTCGTCCCCTGTGCACAATATTCTTATTGCATCTCATAAATCGTCCACCAGACTAATCTATCTCAATAAATGGAAAAGGTTTTCTCTATGGACAGCGAATAAACAAATAGACCCCTTGTCAGCCCCAGTTTCGGTGGATGTTCATCGTGCATACAGCTGCAGTCATAACAGATGGGTTATCCTGCCGTCAGGCGGGTCCTCGGTCAGCCGAATTCCAAAGTCTAGGTCCGGCGTCGGTTGTCGTCGCTTCTTCCCTGACGTCAGTGCGACAGGGGTATAAAAGAGCCAACCGACGCCATTTTCTCCAGTCTTTCTTGCTGCGTGGTGCCCAAAGTAGAAGCAGTTCGCAAGTGCCGGTCGGCCAACTCCGGAGATTTACAAAAGTATTTCAGCCGAAGTCTTCTTGAAAGCTAAGTTCCCCGTTGGGGAAACTTTTCTTGCCTCAGACCGATGTCAGACAAAGTTAATAATTGCATTTCATGTGGGAAGCAAATACCGCATAAGGATTTCCACTCTTTCTCTATACCTTGCTTAGGCCCAGACCACGACGTCTCGGCCTGCCATTTTTGTGCTAGATTCAACAAGCGCACTATTAAGCGTCGGGTGGAGTTCGCCCTTCACTTTTTTGGCAAAAAATGTAATTATATTATGTCGTCGGATTCTCCGACTCCAGTTTTGAGCAAAAAACGCAAAGATAAGGACCAACATACGAGGTCCGCACCACCTACTGAAACCACGCTAAGGCCGACTACTGGTTCTCCGGTACTCAGCGAGGCGCCTACGCAGCCCCTGAGTACCGATGACAATGCATTACCGGTGTCTTCAGTACCCGAGGTCTCAGGCTCCTCGGCCCCCATTCCTACTACAGATACCGACGCCACTCCTGGCAGGGAAACTCAGAATTTAGACAGACCTGCCATTTCTCAAGGGGTCTACAGGCCTTCCTCCTTCTCTATTAAAGCCTTCACTAAATCTAAAGCAGCCTTGAAAACCAAAAAACAGGTTCCTCAGACCCCCTCTCAAGGCACCATGCCTAAAAAACAGATGCTTAAAATGGCTGAGGATTTGATTACTTTTATCAGGGGTTCTCAACCCCCCCTCTGACAAAATGCCCAGATTAGAGGAAGACTACCCTTCCTCAGATCAAGCTTCTATTACCTCAGAACTATCTGAGGACCAGGATTTTGCCTCTTCTCCATTCGAAGACTCTGATGCAGAGGAGTCTATTCCCTCGGTCTCCCCCCCTGAGGACTTCTCTTTTGGGGAAACCCTGCATACATTGAGGGAACACTTTCACTGGGAAGGCCAAGATTACTCAGATTCCAAGAAAAGGCTCAGGGAATTTCTTCTGCTCCCCCAGCATAGGCCTCTGGCTATCCCTCCTGTTTTAGATATATTGGATGATGTGTACACAGAAGCCAGCCTTAATCCAGATTCTTTGCCTCCAGCTACTGTTAAACCAGACAGGTATTACCGGGTTACTGATTCTCACCAGTTCCTATATAAAAGCCATACTGCTGACCCAGAAACAATTTTACAGGGTCCCAAGGGAATTAAGGCCTCTACTGCTAAAAACCCATTACCTTCAGAGAGAGATTCCAGAGCTTTAGAAAGGTAGGGGAAAAAGGTGTACACCTCGGCCACTTTAACCATGAGGGCATTAAACTGTCAGTTCCATATGTTAAAGTATCAACAGTTTTTGATATCTCAGCTGAAAAGCAAGATGACACAACCAGAACAACCAGATTTAAAAGAGTTGCAGGATTTGTTGCATAGTGCAGAGCAAGTGGGTAAACATACCTTGCAGTGTGGTTTTGATGCTTTAGAGGCCTCATGTAGAGCTGCTGTTACGGGGTCTGTTATACATAGGCATGCTTGGCTCAAAGAACAAACCTTACCAGATCATGTCAAAGCTAAATTATTAGATGCACCTCTTCAAAAAGATGTATTGTTTGGTGTTAAAGCTGAGGAGGTGCTAAAGAAAATGGAGGAAAAAGTGAAATCAATGCAAACAGTGAAAGATTTCCTGCATGTACAACATCCACGTTTCAGCAGAAACTGGCCTTCAAAAAATTGGTCCTTTCCAGCCATGGACAGACCTCAAAGGGGCAGATACAGGCGTCCAAGGGGTAGAGGGCAACCTCAAGGATCTTTCAGAGCCAGACAGTGGCAAGCACCAACCCCAAGAGGTGGAGAAGATAGATCACAGTCTTTTAGAAAACCGACACAATGACTTCCCCCTACACCTGCCAAGCAAAGCTTTAATGGCAACACCTTTGGGTGGAAAACTGACATTATTCTCAAAAAATTGGCATATTGTTACAAAAGACAAATGGATTCTGGACATTATAGACAGAGGCTGCAGGTTCCACTTTCACACCCTTCCAAAAATGAGAGGCATGCCAAACCTGCCACAAAATCAAAGGGCAGAGGCACAAAAACAAATTTCAGCTCTCATGGACATGAAAGCAATTCAAGAGGTACCTGCAAAAGAACAAGGTCAAGGGTTTTATTCCAGACTATTCCTGGTACCAAGGAAAGACAAAGATTGGAGACCTATCTTAGACCTATCCATCCTAAACACATATCTACAGGTGCCAAAATTCAAGATGCTCACATTACAGCAGCTTCTTCCCATGCTGGGCAAGGAGTCTTGGCTGGTAACATTGGACCTCAAGGAGGCATACCTGCATGTCCCTATCAGACAAGATTGCAGAAGATACCTCCGATTTCTTGCAGGTTCAACCCATTACCAATTCTCTGTATTGCCCTTTGGCTTATCTACTGCGCCCAGAGTGTTTACGAAATGCCTGGCATCAGTAATTGCCTTCTGCAGACTACAAGGGATACAAATCTTACCCATATCTGGACGACTGCCTGATCCAAGCGGACAGCAAGGACATACTATTGCAGCACCTGGCGTTTGTAATAAAACTGTTGAACTTCCTGGGATACACAATCAACAAAAAGAAATCAAAACTAATACCCTCTCAACAAATAATTTTCCTGGGTGCCAGCTTGGATACAACCACCCAGATGGACCTACCTCATGCTAGACAAGCAAGGGCAACTGTCTCAATACTTCAGAAAAATGGCAACTTACACCAGGCTAACTGCAAGGAAAGTCCTGCAGGCTCTGGGATTCATGGCATCTTGCATCCTCCTAATCCCATGTGCAAAGCTGCATATGAGGAAACTTCATTGGTACCTAAAAAACTTATGGTCTCAACACAGCCACAGCTTGGAAGCAATTATACCACTCATTCCATGCCTTCAAAAGGAATTTATGTGGTGGGCTCAAGCTTGCCAAAGAAACACAGGTCTTCCTTTCTTTTTTTTTTTTTTTTTTTCAAAACAGGTTTATTGTTTTAACATATAAGAGAAATATCATAACAATTTTATACAAGTAATTAAAAATAGGTATTATTACAATATTCAACAAAACAACTAAAGTATTTACAAAAACATCCACTACAATCAAATCAATTAATTAAACTAAAATACCATGCTATTGAAATTAAAATTTTTTTAACAAATTTTGTAAATTATCCCATACAATAAAATAAGATGTTTTTCTATTTGTTCTAGTCCTAATTGTGTTTATTTCCATATGGCACACTATATAGGTCTTCCTTTCTGTGTACCTCAAGCAACTCAAATCATCACAACAGACGCCTCAGACTACGCCTGGGGAGCACACATGACAGATCAGTGCATTCAGGGAAAATGGACCCGAAAAGAGAAGCACCCTCACATCAACCAAAAGGAAATGCTAGCCGTGCAAAAGGCTATTATGACCTTCAAAGACCTACTGCATCCTGGCCAGCTATTGATAAGGACAGACAACACCACAGTGATATGGTACATAAACAAACAGGGGGGAACTCATTCATACCCCCTGTGCAGGCAAGCCATGACCCTATGAAACACAGCACTGGAATTGCAAATTCAACTACAGGCACAATTCCTGCCAGGGAAGGAAAACACACTGGCAGACAACCTAAGCAGAAATATGACAGATCCACACGAATGGAAGTTGCATCCTCAAGTTTTCACAAGGATAACTCAGGCATGGGGACAGCCAGACATAGATCTCTTTGCTACCCACAGAAATTGCCAGTTGAAAAAATGTTGTTCAAGGACCTATCATCCACAGGCCTGGAAAGTGGACGCACTTTCCTTCAATTGGGCAACATTGACAGTCTATGCCTTCCCGCCTCTTCCTCTGCTGCCCAAAGTTCTATTAAAAGCCAGAGCAGAGAGGCCGAAAATGATTCTCATTGCTCCAGACTGGCCAAGACAACACTGGTATCCGCTCCTGAGGAGCCTGACACACTCCCCACCATGGATCCTACCGCTAGTCCCTCTTCTGTTGTCCCAGCACAACTACAAAACCCTTCACAGCCATCTCAGAACTCTAAATCTAGCTGCATGGAGAATTCCTTGATTTCCCAACAGTTTCTCCTCTCCAAGGAGGTGCAGGATGTCATCTTGGAGGCCAGAAGACCTCCTACTAGAAAGGCCTACTCCGCCAAATGGAAACGATTTTGTGCCTGGAATCAAGAAAAGGGACAGAATCCTTGGGTAATAAATATACCTCAAGTTTTACAGTACCTAGCTGAGATGTTAAACAGTGGACTTTTTCTCCTTCATCAAGATCCACGCTTCAGCCATTTCTGCACAATACAACACAGATCCTCCTTTATTCTCTCATCCTGTCTTAAGGCAGTTCCTCAGAGGGGCAAAGAATATAAAACCCCGATGGAAACCACCAGTCCCTGCTTGGGACCTCAACTTCGTATTGGAAAAGCTGACCCTTCCTCCCTTCGAGCCAGCTTCTTCAACAGAGTTACAGTACTTGTCATGGAAAACAGCCTTTCTTCTGGCTATCACCTCAGCACGCAGGGTTTTGGAGCTACAGGCCCTCATGGCTGTGCAACCATTCATCATTTTCCATCAGGACAGAGTTTCCTTACGAACCAACCCTACCTTTATGCCAAAGGTAGTATCCAGTGTAGCTTTGAGTCAGACTATCCACTTACCTACCTTTTATCCTAATCCACAAAACAAAGGGGAAAGACTACTACATTCCTTGGACATTCACAGACAACTTCATTACTATTTGGACAGGACAAAGCCATTCAGGAAATCTGAGCAACTCTTTGTGTCCTATGCTGCAGGTGCTCAAGGAAAGGCTATTTCCAAACAGACAGTTTCAAAATGGATAGCCCACTGCATACGCTTTTGTTACTCATTTCATGGAAAAACTGTGCCTGCATGCATCAGATCCCACTCTACCAGAGCCACAGCTACCTCTGCAGCCTTCCTCAGGGGGTCCCTACCAAGGACATTTTGGAAGCAGCCACCTGGAGTTCAGTGCACACTTTCTCCAAGCACTATCACCTCCCACTATACTCAAAATCTAGAGCGGGCTTTGCCACAGCAGTCCTGCAGGGCATCCTAGCCCCTCCTAGTTCCACTTAGTGCCTACCACCCTTATTTAGCTTTGGGATTCTACCCATCTGTTATGACTGCAGCTGTATGCACGATGAACATAGTACAGTTTTGTACCTACCATAAATGTAGTGCTCATACAGCTGCAGTCCAGGTTTCCTTCCCTCCATCCCCTCTTAGGACAGGCCTTATGACAAACACTTTTCATATAACCTTTTTGGGGTATTCTTTTATGGTGTATTTGCTTGCAACTGCTGTTTTTGATTTATCAACATTGCATAACATTATGTTTGCCTTCCTTCTGGGGGCACCTGACATCTGGGGCAAGAAAAACTGAAGAAAATGGCATTGGCTGCCTCTTTTATACCCCTGCCGCACTGACGTCAGGGAAGAAGCAACGACAACCGACGCCGGACATAGACTTTGGAATTCAGCCGACCGAGGACCCGCCTGATGGCAGGATAACCCATCTGTTATGACTGCAGCTGTATGAGCACTCGAACATCTACATTTATGGTAGGTACAAAACTGTACTTTTTGGATTACTTATTACATCTCTTCCACTCTGGGGTGTCTGCCTCTACTATTCGTGTGCATTTAGCTGCCATTTCAAATTTCCACATTGGTTTTTAGGAATCTTCGCTCATTTCACATAGACTCTGTAAAACTTTCTTGAAGGGGGTTATCCACTTAAAACCTCCCTTTAGAGAACCGCTACAACCTTGGGATTTGGCATTGGTTCTGCAAGCTCTAACAGCTGCCCCCTTTGAACCTGCCTCTTCATGTGATGTAAAATATATATCTTGGAAAACTTTGTTTCTGATTGCAATCACATCGGCCAGACGCTTTTCAGAACTTCAAGCCTTATGCATCAAACCTCCCTATTTTATCTTCCATATGGATAGGGTATCACTGAAAACTAATTCTTCTTTTTTACCAAAAGTGGTGTCAGAGCAGTGTGTCAGCCAATCTGTTGACCTCCCGGTGTTCTTTCCTAACCACTCTAACAAAGGAGAGTTTTGCTTGCACTCCTTGGATGTTCATAGGCAAATACGTTTTTATCTGGACAGAACCAAATCAGACCAACTGTTTCTGAATTTTTCTGGACCTATATGAGGTCATCCTGTCTCAAAAGTTACATTGGCTTCATGACTGAGAAATTGTATTACCTTTATCTACAACAAAAACAATCTCACCTTCCCTCACAAAGTGAAAGCACATTCTACAAGATCTATGGCAACGTCAGCAGCTTTCCATGCTAAGGCTTCCCTCAATGATATTTGCTCAGCTGCGACTTGGACCAAACCTCATACTTTTATTCTTTATTACAAATTGGACTTGGCCTCCAGAGGTAGTGCTTCTTCTGGCTCCATGGTGCTCAGGAATGTCCTTCCATGAGGGCCACCCAGGGATACAGGTAGCTGGGGACTCTGTCCCATCAGTAAAGAATGAATGAAGATTAACAACATCAGATAAAGAAGTTAGGTCTTACCATAACGTTCCATCTGTGTTGTTGATCTTCGGTCATTCATTACTTCCCACCCTCCATCTCCGTCCGGAGGTTCCTGGTTGATCTCATATACTCCTTTATTGTAGGTCTGTTATGAACAGAGGTAGCCTCTACTTTTGTCTATCAACTTACTTGATCTGAGGTAACAGGGAGCAGAGCATTCTGGGTAGGACCTTGGCTCGAGAGTTTTTGGCTGAAGCAAGCTTGATATTTGGCTGGCTCGTTACCCCCCCCCCTATTATTTTGGCTTTGTCCAGAATTCTGTAGCAAAAAAGTTGAGAGGTGTGATAGATAGTGCGTAACTCAGCATGCCCAGAGCATGGAGAGTTCTAAGTCTGTGTAATGCATGTCTTCATAACTGTGCACCACCGCATGCAGTGAAAGCCTCTAATAGCAGCACTGTGCCAGCATGCAAAACTCATTTGTTATGTCAGCCACAGTCCTTACATGAAATTATAATGACCCAGAGTTTGACTGGTAAGTTGCCCAGCATTGAATAAATATGTCCAATATGGACTTGTCTTAATCAAAACATCTTGAAAAAAATAATATGGAATCCAGTTAGGAACAGCACTGTCTTAAACATTCTCCCAACAAAAGATCTTCCTGCTTCCCATCCATTCTTGTACCTTCCATAACTAATGCAGATCATAATACCACCATGTTTAGCCTAAGTGTAGAATCACACTCACTCATAACTAGTTCCTCCTAAGTTATGAGTGGAAGCTGTGATGCATATAATAAATAGCATGTTTATGAAAAAAGACTGAGATAATGTCCTCAGTGATCTTAATCTGTCTACACAGGATTAACTTCTGCCATAATAAATATGTACTAGTCAGATGGAAATATAAAGAGATGTTCAACAAGAAAATTTCTTTGCAGAAGTAAAAAAAAAATGATATACAACAGAAGTAATAAGTACTGCTTAGCCTTCAAAAATTATCCTATTTGTATAAACTAGTGTAAGTTAAATATAGTACAGAAGGTGCTTCTACTCATATCAAATCTACCGGATCTAGCAATGAAGTTAACTTGGACTCAAAGGTTGAAAGCAATAACTGAAAGGGAAAAATTGTGAAAATAACATGTTATCAGTAAACAGTGATGTGCTTGAAGAAAAAAAAGTGTGTGTTAATTTCATAGTATACAAATAAATGTGTTAGTGTTATAGAGGTATGAGGAGAGATGTCACTCATATAATTGCAGAAATGGCATCCGTCAAAATACAATTAAAAACTTAAGCTTCAAGGAAGCAGATAACATATCATGTGGGTTCCTATGCAGAGTCAAGGAATATCTAACTAAATCCTATCTGTTTTGTTAATCACAACAGTAATATGTGGGCACCACCCAATCTTTTGTGACAAGCTTAGTGATACCAGTTTATAAAGTGTGGCGTGGGGAGTCGCATTAGAATCTGTTTTAAACCCATCAGCATGACTGGTATTCTTTATCAAGTCATGGCGAACATCATAATGGAACTTATACAGAATAACACAGTATATATGGTTCTGTTAGATATGAGCAGTATGGGTTTGTTGAGGGATAGATTCCTTTTGAATCATATGGCATTTTTTTCAGGAGGCAATAGTAGCACTTGGTGAATGTCTGACAGTGCCTATTACTTATTTTGACCTTACTAAAATACTTTTATTTTTTTTCTGTTTTATTTTACATTTGTTAACCGGGAAAGTCCAACTGGACACAGGTCCATTTTCAGTGGAGGCCCGGGGAGAAAAGCTCCAATTACATAAACTGACAAGTTCACAATGATAGATATTTACATTCAGGAAGTTAACATTTTAAGACTCACAGTATAATACAAATTTAAAGGAAAATATGAATAACTTAGAAGAGAATATAACTTAGCAGATATTACATGGTACATTCAGAACAAGATGTATTATATATATAGAAATCATTCAGTAGTAGGCAGATAGAGTAGTTGGTACTATTGTCATATCTTGACAGTTCAGTGTGTTTAATTTCTCAGGTGTTACAGGAAGTTACTGTGAGTAGTTTAATGGATGACATAGCAGTACATTTAGAATATGAAAAATTGTACATTGATTTAATATAATAGAAAAAGAAGTTGGTGATACTTGCTTATTATGACAGTGGATTGCATATGATATATGTTAATTATTATATATTATAATTTTATATATATATATATATATATATATATATATATATATATATATATATAAGCATATTATTGCTTATGGTTACATAAAGGCCATATTTAGTATGTGACTCTAGCTATCATTAATGGAGAGTATGGTAGTTATTTAGAATTCTGGTATTTATCATGGGGTGAGACATATCCTGGGGTGCGATTGTACATCTGCGGTGGTACAGCGGTAGCGTTGTTGCCTCACAGCAAGAGGTTCTCCCGTTCGATTCTCGGCTGAAGTGCGGGGAGTGCCTAATGTGTGGAGTCTGCATGTCCTCCCCACAGTCGGGTGGGCGTTCAAAAGACATGAGTAAAAGGGAGTGCCTTCGTTGAAGGTTGAACGTCGAGCTGACACCTCGGCGTTTGTCAAAATCTACTGCCAATCATTAGCGCACTAGAGTTCCACTGTGGCGACCCCTTACCGGGAAAAGCCGAAAGGCAACAACATTCTGGGGTGAGACAAGAGCATAGCCTGTTGTTCTTGAGTTGAGTTTTAAGAAGTTTTTTTGAATTGGGTGGTAGAATTATTGGATATTAGTTCGGTAGAAAGGGCGTTCCAGAGTTTTGAAATGGAGTGGCTATAGACAGCTTTACCTGCCTCGTTGTTGTGTTTGGTGACTTCTAGGTGATTTAGGGTACTAGATCTCAAGGTTCTGGCTGTGATGTGAGGTTGTATAAGTTGTTGAAGAGCTGGGATTTTGTCAGCGTGGTAAAATACTTTGTGTGCTAGTGACAGTTGATTTAGTTGCAGTACTTGTGGGAGTTCTAGCCAGTTAAATTTGTTGAGGGACTCACAGTGATGGGATTGGTAGGGTGACTCTGTAGCAAATCTTGCTAACTTATTATCGTAGGTTTCTAGTGTTTTATGAAGGTTAATTAGCACAGGGGATGCGTAGAGCAGGGTAGAGATAGTAGGTGTGTCCTGGCTATTGTTGTTTTAGATTGCTTTGAAAGATAGTGTCTGTTATGATAGAGCAGTCCTAATTTTTTGTGAACTTCCTTTATGGTTTGGGCTATGTGAACTTCAAATCAAAGGTGGTTATCAATTTCTACACCTAGTAGTTTGGTGTGAGTGGCAGGGATGCTAGCAGTTTTGTTTTTGGAGGGCATAGTAAAGGTATATAGTAGGGGGAGGGCTCCATGAGAGCTGAAGAGGAGTAATTTTGTTTTATTAGGGTTAAGAATGAGTTGGTGGTTGGTGAACCAAGTTTCAGCTAGTGAGAAGCACTCTTGTGTTAGGGAGAGGAGGTGTTCGGGTGTGGAAGCTGCACATATGATAGTGGTGTCATCTGCGTATTGTATTAATGAGGCTTTAGATGTGGTAGATGGGAGTTGATTGGTGAAGAGAGTGAAAAGTAAAGGACCTAGGATGGAGCCTTGGGTTACTCCAGTGGAAACAGGCAGTAAGGAAGATGTTTGGTTCTGCCATTGTACTGCCTACTGCCTACCTAATAGATAGTTCTCAAACCATGTAATAGAGGAGATACTAAGGTTCAGGGCTGAGAGTGAGTGGAGAAGTTGAGGGTGGTTAACCATATCAAAAGCTTTGGATAAATCTAAGAATATAGCAGATACTAATTGCCCATTATTTCTGTGATGATTAGTGTTGTTAGTGAATGATGTAAGTGCAGTGATGGTACTATGGGAGGGTCTAAAGCCATGCTGTTGTGTTAATAACAATTTGTTATCTAGTAGGTAAGCCATGAGTTGTGTGTGTATTACCTTCTGAAGGATTTTAGATAAGGGTGATAGTATGGCAATAGGCCGATAGTTGTTATTAGTTTTGACACTAATTTACGTAAGTAAATAGTTTGAAAAGGAGTAGCATTTTCAGTGAGTGGTTAAACAACAGCATGTAACAGTTCAAGGTATATGGTTGTCTGGCTGTGCCCAGAGGAATTATCAGTGTATCCCACAGAGCTATACTTGGGAGACGACTTTTTTTTTTTTTTTTGGGCTGCTCTTTTCACATATAAAAGTTGGATCAGTCTATGAATAACCAGATATACTCACAGCTGCAAACTGGTTTACATAATTAATCTAGCAAACTGTGCCAAATTTCTCCGAGACGTTGCTCATAAAATACATACCTGGTTCAGTATTAATGAACTCATATTAATGTCAGTAAGTGTAACATCATGGAAATTGAAAAAAAAAGGCATAAATTATGATTACAAAAATAAATGGTCAAATCATGAAGGCTAATAACAGACAGCAGCTTAAATGTTGACTACTGTGCATCCATGAAAGTCGGAAAGTATATGCTTTAGCCTAAATAATTTTAAGGAGCATGTCTAATCTCTCCAAGAGAGATCTATGTACTACTTTATACCTCACTGATAAACCTGTTATTGAAAACTGTGTTGTATTTTGTAGCCATCCAACAAGCCACCTGAAAGAAATTGGAAGAGATACAATGATTTCTAACCAGAAAAATCATGGGACTGTAAAATTAACTATTTAAAAGGGCTTAAGGAACTGTCATAGTACTGCTTGGGGGAGCTAACATCAGCCTGATATTAAAAATAAATATCAGTAATGGAAAAAATGTGACAGATACATTGCACAACAGGTTTCAACACTATGCAATAAACTTTCCCTTACATTCAGAAGTCAGTCATTAACTACCTTCAAAAAGCATATTTATGTGTGTATGGGAAGTAGAAAATATATCAACATGCGCTTATGTCGGTCAGACATCTTGAAGATCAGTAAAACCTGACATTCTAACTTTAAGCTGCAGAGCATTCACATTTTGTATAAACAACAGGTCTTCTTAGTGAAGAAGTGAAGTGCCAGTCTCAAGACAGAAGAGTAAGATTGTTTCTTCCTTTGGGGGGATGGAGGAGGATGCAGACATTAGCATTGCATAATAATGGCACTGCAGTAAAAAAAAAAAAAAAAGATTCCCAGATTTCTGTAGCCTAAGTAAAAGATCCATTTGAGAAAAAAACAAATTTTGTTGGACAGGACATTATGGCGCCATAGAAAGTTCCTCCATTTTGTAATGTAAGAAGTATATTTTAATTGTGGTAGATTATACCACCAGGTAAGCTGAGGCAATTGTCCTGTCCTCCCTGTAGATGAACAAGAAAGTTGATGGTTCATGCAAATTTTCTTATGAGCTGCATTCTTGCAAGACATTATTACTAATGTAAGTGTTTGCTTTGTGGCACTATTGATTTCCATGTGTTATAGAGATATAGTATATCGCATGACTTCATTACCAATTACCTTTTCATAACATTTAATAGTGCTGTTCAGAAATGTTCCATTTTTTTGCACCATAGCATGAAATGACTTGAAGAAGTCCCTGTCTGTCTATGTTTGCACAGTATGAGGTGTCTCAGACATCCATAGGATATTCTTCCTTTTACCTGTCATATGGACACTTATTTATGGCAGAAGACTTTGTACAGGAAAATATGGAAGACACACTTTTTAAGGAGACTAGTCCCGTACTGGATTTATGTCTTCAAATTTAGGCAGAAGCTGAAGCAGTTTATGGGAATCTTTTGGAGCAACTTGCAGCTGCTCAGCAAAACAGTAGAAACAGAAAGTGCTATGTGAGTTATGCAATGTGAATCAGGAGGTTATGGTTGGATCTGCGGATCAGGATTCATGGTCGGGTCCATGGATCAGGAGGTTATGCTCAGGTCTGTAGATCAATAAGTTATGGTTTGGTCTGAAGATTAAGAGATTATGCTTGCAGTTCCTGTCAAGACTAGTAAGTTAGAGATTGGACACATAGGACCACATTAATTCATGAGGCCAGTGAGTGATATAATTTGTATTATGGAATTCCCCAACAGGAAACAGACTTCTGGATTGCACATTCGCTGTTGAAGGCATCCTCCAGAAGGTGTCTTGGTGGGCTGAACCCCCTCCCGAAAGTGCACTGCATTGCCACCCTTTCACCTTGGGATTGTGGCTGTAAATAGCCTGCTCTGGCCACCATCCTTGGCCTCACTCTTCCTCCCATAGCCTTCTTCACCATTGAAGCTAGCTAGCTTGCAATTTCACTTTTTTTTCTAGTGTATAATCTACAGTTTGAAGGTGTGCATTAAAAACATAATGCCTGATCTTTATTGTATTTTTTAAATAAATTCTTGTCCTCCCATGTTTTACTTATTTTTGCAGATTGCTGATCCTCTAGTAGGGTAATATTCCTCTCCTTAAATGTGACATTGGCATTTCAGACCTAGTTTTAAAGGTTAAATTAAATCAAATCATGTATACTATAAGTTTCATGGATTGTTATATTCTTGTTCTTGAAAGATATAGAACCCTTACCATAATAAGATTAGTTTTATTCAGGGGCACTCATTTAATGCTGAGTTTACCTCTTGGTGTTGTCTGCTAAAAGGATTTGCTATTGTTTGATTAGTGGTGGCACATATTATTTAGAAAATTTTTCTCATTTCCTTTTTAAACATTCTTTAGCAGCTAGCAAACGATAACAAATTTCCCTCAGTTTCCATCACCTTTTGAAAACCATCCGTGCATAATCTGTTTTTTAATACTGTTAAACCATTTGTTATGTTATGTAGCAGCCTTATCTTACAGAATGTTCCTCCTGGTCCTTGGGAATAGTTAAATGAAAACTTGAGAAGAAGGGGTCTTTATGCATGCCTTTCAATTTATCTTTCTCTGAGGGCTAAGTACATAGTCTTTGTCAAATGTATAACACAGATCCTTCCCGGTTCTTAAAATTACTGGTAATTTGTTGTAGGACAACATGACACAAGTGTTTATAAATGTAAATTTCACTTGGGCTGGCATTATTTTAACAGATCTGCAGAGACTGTACTTCATGCTGTGTTACTGTGGAAATCAAGGGTTTAATTAGCTGCATTTATTAAGTAAAACCATTATTTCTGCTTCCGTAGTTTTATGTGTCAGGAGCTATACAGGCATAGCAATAGATCTACACTTTTATTCCATGCATTTCTTTAGTATGCTTCTGGTACTGAGTTCAGTCTTATACTTGTGTTTAATGTGAAGGTGTTATGTATCATCAGTTTCATGCATATCCCGGTACAAAAGGTAAGGAGTATATAATGCTAGAGTTCAGAATTTTAACAACATATCCCTTCTGCCTCAGTGCTGAGCTGTTCAAACAAAATGAGAGATGTACTGCTTTGGCAGCAGCAAGGCCAGATTCAGCACTAGGTGACCAAGACAACTACCTAAGGCCCTGTCATGGCAGGGGGTCCAGCCAAAACATTACATTTAAGTTTTCTTACTTTGCTAAATGACCATGTACTATTGTTTTAAAAAAATTAAAAAAAAATCCTGCTTTGCCCATGCACACACCCTGTTGCTTCCTGCTGTCAGCCAGTGAAACAGGACAAGCGTACATGTGCAGATTTCAAAACATGAGTGCAGCGAGCACATTGGTTTTACAGAGGGAGTGAGTGTGTGAGTGTGAGTGAAATGCCCTACTTATGTTATGGGGCTTTCTCAACGTCAGGTACAGGGTGAAAGAACCGTAATCCAAATGCTAGATTCAGATCTGGTATATGCAAAATGCATTGTTCTGCTAACTTAGTAGACTGCTAGTTTGACAGAAGTGGAGGAGGGGGGCTTGCCATAATGGTTAAGGTCTTTACCTCACAGATCCAAAGTACAGGGTCTGATTCTGACCTCTGGGTATTGACTAGGCAAGATTCATATACTAGTACTTGCCTATGAACCTATAAGACATAGGGAAGTCAAAAATAAGATGTAGGTGTCCTGCAAGCATGCAATCACCCCCCCCAAAAAAAAAAATTTATAACAGTATGCTATATAAAGTAATATTTCTAATTTTATATGGCTTTTAGGTTGTTGAATAGAAGGTGCTGCTACACCATTTATATCGTCTGTAATTGTTTTGCTTTATTCATTGCACTAATGAATGAATGAATTCATTAAAAGGACTGGATTGTGTAATGTAGTCTTCAGCAAATGCAAAGGGTTTGGCATTTGTCAGGTCATATAATCTGCATTATTCAGTGATGATCATAAAAGTCTGATCTTCAGCATTCATTATGTAATCTTTGTTGCATATTATTGTGGTACAGTCTTGTCTACAAGATCCGATTGTGAAGGATTTCTGTATTTAGTTAAAAACTGTTAGTCTGCCAGCATAGAAAAGTAAACTCCAACTTGTTAATGAGCTGCTTACTGTAGCAAGGGGCCACGGTTTGAATCTTTCCATTATTTACCTCCTGTGTAACATTGAGCAAGTCATTTAACCAGACCGTGCTTTGGAGCAATTGGAAATTTGTGCTAGGCTTAATGGTCCCCAGGACTGCATGCCTAATAGTGATGAGCCTGTCGTCGTTTGCCAGACATTTCCTATTGCATAGCTGATTTAGTTCAGGAAATGTTATGGCAATATCACCGGCGCACACTTTTTTTGAATGCAGCATAGGCTATTTATTCTTCAAGGGCAGCATGCACTGTATTTGTGGACGAAGCACTGAAATGCAAAGTTGTTTGCTAGCAGCAACCTCTGCATTAGTAGTAACTCCCTTTAATGTGGAATTTATTTAGATGACTTTTACTTCTACACAGATTGTGCATATTGATTTATCATATGTTATCAGATGGTTAATATTTCTTGTGCTTCTGTCAGTACTCTTCTGTTTAAACTATGCTACATATGGCTGGATCTTAAGGTATGACGATTGAGATCTTTATATAGATTTATGCAGTTCATACAAATCTACCAGTAATGTGCATGCAATTTATTTCTTCATAATAATAAGGGATGCACACTGTCAACAAAGTAGCTATAACTGGTGGTGGAGGCTGTCTTTGGAAGAAAGTACCTTATGCTTCCATCTGGTCATTTTTTAAATGGTCTTTAATCTGGCTTTGTAGGATTAGTGTGTGTGAATTAAGTTGGAATACTTTGGCTAGTGTGTTTGACTTAATGACCAAAAGTGCATATTTTAGTTATTTTTTCTCACTCAGATATCTGGGAAGGATGCAGTCAACAATATAGGTATAATTGCTGGGCTTGGGAGATGCTTGTTTTTAAAAATGACTCTGCTGAGCTGATGAAGTTAAAAAGTGGCCAATCTGTCTATGCAGAACAATTGGTGCATTTGTGTAAAGCACGGCTGTTTTTTGTCACTATTATGTGTGCAGTTGTTGATAAAGTGGCCGTAATTAAGTAGGGATATTGGTGGATTATCATGATAGCAGTTTGTATCCTTTTATGGTAAAAATTTTCTGAAATGAGTACTGGTGTCATTTTTTTCATACATTCTGTTTCACTGCTTATTGAAAAAAATGTTCAAAACTATAACTTTTTTAAATGCACGCTGACAGTTATTGCAGTATTAAACAAGAAGGTGAACCAAGAATACATGCATGTATGCATGGTTCTAAAATGTGTTCAGGGGTCCCGTGGTTTGAAAACAGCATGAGTCCCAAGGTGTGCTTAATCCACCACTGTTCAAATATTTTTCAATGAATGTGAGTTTCAAGGAAAGAAATGTTTACTGTTACTCATTCTGTTTTCAATGTGAGACTGTTTTGTTTACAAATGGCCATTAGTGTGTACAATAAAATCTGAAATAAAAGTTTCAAGTTAAATCCAAATCTCTATAATCATTATAAAATTAAAGAAGAAAATAACAGAGTGCACGCTGGCAGGTTTGAACAGTATTTATGGTAATCAGGAAGAGACGGGCAATAATGGGACATTAGAATGTCTGGGGTAGGGGGCTGGTCCATTACCCTGCCTAGGACCTATTTGACCATAATCTGGTTCTGGGCAGCAATGAACATAGGAATTTGTTTCTGCTTAACTGCTTCTGGTATTTGATATATGATAACCTGGCTTTTATGATAGTTACTGATTTTATGCCTGTGTGATCAAACAGTCACAGTAATGGGAGGTGTCTTCTGCATTCACATTACTGAGGCTCATCAAGCATTGCTAATTGTGTCTCTCTGCTCATTTCTGAAACTGCTACATTTGCTTGCTTTCAGTCGCAGGTTGTCACATTTGCTTTTGTGTCTTATACAGATGGAACACATGCACATAGAGAGAGACACACACTTTCTCATCTTTCTTAGGTGAGAACTTTACTGATCAATGCTAAGAAGACCAAGTCAATGCAGGTGTGTTGCTAGGTAGGCATAGGACTCCATGGCACTCCCTCCCCCTTAGCACTCCAAGTTCTTCCCATTTCTTTCCCATCTTAGCCTTGTCAGCCTCTCTAGATTGTTTTTCTTTCATATTTTGTCTTGCCCTTCAGGTGTTATTTTTTTGTCTGTCCTTTTCAGCGCAGCTTAACGTGGCCAAGACTACACTGTAATAACTGTAGAGAAAATGTATTAAGCCTGGGGTCTGGTGGCCATTAAGACCCCAGAAACCATGTGGTTCTAGATGCTGTGAGGTGTATTTTAGAGTTTTCTTTCCAACCTTTTGATCCATTTTTTCCTCCACTGTTTCAGTACTCCCTGACTGGCTAAAACTGCACTGCAGTAATTGTGGAGGAAATAACTGAACCATGCTGAGGGTAGCCATTGAGTTCTAGATGCTCTGATGTACTTCTTAGAAGTTTTTTCTAATCTTTCCTTCAAGCGGTAGCCTTAATGAAAATCATAGCTATGGAATGGCATTCAATCTCAATTTATTTCTTTCAGAGATGAAGGCTTAGTCTTCAAAGCTGACAAAATAATAGCTCCCAGTAAACTGAGAGGACAAATGCTTGCAAAGATGCATAAATCACATCTGATAACTGTGCCTGCCACCCTAACTTTCCTTACCCCATAAAAGCTAGTCACCTTGTTTGTACCTCTCTGGCATTAGACTGGGATGAAATTGAAAGGAGGAATGGCCACAGTCTTATATTTTAGTTTGCATCAGCTCCCAGTAGTGTTGAAGTACTAGATGCCATGGACAACATTTTAGATTTTTTTCTGACATTTAGATTCAGTGATGGCCTGAACAAGAAGAATCATAACTAAGGAAAGAAATTCCATATTTATTTATCTTTTTAGGAGGCAAGCTTAATGGTCAAAACAGACAAAGTAGTAGTTCCCAATAAATTGAGAAGACAAATGCTTTCAAGGACACAAATCTGTCTTGGAAGAGTGCCTACCCCAACAAAAGATAGCTAGATTCTTTATATCCCAATGATGCCAGATTTGGATAAAAATAAGAAAAGGCCACAGTAATATATTTCATCTTGTTGCTGTCAGGGGTGTATATACAGCATGCCTCCCTACCTCTATCCCCAAAGAAAGCCAACTGTAAATGTATATAATGTTTGATTTTGAGGAATGTTAAACATAAATAAATACGAATAACATAATGATCATGGCTATTGTTAACAGAATGTGTAGTCCCACTCAGTTTGGGAGGTGAGCTCTATTAAGTGCAAAAAAGGGTGCTAAGAACTTTTAAGTTTATCTGCGTAAAGATGTATATGGTTAAGCATCTTTTGGGTCCTGTGATCACATGCCTAGTATGTTCCTATGCTTCATTGAGAAGCTACAGTGGTCTACACAAACCTCTGACGTTTGATTGTGAAGAAAGGTAAGGAAATAATAACCACTCTATCCCAGCTCCCTCCCCTGGTATTTTATTTCTTATTTATTGTTTGCTGACTGGGTTGGTGGACTGATCCAGGTAAGACCTATTTCAACCAGCATCCAGAGGTTACAGAACACATTATACATGCAGATATACAGAGGAGACTACAACTGACTTTTTTATTAGAAACTAAATGCTCATATATATACAGAGCATGGCAGTGCAGCTTAACTAAAACAAAACTAAGTCACAATAATCATTTGTACATATTTATGCAATATGATCATTGGTGAGAAGGCTTAGTTGTTAAGGGTGGGATGGATGTTAATGTCAGGAGAAGGAAGAAGTGGAATAGTGTATGTGAGGGTGGGAGGAATTCATTAGTTCAGAGATGGGGGATTACGATACTGAGTAGTTGAGGTGTGGGTGTTTAGGATATTAGTATAGTCTCTGTGAGAGTACTAGGTGTGTTTGAATGGTAAGGTGTGTTTAGAGAGAGTGGTCTTTGGTTGGGTTATTGAAGTATGTACAGCTGACCTTTTGAGCTAGGTGTGTGAACAGTTAATTTCTAAATGAGCTGTATGAGTTTAAGTTGTATAAGTCGGGGGTAGTGAGTCCCAAAGTTTGGCTACCAGAACTCGGAATGTATGGTCTGTGGATTGTAGTGTATTTCTATGCCTAAGAAGTACTTGGAAGATATTGCTTTGTGATCAAAGGTCATGTGGAGTATCTTTAATGGCTGATCTGTGACCAAGGGAGGATGAGTTTTCACTATGGATGGCCTTGTAGATGAGGCTTACTAAGCAAGAGGAGGTCTGTTTTCCCTTTTAAGGGAGGCTGTTTGGCTCTTGTATTGTGGAGCAGTGATGCTCAAATTGTGATGATAGGAGAATGAAACAATACTTTGTTTGAGAGCATCTGTAGATCTTTGTGATTTTTATTTGAACCGTAGTGTATTGGTAGGGTATGTTCTAATTAGAGCTAGAGGATGTTTTTTCCTATTTCATTCCTTCCTTCGCTCCTTCTGGAATGAAGAACTGCTTGATTCGATGGCAGGAAAAGACCACTGAGTTTATTTGTGTCTTAAGGCGTTAATATGTGTGGACATGTTTAGGTTTGAGTCAAGACCTACCCCTAGGTATTTAAATGAGGTGACACATCCGGTCTGTATTATAAGATCGATGGTTGAAAACATCGAACACCATATGGTCGACGTCTTCAAATATCGAACTTATAAAAACCACAACAAAAAAAAAAGAAAAAAGTGCCCTAACGGGTTTAAGCAGAGGGGCAAGCCCCCCTGCACTCCCCCTCTACTTAAATATACCAACTCCGACACTGCACTACATTGCAGTAAACAGAAATCTCCCTTATGGAGATTTCCGTTTACACGTTCGATGTTGTGCACTTTTGCTATTCTCATGTCAACAATATCAGCTTCGATATTGTCAGCTTTCGAGAATATAATATAGAACTGCCACATTCAATGGGTTGTGTGCTATACATGAGTTGTGTAGGAAGAGGTGAAACTTTGTTGATTTTTTTTTTCTGGTGAAAGACCACAAGTGTTGTTTTTTGATGTTTATGGTTAGCAGGTTACGTTTTTATCTTAGGTGCAATTTTAGGAGAGTGTATCATAGTTCATGCAGAATGGTTTGATGTGAGGCAGAAGAGTAAAAGAGAACTATATCATATGAGTATGATATAGTATAATGATTGCTGTTTTAAGATATGCTGGGAGGGGACTGATGAACGTGCTGAAAAGGACGGGTACTATTTTGGATCCTTATGGAACTCCTATGGTTTTTTTTTTGGTGTCAGTGTGACCTGTTGTATCTCACTATGAAGGTGCCATTTGAGAAACAGTTGTTAAACCAGCCTAGTGTGAAGGGGCCAAAGCTGTATAATGCATGTGACTAGAGTAGTAGTACGTGAGTCAAAGGCTTTGGTAACTTGTACAGAAAGGCAGCCGCAAGGCGCCCTTTATTTGGGTTTGTGAGTATTTTGTCAGTTAATGTGGGTGGTGCTTTTTTTTTCTATGAAGCCATACTGGTGTGGGGAGAATATGTTCTATCTGTAGATATATGAGTTAAGCTGATTATACAAAGTAGGTTTAACAGGATGGTATTTGCTACTGTTAGGTTTGGAATACTGGCACTCTGAATTACTTGGTAGAGGTGGCTGTCAATCAAGAATCTGTTTAGCCTTTGTTAATTGTTTCCTAGGAGGTTGATGTTGAAATCTCCTAGGAGCAGGATATGCTTGCTTGTTTGGATGTGGTACAGGATGGCTTTGGTGGTCAATTTAATGTCTATAGTAGAGATGGGTGGGGTCAGTAAACAGGGGCAGGCATGATATCCATTTTCCCAGGTGACAAATATTCTGGAGTAGCCTTTTGATCCATTTTTCCAGGTGGAAAATATTCTGGCATAGCCTTTTGGGGCTGTATTCATCTATACTGGATGATGTGGCTATTAGATTACATTTTACAATAGTTTCTGTAAGGATTAGGAAGCTACTACCTGGGTGGTTTCCTGGTCTCTCCATGCTGGGGATGTTATTGTTGTTAAAGTAAGTTTTAATAATGCTTAATTGTAGCCAAGTTTCAGTAAGGGGACATGTATCTGTGTTATTTTTGTGTGAGCCAAAGATGAAATTAATCAAACTTCTGCGGTTGTATGTATATCTTCTGTGCCGTGGTCCTGGATAGGGATTCCTTTTAAATTCTCAAATATTATGTCGACTCACTAAATGAGAAAATTTAAATTAACAAAATCCTTGAATGGTATATTTTGCCACTGGGAAACTAACCACTTGGCCACCATGGTGAACTTTGTCCTTTTCTCCACTGTAATTCATAGGGTCATAGGTAGGTACTAGGCTATCGGCCCTCAGGCCTATATAAGCATAGCCAAAAAGGTTCCCTAGCTTTCGCCACCCAAGAAAATTATTTTCCTGTGCCCCTGTCAAGCAGCGCTGCAGAAGTGATCTCCTGGGGTGAATTTTCTATTTCCCATCCAGTTGTAAAGGTTTTCCTAAAGAGGGCCAATGAGGAGCTTTGCTTGACATGAATGGGTAGTTTGTTCCAGAGTATGGGAAGTTTGTGAGACAGAAATCTATCCCTCCAGCATGTTCTGTTTATTGTGGTGACAAGGTTTAGGTCCCTGGAGCATGTGGTTCAGAGAGATTGGGATTTCTTTAAGTGTAGCATGTCCAATAACTCTGGGTTTGACATAGCTTTGTATGTTAGGCAGAGTTCACCTCTGAGTAGGCGATATGCGACAGAGTAGAGCTGGAGATTTTTGTGACGGTCTGCGTATGGCATCTGTTTGAGGCTGGTAATCCTCTTAGTGAGGTATTTATGTGTCCTTTCCAATTGTTGTAGGTGTCTTGTGAGATACATACCAAACGGGGCATTGTACTCTATAATGTGCGGTCTCAGAGTTGGCATAATTAGTTAGGGGGTGTGAGGGGTGAAGCCCCCCACATTGGGGGTTGTGGAAGCCAAATCCCCCCACTTTGGTAAGTTTAATTTGCTTCGGTTTTTGTTTTAGCTATTGGTGGCCAAGTAGTTAGTTTCCCAGAGACGAAATACGCCATTCCAGGAGTTTGTTCATTTAAATTTTCACTGATGTCATCTCGCTGTTATGTGAGTCGACATTATGCTAATTCGGTGTTATGACAGATCCCTGGATAGAAGTGCATATCACAACATAGCTGGATTAGTATGCGAAGGAGTTTGAGAGGTGTATGTGGTAGTTGACTTGTGGGTGCATTTAAACATAAAGTTAATGGATGTTTCCTGTTGATTTTGCTTATGCTTAGGTAAGGGAACATAGTAGAGTGAGGTAGTATGTAGGGTGAGATCTAGGTGGTGTGTGTGTCTTGGACCATGTGGAAATATTGTCTGTATAGTGATTGTCATATGATGTAATCCATAACATTTAAGAGTGCTAATGAAGGGGATAAAAAATGTGAGGAATTTAGGTAGATCATGAAGTCCTTTGTGTGTGTCATGTCTGGTCTGCTGTCACCTGTTTTGTTTTGTTGAAATAATTGAGAATCATTGGAGTTTTGTAGAAAATAGAATTTGCTTCTGAAAAAAAGCATGTTTTTACAGATGGCAGTGGTTGTCATTGGTTAAAGTAAAAGTGAGTGTGATGAGAAGGAGAGAGAGCCTGGTGTGAAGTAGGTGCCAGTTGGATTTTAAAATACTCAGGCAGCGATGTTCACTGTAAGGCCTAAGGTAAACATATCTGAGGATTTTCTTTTTGTTTTTCATTTTTTTTTTTTTTGCAGTATGTCTAGATTGCAATTGGAATGAGTAGATATGATGGGAAATCCATAGTAGTAGTGCATTTAGGGCAATAGCTCATCTGGTATCTAATGTGAAAAAATTAGTTATTTTATATGCTGGACTGAACTGATTGAAGACTTTGTTGACTTGACATTTGATGTGAATGTGGAAACAAAAGTCAAGTATTATTTGTAAGTATTTTTGTGATGAAACTATTTTTTTAAACACCTTTATTGAATTATCACTTGTGACATAGGCAAATTTACATTTATACAAAAGTAATCAAATGGTATTAAATTAACATTAACAAACATTATACTTCACATATATTATATTAGTTATTTTGGTAAATTTTCCCATGGATGTACATAATGCTATTGTTGTTTTCTATATCATCCATTTTAATTTTCCATGTTGGTATTTTTTCTTGATGTTTTTTAATTTCTTTATTTATATAATCTTTATCTCTTATGCTTATCATCTCCAAAAAAAAATTTTGTACTTGCATTTAAATATTTTCACGATTAATTTCTCATTCTCTTCATTTACCAACTTTAATACTCTATTCAAGTTTAAAAAAACAGAATAGACAGCTGGATTTAATAAAATACAACCAGCCAGTGAATTCAACACAGGTTTATTGTAAAATCTCTGTCTCGGACGTCTCTGCCCAAAAAAGCCTTCAAGGATTAAAGAACATCATACAAAACTTGCCTAAAATACTATAACCAATTAACAATTAAACAATTAAATAAGCATTCTCCAATTTAAGCATCATGCCCTTGTAATTTATTTTATATTGGGGAGATCAAGAGGGCATTCAAAGTGAAACTATTAGAACATGTAAGGGATATTTATAATAAAAAGGAAGAAAGCTCTATAGCAGTACATTTTCAGCAATTTCATGATAGTAATAATGAAGGGTTACAAGGAACTGTTTTAGAGAAAATAAATGTCACTTATTGATGAATGTCTTCTTAAAAAAACAGCTTTTAACTAAGGAATCAGTGTATATTTTGAAATGTAATACTCTGTACCCACATGGGTTAAATGAAGAATTAAATTGGAGAAGGCTTATTTAATTGTTTAATTGTTAATTGGTTATAGTATTTTAGGCAAGTTTTGTATGATGCTCTTTACTCCTTAAAGGCTTTTTTTGGGCCAAGACATCAGAGACAGAGATTTTACAATAAACCCGTGTTGGATTCACTGGCTGGTTGTATTTTATAATTTTCATTTGTGGTGGTTGATTTTAGCTGGATTTAATAACTCCAGCCCCCCTTCACTGTCACTCATGTACAATACCACTCTTTTCACTGGGTTTATTCTTGAACCCCATATGAAAGAAAACACTAATTGCACAATTTCTTTTTCATATTTTTTCTGGAATCATATAAGCATTTGACATACATGCTGTTTTTCCTGTTAAAAGAGAATGCATAAGATAAACTTTTTTCATGAATGATAATCTATAAGTCCTCCACATAGGACATAATGTATTTTGTTTCTTTTATCAAACCTTGTATTGTTTCATAACTAACATCATTTTCCACAAAGTTTATCACTAACAAAGATACTTTCTCCTTTGAAAAATACAGCCCTCCAATTTTCACATCACCCATACCCTTACTTTTATCTTTATTCAAGGGCATTACCATTTCTTTTAAATATTCATTCAGGCAAACCAGGACTTCCCTCATTCATATTTTATTTTTAGCAACCACAACCATATCATCTGCATATATCAGAATTAGTGGAATCACCACCTCCTTTTGCATCACATATCTAACATCTTTCATTTTACATGCTATTTCACTCACAATCCCATTCATTACTAATGCAAATAATATCCCACTCATTGGACATCCTTGTCTTATACCACAATCCATGCATATTTCTTTACTCAGCCCCTTCATTAAAACACTCACTCTATTATTTTGATATGCTGACATACACACCCTCCTAATTCTGTTACATATTCCATACTTTTACATAGCATCCCACAAAGCATAATGTGCTACTGTGTCAAATGTTTTACTAATATAAGTTAATATAATATAAGTTGCACATCTTCCCTTTTGCTTAGAATATCATCCACAATTTCTGAACCACAAATAATAATTCTTGACATCACTCCCCTTTTATATTATATACACTTACTTCCATAAAGTCCTTCATTCTTCCTTCCATTATTCTATGTATTATTCTCATAAAATTTTATAAGTGGTATTATTTAATGTAATAGGTCACTATTTTTTTATTTCTTTCTTTTCATTTTTCTTCGTTATACATTTTAATATCCCACTACATAATGGTTCACAAGCAAACCCTCCTTTCAAGCATTCATTCAAAATGTTTACAAAACACTCTCTCTTTGTCATTCCTCTAATCTCTTGTACATGTCATACCTTATACCATCTGGACCTGATACTGAATCAGCATTTACTTTCTTAAATACTTCATTAAATCCACTAATAGTAATTTGTTTTTTCATATTCTTACTTAACTCATTCCTGATTTTTTAACTTTCCATTCTCTCTTTTCTTTCTTTTTATTTATACATTTTGTATACATGTTGTATTACAATACTCATAATTTCCTCATATGTTGGTTTTACCTCTCCTTTTACATTTTTCACTTTCCTCATTATACTAATGTCTCCTTTACTACTTACTATTTACCAAGTACCAACCTATGAACCTACCCAAATATGCAGGCACATCCTCCCTACTTGCTTGAAAATAATATTTTTGCTTAAACAATAATGTCTTAATTTTTTTTTCAATTTCCTTTATAGGTTTCCTTTTCCATACCATAGAACTCTCTTGTATTCTTCTCTACATTTTCCAATACATTTCTGTATATCTTTCCATACTTCATTTCTCTTCATTTCTTAACACAATCTTGCTATTGAAAAAAAATACTTTTTATACTTTTTAAATTCAATCCACCATTCAGAGCAATTTTTTTAAAAGTCCTTCTTGGTTATATGATACCTCCATAACTGCAATGCTTACCACTCTCAAAATTCATCTCATAATTTCTCATTCTTTTTATTAATTTTCCTGTTTTAATGTGCTGCCTTTCTTCTATCACTTGCATCCATATTGCTAAAGGATCCAAAAAAAACTGTCTCTACTGTATCACCACCTGGTACCCCTAGATCTTCCGGTACTACAAAATAATCAATTTCAGATCCAATTGCATCTCTTCTATAAGTCTGTTGACTTTTATTACACACATCTAACTTACCACATTTTATCACTTGCATTTTTTTTTTATATTTTTTCCTTTCTTTTTACATTCTCCCCTTAAGTCAGTATAGTCCCTGTGAAGACTGGTAGAAATGGGAGAAGGCTGCCAGCCTAGCCAGATAGAATTGTGCAGATAATTCTATCATTTGTAAATATGAATGTTGAACTTAAAACAATGTGGCAACATTGCCATCTGCTGTAAAGAAAGCTAAGTCAAGCATTTCTTGTTGGTCCTTTGAAATTAAAATTATTTCATCACTGCCTTTGACGTTTTACAAGTCGACTCCAGTCCGGCTAGGTGAAGGCTTCCTGCCTATTGTTTTAAGGCTAAAGTTAATGGCCAGAATTTGCATGTGAAATGTCCTTTATTGCTCTAAGTGTAAAAGAATGTAAATGCAGTTTCTGTCAGCCTGGGAACACCAGGAAGGTCTAAAAGATGATGTAATGTTTAGCAGAACTGGAGTTTCAATTTAAACAGTGAGAACCAGAGATTATTAAGCATTTTTGTCTGACTATCCAACTCACAGCACTGCCTGTTGCTCTATGTAAGTAAGTTGTCTTAGACGTGTGTTTTCTTGTAGATAGCTAGAAGCTATAAAGTTTAGACTAAGTGTTTTTTTTGTGATGTCAGAACTGTACTACCGATTTATTTTAAGTATTTATGTGTGATCTCTGAACTTTTGTCTAGCACTGTATAGTAGAAAGTATTGCCTTGTGGATTTAATTATTTATTATTAAATATTGTTTTAAATATTTTAAAACCCTTTTAACTGTGGCTGGTTTGTGTAGAGATAATTTAAGCTGTTTAGAGTTCTTGTATGCCTTTGGTAGAACTGTACATAGCCACTCTAATAAGCCTTGGCTGTAGTCACACTTACCAATTGGATAGTAATATTGCACAGTAATAATTGGACACCATTTTAAGGGCCTTTGAGTAGCTGATAAATATTAGCTGGGTGGTGGCAGTAATTACTACCGTATAGTCTGGGTAAAAGGGGCACAGATGAAGAACCTGTACTATCCTTCCCCAGAAGTGTCTGTGTGGTTGTGTAAACTCTTATCTCAAAGTGTGTGTGTGTCAGCTACTTGGGCAGGGACACAAAGCACTGGTTGGACATAGAGGGTGATAGAGATTTTAGCTTGCCCAGCTAGGCTGAGATCTGGACCCTATAACTGTGCCAGTGGGGAGTCTTACTGGGGACCTGGGGAGCAAGGGAGCGACTCATTGATTACTCCCCATTTGCAATCATCAGTGAACTTGGTCAGCCACATGCTGCCCAAGTTTGCTTGGACTTCTGAGAAATTAATTCTGAACAGTAAGGGTCCTAGCTCAGAAACCTGTCGTACTCCACTGGTGACTGGTCTTTTCGTAGAAGTGAAGTCACCTACTTTTGCAGTATATGTCCTGTTGGTGAGCCAGTTGGCTACCTATCTGGAAATGTAGGGGTTAATTCCCAGTTGGGTGAGTTTCTCTATATTACTAGAGTGGTGGATTGAGTCAAATGCCTTGGCTAGGTCAAGATAGGTGGTATGCACAGTCTTTCACTCGTCCAGGGTCAGTCATGATCTACCTTTAACAAATCCAAACTGGTTGGTTCCAGAGTTTGGAGATTACCTATGTCTTGTTAATAAGGCCCATAATGATTCTTTCCATGGCCTTGCAGATGAGGCTAGTCAAGCCTATAGGCCTATAATTCCTAGGGTCAGTTGGTGGTCCCCTTTTGTGCAGAGGGATTACTGTTGCTGTCCTGTATTCTGCCGGAACATAGCCAGTTCTCAGGCTGTGGTTAAATCAGGATCCAAATGGGTCTGCTAGGTCATGTTTTAAGTTGTTTAAAAGGCAACCTGGGATGTTGCCTGGTCCCATTGATGCCATGTTTTTGGTGTTAGAGAGAGCCGAGATGACCTGCTTTCTTGAGATAATAGGCTGAGGAATGATGGCAGGTATACTTTGGGGGGATGACTCGAGGGGTTGGGGGGTGAGATTTTCTCCAAATCTGTCAGCTAGCAGGTTGGCTATTACTTGTGGTTGAGTATGGGTGGTGCCATCCACAACCAGTTCATAGCATATCTGGGTATTCCCTTTTAGATTCTGGGTATAGTTAAAGAATGCCTTGTGATTATCCTTATCTAGGGAGGCTATTTTTGCTTCATAATTAGGGGGACTTGGCAAGATCTACAGTTTGTTTAAGCTAGAAAGGGATTTCTTCCTCTGCTGACCCAGTTCCCTCTTGTTCTTGAACATTAGTTTATTTCTGTTGTTGTATAGCCTGTTTATACTAGGGGGTCCACCAGGGTGGCTTGTTTTTTCTGCAAGACCTGGTTTTAATCAGGTCAGGTACAGACGATTCTGTACAGCTGCTTAAGTAGTTATACAGGGCATTGGTGTACACCTCTGCATAGGAATCCATGTTATCTGCATTTGAGGGGGCTTTCAAACTTCTTATACATCACTTAGTAGGAGGTGATTTGTCTTAGAAAAATTCGTAATGATTTTTTAGCTTGAAGGGGTATCTGGTCTTACAGTTACATTGAATGAGACTGATTTATGGTCTGATCTTACCAGAGAGGACATTGCAAGGGGAGGGTGCAACTGTTAGTGAGTGCTATGTCCAGGACATTTGAGCCTCTTTTGGATGTGCTGACTAGCTGTTCCAGAGCATTTGCACTGACAAAGTCCAAGAACATCTAAGTCAGCATGTTTGTGGTCATGTTTATTTCCCAGTCAATAGCAGGATAATTAAAATCACCCATGAGTAAGGTGTTGGGCTGCAGGGCAAGTGACTGCAATAAGTCCAGGCATGCAGCATGCTTTTCCTGTTTTATGGTGGGGGACCTGTATCTAGATACGATGTGGTAGAGGGCTTTGCTTATACTTAATTGGACATGGAGTAGCTCAAGAGAGTCATACTGTTTGACCAGTGTTGAGGAGTACTTATCCTTAATGAAGATGGATACACCTCCTCCTTTGGTTCTTTCATGCTGAGTTTGTGGTCTGAATGTATGAAAGGCATTGTAGCCCTGCATGGCCTGGGTGCTTTCCACACTTTGAACCATGTCTCGGTGACTGCAAAGATGTCATCCTCTTCCAAAGTGAGGAGTGCTTCCAGGGGGTGCAGTTTCATGTTTGGACTCCTGGCATTAAGCAGCTGTACTCTGAGTTCATCTAGAGAGGCTTTTGTTATGTTGGGAGTTTGGTTATTTTGACACTACCTAAAAAAGGCACAATAAGGGGGGCTGATGCCTTTGCCAGTATCCCTAAGCCTAGAAGAGATACATGCAGACCATCTCTGGCAAAGCAGTGTGGCCAGTCAACCATGTCTTCCCAGGCTGACAGATACTGGATCTCCTTGGACTGACACCAGAAGCTAAGCCAACTGTTAAAGTCAGTCATTTTTTTGTTTGTATTGTGGCATCATCCTTGGAGAAGGTAGAATGCTGCTTAAGGCTAGGCTTTATACCTGCCTGTGACACATAATCTGAGAGCTCAGTCATGTCTCTCCTCATATTGTCCAGTGAGGTACATGAACTCAGACGGAGTCAAACTGGTACTTGTAGTTGCGTGACTTGAGTGCTTGAGTGACTTGACAGATCCTGACACCTGACAGGCAGCTAACTGTAACCCTCTCCTTATTCAGCCTGGTGAGGGGAGCATCCATGTGTCTTACAATGGAGTCACCTTTGACCAATATGTTAAATTTTGTGGTGTTACACCTTATGGGCTTATTTGTTGAGACACTGGTGTATGTGTTATGTGTTGTAGTTTTTTTTTTTTTTTTTTTTTTGCCTTGTTATGTATGTAAGTGGCTTCTGTTTGGGAGGGCCCTGATCTTTTTGGTAAGTTACTAGTCAGTACCTCCTCATATGTGGATTTATATGTTGTGTCCTTATTTAGTGTTGGAAGTGTGTGTGTTCTGACAAACTGTTTGGTATTCAATTTGTCTGTATACGAGAGTCTTGCCATCAATTTCATAGTGTAATTACATCTCTCACATAAAATATTTGTTTGTTTCAAGAGTAAGTGCTTGTCAGTATACATGAGACAATTTCTACATTGCCTCAGGATGCCCATGTTTATCAGACTGGCCAGAGAGGTAATGGGAAACTGCCCTTCCATGATAACAAGCTCTTACTGTATGGTTAGGCAAGGGAAAGGGTTAATTTGACAGGACTGTGCCAGTAGCGCGTAGACTACCTACTTTGTGTAGACTAAGGTTGCTCAATAAGGAAACCCTGCTCAATGCGCAACTGAGTTGCTACTAGAGCTGCAGAAAAGATTGGAAGGGTTTCACTGACAGCTGTTTAGGGAAAACAGAGCTTCTAGGCTTTTGCTTCTATACAAGGACATTGCTAATTGCCACTGTGCGAAGAGCAGCACCATGCAAACACGAGGCTTAAATACAAGCAAAGAAAAACAAATTTTAAGCTAACTACCAGTCAGGAAAGCACACAATAAGCCTTTTACCAGCAATCTCCAACTCAGACAGGGTAAATCAGCATGCTCCTGCATCAAAGATGCAGAAAAACACCTTTTTAATGTAGAATAGCTGGTTTGGAGCCCAAGTGTAGCAAGACTACACAATCTACCTACAACTAACAGATACAATGTAATACAGTGCAATTAACTATTTAAACCAGCGGCAGCAGCAGACAATACATTTTTTTAAATGCTAAAGTACAGTGATAGTGTATAAGAGAAGTGCAGAAAGATCCTTAGAGCCCTTTTGTGTGCTTCCAAACTCAGACAGACCAGATAAATGCTTACTGCCACTAGATGAATAATCCCAGTCCTCCTGATGTAAAAGCACAGTAAAGGAGTGTCTGGAGTAAAATGCTACCACAAACAAACTTAAAAGATACTAAATGCTACCACAAACGAACTTAAAGATACAGATAGAGCAGTGTACTTTAAACAGTTTATAAACGTGTGATTATTGAATAATAGTCTTCACTTTGTATAAATAAGCCAAGAGCTACTTAATTGTACTGAATTTATAAAGTCACTAAAACAAGATAAGCTGATTAATAAGCCCTCCAGCCAATACAATTACATGCAGAATCTCAAGTGTTTCCCCAACATAAACATGACCAGGCTATCTTCCAGTGCACTAGCTGGAAAATCCACTTCTTCTTTATGTAAAAATAAGTGTTTGCTAGAGTGTAAAACTACACTGCTTTATCCAACAGCTAGCTAGATAATGAATTCAGAGCAAGTAAATCAGTAGAACAGACAATGCTTGGTTAGGTGTATACCAAAGGGGGCATTATACTCAATGATAAGTCTGATGAATGTCGAATACAGTGGAACTTCCTTGGACTTAGATGTTATACCTTTGTTTATAAGTTGTACAGCATAGAATGATTTCCTGACTACTGTAGACACGTGATGGTCAAAGGCTAGATTGCTGTCTATGTGTGTCTCTAAGTCTCTGACTACTGGGTCAGCTGTAAGGGGTGTGTTGTCAACATGATAGTAACAAGGGATGGATGATTTCCCCAAGGATACTGTTATGCATTTCTTGGCATTTAGTTTTTGTCCATGGCTCTGACACCAGCCTTTCCTGGAGAACATTTGAGTCAGTATGGGATTCAGTGACAGCTCCTAATTTGCAATCATCTGCAAATTTGTTCAGCTAGAGACCATTGGCATTGGCCTTGACTTCAGAGAAGTAAATGTCAAAAAGGAGTGGCCCAAGGGCTGATCCCTGAGGGACTCCACTTGTTACTGGCCTCTTTGTAGAGGTGGACTCCCCAATTCTGACTTCCTGGGTCCTTTCTGTGAGCCAGTTTGCTATCCACTGGGTGACATATGGGTTTGTACCTAACCTCTTGAGTTTGCCAACAATGCCTGAGTGGGGCATTATGTCATATGCCTTGGTCATGTCAAGGTAAGCAGTGTGAACCATTTGTCCCTTATCCATTGCTTTGGTGACCTTCTCAAAGAAGTCCACCAAGTTGAATAGGCATGACCTGCCCTTGAAGAAACCAAACTGGGTTTTGTCCAGTGTCTGGAGGTTTACTATATCACTATTGATCATTTCCATGATAATTCTTTCCATGGCCTTACATATAAGACTAGTGAGTCTTATGGGTCTGTAGCTGGCCCACCTTTGCGCAGAGGGATGACTGTTGCTGTTCTCCATTCATGAGGCTCAAAGCCTGTGTGGAGGCTATAGTTAAATAGTAATTCCAGAGGGCATGATAAGCCATTTTCATGCTATTTAGAAGGCATCCTGGGATATTGTCTGGGCCCACTGGCCTTAGAGAGAGCATTAAGGACCTGTTATGTAATGATAACGGGGGGAGTTATATTTGATTGTATTTCCTAATGGAACATTGAGGGGGAGAGAGAGAGGGGTAAAGTTGGAGCTGAATTTATTGGCCAGTAAGTTTGCTATATCTTCTGGGTCATTATAGGTGGCTCCATTTACAGTGAGCTCTGCGCACCATTGTGCATTGCCTTTGAGGTTGCAGACATAGCTAAAGAATGCTTTGTGGTTGTCCTTGGCCTGGGAGGCCAAATTTACCTAAAATTTAGCTTTGGTAGACTTTATTTGTCCTTTGAGTTGTTTGTTTGGTTTGCTGATAGTGCTTTTATCCCACTGGGTGCTGCACCTCATATTTTTGCCATAATTTTCTTCCTTCTGTTATACAGCCTATTGAGTTTGTGATTCCACCTGGGTGGCTTGTTTTTTGAGTTAGTTTTGTTCTTCTTCCTGGTAGGTACAGCTGCCTCTATGCAGCTATTAACATGCTTGTACATGGTTTCTGTGAACAGTTCTGCATAGGCAGCAGTGTTCTCAGAGTTTATGAGTGCTTGAAATTTTGCCACGTTATCACTTATTAGCAGGGAGTTAGCCTTAGAGTAGTCCCTGAATATTGCAAGTTTAGCTGTGGGTCCAGGTTTTATTTTTTACTTCAAAGGAGACCATTGTGTGGTCAGTCTGACCTTACCAGGGAAGACATTACAGTAGGGGTTGTGCAGCACTCTCCCATATTAGTGAGGACCAGATTCTGTATGGTTGCACCCCTGGTTGGTGTATTGACAGTCTGGTCCAGGGAGTTTCTGTTTAAAAAATCCAGAAATCTCTATGCCTGTATGTTTGGTGTTGTCTAGGATTCCCAGTTAATAGTGAAGTAATTAAAGTCACTGATGAATATGTTATTGGGTCGGATGGTGAGTGTTTCCAATAAGTTTAAATACATGGTATGGATTTCCTGGGTCACAGAGGGGGACATATAGCTTGCAAGGAAGTGGTATTGTATTTTGCCTATGGTGATTTGAACATGGGGCAGCTCCAGTGCATTGTCCTGTTTGACTAGCTTTGAGGTATATTTATTTTTGATGTAAATCGAGACACCTTCATCTTTGTAGTAGCTGGTCTGAATGTGTGGAAGGCATTATAACCTTGCACTGCTGGTGTTGTTTCTGTGGCTTTAAGCCACGTCTCACTGATTGCACTGATGTCAGCATTCTCAAAGGTGAAGAGAGCTTTTAGGGAGTGGAGTTTTTTGTTTGAATTCCTTGAGCAGTAATACCTTTAGATTTTCTTGGTTTTGATGTATGTCAGAAATACTTTCAGTTTGGCATTGTGTAAAATAGGCACTATGGGTAAAACAATGTTTTAGCTAATATTTGAAAGCCTAGAGAGGAGAGGTGCAGACCATCCATGGCAAAGCACCGTGGTCTGCTGACCGTCTCCTTCCATGCTGACAAATATTGTATCCCCTTAGAATGACACCAGAAACTAAGCCAGTTATTGAAGTCAATCAACTTTTGTTCATTCATTCATTCCCTTTCGAGGTAAGAACATCATTCTTGTAATGAGGGCCATGACCAGCCTAACCACTCCTCACCCCTTGGCAGCCATGAATTATGCAATCACTACTTCCTTGAGGAAGTGGGACTACTGTGTGCATCACACAATTAGTGCCCCAACTGATGTTCAGCATGATCATGGCCCAAACCTGTAATGGTGCATACTGTATCCCAGCACTCATGGTGGACTCAGCAACACAGGAGGTTGGATTGCCCCCAGCCCAGATGAATGAGCCATCATCAGCCACTTACTTCCTCCCTCCTGTGCCTAACCCTGACAGTGTCTGAGCTGTTGATTGAACTCTGGTAGTCATGGTCATAGTTAGGACTTTATCTTTCTGTGCCATGAAGCCAAGGTCATGGGTAATAAATATTGAATGGGAAGTCCATCCTTGAGGTTGCTGAATATGACTACTTTGGCAATTGCCTCTGCAGTCCTCTCATGTTTACCTCACTGTATTTTGTTGAAATACTTGAGTCCACTGTTTGTGACACACATTATTAGAAGGGGCCCCCAGAAGCATTCGCATTTATCACTATTTTCTCTCCTACCTGGATGTAATGGACTAGAAATAGTAGTGTTTCATTATGTGTTTAACATAATACAACATGTATACAAAATGTTTTACACACACACACATATATATATATGTATATACATATGTATATATGTGTGTTTATATATTTAAATTTTAACTTATCACATAAAGTACTTCCTCTTCGGGCCATAGTTCAAACAGTGGTTACTAAAACAGTTTGAATGCAACTGTCCATCTAAAGGATATGTCACACAGACTGATATCTGCAACTGTGTGAAGTACCTTTACCTCCTATATACCCGATCAGCCAGATTAACTCACACATTCTAAAGTCTGTGTGATTCAAATTGCCACACCATTACTTCTCTAAACCCACTGCACATGATCTAATACCCCCCCCTTTCATTTTACTGGTCTCTATTAGCTTTCATGACTTAGCAAGTACTACTCATATCTCCTACACTTCTACTTTTCCTACTATAACTCTATTCTCCCGTTTCTATTCCAGTTATGTAACTGTACATATATTTGGTTTGTCAGAGCTTATATGTATATATTATCAGATTGTCCTTATTTACTCATAAATGTAAAGCATTATTTGTATAATATGCATTGTTTTGTTGCATTATGATGCAATTCAGGATGATCCTGTAGTTGGTCATGGTTTAATCAATGTTGTACTCAGGTACACTCTGTGTGTGTGTGTGTGTGTGTGTGTGTGTGTGTGTGTGTGTGTGTGTGTGTGTGTGTGTGTGTGTGTGTGTGTGTGTGTGTATATATATATATATATATGTATGTATGTGTGTGTATGTATATGTGTATATATATATATATATATGTATGTATGTGTGTGTATGTATATGTGTATATATATATATATATATATATATATATATATATATATATATATATATATATATATATATATATACATACATACATGCATATATGTATATATATTTTCCAGTTTATATATAGATATTCATAGTTTTGCAGTCTTATGTCCCTCCTTTCTGCTACAGCCAAAATGTAATTTTTTTAATAGCATCATTCAACACCAGTTGCTTATTAAATATTTTTATTGCATATGCATTTCAGTATAAACTGTAGACATGAAAAGGTTTGTACCTAACCTCTTGAGTTTGGCAACAGTGCCCAATGGAGAATTGTGTTAAATGCCTTGGTCAGGTTAAGGTAGGCAGTATGAACTGTTTTGCTCTCATCTATTGGTTTGGTGACCTTAAAAGAAGATGGTGGTCATTTATTTACTTACCTTTACTATTAGCTTTTATTTTAAAGGTCAAGTGCAAAGTTTTTTTGCTATTTCATTTTGTTATAATTATACCCTCATCTTATAAAGTGGGCTTTCTTATTCTAAAACATCTACTCAAAAACCTGAGTTCACCACCATGGCTATAAAATTCTAAAATTCTTCCTTTATTAGAGTACTAAAACCAGTTAATTAGATAAAATCAAAACTTCCAGGTTGTTAGTTCAAAGTACAATAAGCACGTTTGGCAGGGTTGCCTTCTTCAGATCGTAAAGTACTTTGAGTTTGGTGAACTAGATATATTGGTATTGACCAGTCAGTTGATTTTTTGTGAGACACCCCTTCATGTTATCCAGTCAAATTGTATCAAATAGACTGTGCGATTCTGTATATTGCTTCCCCTTATATTCACAGGCAATAGTTCTATAACTTGGAATATAAGAGGAGGCGATGTACAGAATCGCACAGAAACTTGTGAAATTAAGCGGATTATGAATCTAAAGGCACATAGATATCCAGGTTTAAACGCCCCTTTAAAACCAATAATGAAGAATAGGCGCTTAACTATTGGTTAAATCCTAAGGACTTGCCCCCTTTTCATCCAGACTATTGATAGTTCACCAAAGTCAAAATGCACTTTACTATAGCATTGTTTAGGTTTTGATTTTTGTAATGCCTGGAGGTTAGGAAGGATGGGAGAACTACACATTTGTGAGGGGGAGGTAAATAGTGGTGAGTTTGGTTTTAGTTATGTTAGTGAGAAAGATTTTGGCTCTGTAAAGCATCTGTAGATTTTGGTAAGGATTTTTGTACTATTGTGTATATGTAGGTCAAATTTAAGATTACTATCCTTAATAATGTGCTATGAGAAGTGACGTCAGTGGGTGTATTATTAAGAGAGATGAGTTAAATTTTGTTCTTTTCAGGAGACAGGGAGTTGAGGGAAAAAATAGTGTTGTTTTTTTTTAGCTGAGCATGATTTGTGAATTGCAAAGCCATGGTTCAGTGTCTGCTAAAGCTTCCTGAGTAATTTTTTGTGCCAGGTTGTCATTATGCATATGAGTGATCTGCATATTATATTAGGGAGGCCTGTTGTGTGGATGTGTGGAGGGTATTAGTGAGATTGTTGAAGAGGAGGGGACCAAGGACAGAGACTTGTGGTACACCAATGCTGACTGGAAAGGTATGGAGAGAAGGTAGAGTGCCATTTTACTGACTGATGCCTATTGAACAGATAGCTTTTGAACCATAGAAGGGTGGGCTGAGAGAGACCTAATGCGAGCATTTGAAGTAGATGTTTGCTGTGGCAAACTGTGTCGAAGGCTTTAGACAAGTCTGGAAATAAGGAAGAGACTAGTTTGCCATTATCTCATGCTTTTTTGACAGTATCTGTGAAGATTAGACGGCCAGTGCTAGTACTATGGGAAGGATGGAAGCCATGTTGTTTAGGGCATATGAGTTCTTCCTGCAGGAGATAGTTTAGCAATTGTTGTTGAATAAATGTTTCAACTATTTTAGAGAGCTGGATAAGATTGCTATAGGTCTAAAGTCAGTAATGTCTGTTGAATTTTCTCCTTTATGTAGAAGGATAATGTGTGATTTTTTTCCAGAGCGAGAACATGGGATTCCTGGAATGATTTACTTAAAAGGATTGAGACAGGGTAGGCAATGCTATTGGCTGTTTTAAGGTACTCACTTGGAAGGCAATTCAGCTGAAGTAGGGCATGATTTGAGTTTAAGAGTAGTTTTGTATAGGCTGTGGACACAGGTTTGAAGGTTAAAGTGGATGTGGTTATATGTGGCTGCTGTGCAGGGCTGGGTTTGGATATTGAGGAATCATTGGTTAGGGACACTGTACTGTCTGTGAAAGAAGAGTTGAATTCTTTTGCAGTTTTGAGTGGTGAGTTATTGGGAGAGGGATTAGGGCTGACGTCTTGGATGGGATGTAAGATTTCTTTAATGGCTGACCAGAATTTGTTTTGTTTGGGCTTACTATTGTTTTGAAATTTGTTGTAGTATATTTTTGTCTTCATGTATTTGCTTTTAAGTGTGGTTGTGGAGCATTCTGAAATTTTTGGGATGTTGTGGTGTTTTATATTTTATTATCCTTTCCATGCTTTTTCTCTATCCTGCATTAGCATTCTACTCTTTTTGGTTAACCAAATTTCATTATTTGTTTTCAGTCTCTTCCTTCTAGGAGGTGCAAGGCTATTTATAATATTCAGGAAAGTTGTATTGGATTCATTTACAGCATCGTCTAAGGGGAGGATTTTTTAGGATATTCCATGTAATAAATTATAGGGTAGTAATGAATATTTCTTGGTTAAACTTGGGTATGTTTCATAAGCATGCTGTATAGGTGGATGTGCGAATTGTCTAGTTGTATAGATTAGGAGATAGCCACTGAGAGAGTCCAACATTTTAACTGTGGTGGTGAATTTGCTAGGGTCTGATACTAGGATCAAGTCTAATAAGGAATTTGATGCCTTGCTATAATATGTTGTGCTGTTAATTAGTTGTGTGAAACCGTCATCAGTTCATGCTGTATGAAAGGGAGTTAGGGGTTATGCCCAACCAATTAACCTTGAATAACTTAGTATTTTTCTTTTGGAGTTGTTGTGTATATCTATTGTAGGATATCTTCTGGTGTATCTATATTGTCGTCTGGAGGGATGTAGAGGACAGTAAAAATATTTGTTTTAAGAATCTCTGCCAAACTGAATTTTGGTATTGGTTTATTGTGGGGGAACTGTGGTAGATGTTGGGAAATACTAAAGCAATGCCAGTACGTTTCCCCTTTATACAGTCATTATGGATGATGACATAGCTGGGGGTGTACTTTAGATGTCCTTTTTGCTAGTTTAAGGCAAATTTCAGTTATAGTGATAATAGTACAGGAGTATTTATTTCATATACTTCTAATATTTATGGTGGCAAAAGTTAGATTACTGGTGTTGTGGAGTTTGATCATTGTGGGGTTAGACTACTATGCAGAAGAGAATTGTCTTGATGTGATAGGTGGGGTTAGGATTTGGGTGAATGTCTCCTCCAAGGAGGAGTTTAGTATGTTGAGATATTACTGATTCTTGTTTTTGAAGAGTATTTTTCCACTTACCTCCATTTCAACTCAAATCAAGACAAATGTGATCAATCTATATTTGGGATAAAGGTAAGGGGGGGGTCATTAAATATATTTGTTGCAATGTGTGGAGAGTTTAGGGAGTAAGTATGGATAGGTGGCTGGGACAGAGTTGGAGAGATGTTGAGAGCTATTATTGAGCCATGGTAGGATGAGTGATGGCTCAGTAGGAGGAGAAGAATAGAGGTTAAGCTGAGGAGTAGCATGATTATATAAAGGGATCTGTATTTTATTGAAGCCAGATAGTTGGGAAGTAGGAATCAAGAAGGAAGCAAGAAGTTGCAGGGCTGTGGGATATTTAGTGGTGGTGGAGTGTGAAAGCTGGTAGAAAGGAAGTATTTTCGATGAATAAAGGGAGTTAGGTTGTCCTGGTAACTTCTGTTATCTTTTTGAGATATGAGAAATAAGATTTGAAAGGATGAGGATGTTGTTAAGATGGGAAGTAG